>NW_027555958.1:465828695-466248695 GCF_003287225.1 Phascolarctos cinereus
AAAAGAAAAGAAAGATAAAACCCTTGCAACACAAACACACACACACACACACACACACACACACACACATACATATACATACATATATGAAGAAAACCAAATTACCCCATTGGCTATGTCCAAAAATGTGTCTCATCCTTCATACTAGTCCATCTCTCTCATGACATGAGCAGAATTCTTCATCATTGGTTCCCTAGAATTATGGTGGACCATTGTGTTTATCAAAGTTCTTAAGTCCTTCAGAATTATTCATTTATCAAAAGAAAAGTTATAGTATAAATTGTTCTCCTGGTTCTGCTCACTTCACTCTGCATCAGTTCATCCAAGTCCTTACAGGTTTCTCTGAAACCATCACTTCCTTTAGTTCTAACAACACAGTAGCATTAGTATTTTATCACAGTCACATACCACAATTTGTTCAGCCAGTCTCTCAGTTGAAAGGCATGCCATTAATTTCCACTTCTTTATTTCTAAAAAAAAAAAAAAAGCTGCTAGAAACATTTTTTGTAGATATTGGACCTTATTCTTTTTTCTTTGATCTCTTTGGGATTTAGTCATACATAGTAGTGGTATTGCTGGTCAAAGGGTATGCATGGTTAGTTCCCTGAACAGACAGATGCCCCCACTTTTCCAGGACTAGCTACTGATAAATGACATGCTAGTACATTTAAAGCTTAACCGCACCCAGTTCTAGTCTAAAACTCTGCCATAAACTTGCCGATACGACACAGTTATAACCCCATCCTCCTCATCCTGGTTAATTATTAGGGAAGCTCCATTGGTTTGTGTTCTCTGATCCCATCGCTCCACCGGCAACTTGACAGCTACCACGGCAAGCTCCGTGTCTGAAAACGCCATGTGAACCCGAGTCCCCATCAGTTCTGGGCCTTCCCCAAGAGGCATATCCCACTGGTCATCCAGGCCAGCATCCTGCAGGCTTCAAATGGGGAAGGAGAAGAAGGACATACAAAACTCTGTCCATGCCTGTCTGTCCATACTCTCCTGGGCAAAGCTGGGCTATCAGCATCAACAAACCAACCCATTCTAGTGTTTAGTGTGTTGTTTGTCTGACATTGCCTTTTTGGGCCTGGTTCTGAATTGTCCGGGCATAGTGGGACCAATTCATGGCTCCACCAAGCATCATCAGACCTCCAACTCTTGTCAATTATCTCTGTTGACTTTGTCAGTCTGATAGCTGGGGGGGGGGGTTGTGTCACCGGTTCGTGGTACCGTTACAAAGATTGACCATATATTAGTACACAAACATTTTATGGTTAAAAGCAGAAATATTAAAAGTATCCTTTTCAGATCATACTGCCATAAAAATTATATTTAATAAGAGACCAAGGAACATATGAAAAACCAATTAGAGATTAAATAACCTCATCTTAAAGAATGAGTGGGTTAAAGAACAAATCATACAAACGATTAATCATTTCATTAAAGAGAATGACAACATGGAAACAGCATATCAAAACCCATGGGATGCAACAAAAGCGGTGATTAGAGGAAAACCTATCTCTAAATGTTTAATAAATAAAATAGAGAAAGAGCGGACTAACGAATGGTGTATGCAATTAAAAAACTAGAAAAGGAACAAATTAAAAATGCTCAATTAGTCACTAAATTGGAAATCCTAAAAAACTGAAGATGAGATTAATAAATTTGAGAGTAAAAAAACCATTGAATCAATAAATAAAACTGGAAGTTGGTTTTATGGGGAAAAAATGAATAAAATAGATAAACAATTGGTTAATTTATTTTAAAAAAGAGTGAAGAAAACCAAATCATTAGCATAAAAATGAAAGGGATGAATATATCACCGACAAAAATGAAATTAAAGCAATTATAAGGAGTTATTTTGCCCAATTATGGCAATACATTTAACAATTTAAGTGAAACGGAAGAGTATTTACAAAAATATAAATTGCCTAGATTAGTAGAAGAGGAAATAGAATATCTAAATAGACCTATTTTAGAAAAAGAAATTGAACAAGCCCTACATGAGCTTCCAAAGAGAAAAGCCCCTGGATCAGAGGAATTTACAAGTGAACTCCATCAAACATTTAAAGACCAACCAATTCTAATATGAAATAAATTATTTGGAATAATGGTTAAAGAAGGGTTTCTGCCAAACCCCTTTTATGAAACAAACGTTTCTCTAATTATTTCTCCATTAGTGATTTGGCCCATTTCTCATCTGGGGCTAGCTAGCTTGGATTTCTGCCAGTTTGTGTCTTTCAATCATTCCTAGTCTTTCTTCCAGACTCAGCTCAAGTATCATCTTCCTCAAGAGGCCTCTCAGGGTTCCCTCCACTGCTGGAGCCTCCCTCGGAGATTCCATCCCATTTACTCTATCTAGTATATGTATAGACAGGCACACACACAGGTACATCTACGTGTATTCTACAACAGATTTGTGCATATGCACACAGCCATCTCTATCTCCGGAGCTCTTATATGTAGACTGGCTTACAACACACTTTCTCCAAGGTAGGTAGTTGGCAGGTCTATAAACACTTATTAAGCACCTACTATGTGCCAGGCACTGTGCTAAGCCTGAGTGCACAAAAGGACGAAAGCCACCGCCTGCCCTCTAGGAACTTACAATCTAATGGAGGAGACCCCACCCACACAACTATGTGCAACCAAAGGGAGTGAATGAGGAGACACCCACAGAGGTAAAGTGGCTCCTTGCACGGGCCTTGGGCAGGACGACGTCCTGGCTGCTTGCTCATGGCGGCCCCATTCTGAAGGGACCTTTTGGCTCTTAGATCGGCAGCAGACTCTGAGCGGTCTCTCGGTGATCTCCGCATCCCTCCCCCAGCCCCGATAACAGAAAGGGATCAAAGAGCTGCACTGGAGGAAAGAAGTTTCTGTCTCTCGGGGGCTGCGTCTTCCCAGGTGGCAAAAAGTGAAACTACTGAGGGATGGAAGGGACACTTACCTGCCTGGTAGGGTTATGGCTCTCTCATCTACTGGACTCAACCAGGCAAGCCTGGAACCTCTGGCTGCCTTTGCCTCACTTTCTTTGGCATAGACCACTGGCCCTTGGCGTCAGGAAGACCTGCGTTCAAATCCGGCCTTGAGACACTTGCAAGCTGTGTGACCCTGGGCAGGTCACATAATCCCTATCAGCCTCAGTTTCCTCATCTATAAAATGGGGATAATAATAGCACTTTCCTGCAAAGGTTGTTGTAAGGAATAAATGAGATAATATTTGTAAAGAGCTCAGCGATCCTGCAAGTCCTATCAGAATTCTAGCTGTTGTTGTTATCGTTATTTTAGCACGTGTGTGCGACATTGGCATGAGGAGCAGATCAGACGCATTTGCAGCAGTAGGAGCAAGAAAAGAATCTCCCTAAGAGGGAGGGGCCGTCAGAAAGAAGGCGCGGCCGGGCTCTTGCAGTTCCAGTGCCTTCCCTCTGCTGGTTAACTCCGGTGGTTTCCACCAGACTTTTTTGTTGGTGCGTACTTGTCTGCAGATTGTCTTTCTCATCCCCCCCCCCTCCTCAAGCAGTCCGATCCAGGGCTAGGGCTGGTTTTTGCCTTTCTTTGTGTCTCCCGCACTTAGCAAAGTGCTGGTTCTTAGTAGGCATTTACTAAATGTTTATTGACCCTCTGACTTCAGGCCAAATGTAAATAAGATAATTAGCAGCCTGGCAAAACCTGTTTCTGTTCCAACAGAGCTTGAATATTAGCTTCCTAATGGCTCGTCCAAGTAGGGATGAGTTAATGATTCTTTAATACCTGCTATGATTAGCAATTGCTTTTCTACTTGGAATCAACTTACTCCAACCAGGATTCATGTGTATATTGGATACATTTTTAAACTTTTTCCTCTTCTGGGGGGAAATGAGTCAAAAATAATATTACTGTAATTAGAAACTAGCCTTAGAAAACCAATATGAGATTGAAAAACCAATGAATTTGAGAAGTGCAGGCCCTACTTCACTTGCTGAGTGTCCAGCTTCCTTTATATTTGAACCTTTGGCCAACTATGATGGTAGGTAAAGGAAAGAGATCAGTGCCAACCACTGGGACCTCAGCAAGGGACACCAAACTAGACATTGCGCTAGAAACCTAAAAACAGTCCCTGTTCTCAAGGAACTTACAATTTAATGGGATGATAACAGATAAACAAGGAGATATATACACTATACATACAAAATGGAAGATAGCTTGAGAGGGAAAACTCAAGTGGCAAGTTGAGGGGGGGGGCCTGCAGAAAGTGGAAGGTGATCTAAGTCCTGAAAAAGGAGAGGAATGGCAAGAGGCAGTGAGGAGGAATGGCATTACAGGCTTAGAGGACAGCCATACAAAGACAAAGAGGTGGGGGATGAGTCAAGAAAGGTCAAGTATGAGAAGGCTGGAAAAGTCAGAAATGGTGAGGTTGGGAAGACCCTGAAATGCCCAGCAGTGGAATTTCTTTTTAATCCTAAGGAAAATAGGGAGGGACTGCCATGTTCATCTTTGCAGTTGTCATCACCTGGTGTAGTTACCGTGTTGTTGTTGTTGTTGAGTTGTGTTTCAGTCACGGCAGACTCCACATGACTCCATTTTGGGGGGAAGGGTTTTGGTAGAGATACTGGAATGGTTTGCCATTTCCTTCTCTAGTTCATTTTATAGATGAGGAAACTGAGGTAAACAGAGTTAAGTGACTTGCTGAAGCCGGATTTGAACTCAGGAAGAGGAGTTTTATGACTCCAAGCCTGATGCTCTGTGCACTATGGCGCCACCTAGCCGTCAGTTGCTATGTTAAGCGGTGTGTGTGTGTGTGTGTGTGTGTGTGTGTGTGTGTGTGTGTGCATCACAGTCATAGATCAGGATCTCACGGAGCTGACATTCTAAAGGACCAACAGCTTGTCTGCACTGTGATACACGTGTGTCTAGTATGCGTGTGCAATATGCACAAAATAAATACCAGGTAATTTTGTAGGAGGAAGCTTTTGCTGCTGGGAGGACAAGGAGAGACTTCCCATAGGAGCTAGTACTTGAGCTGGGTTTTTAAGGGAATGAGGAGGAAGAGATGAGACAAGAGAGTGCTCGAGGCAAGGGAGGCACAAAGACTGGAGAGAGTGTCACAGGTAAGGAACAAGTCAAAGGCCAGTCTATTGCCTTGGGGAGTGCAGGAGGGGAAGTCTGTAGGCTGGAGCCCACGTGGAGACCGGCTATGAGATAGAATATGTGGGAGGCACAGATGGTGGAGAAGAGAGCTGCGGAGGCAAGTTCTGGCTCTGACCCTTCATGACTGTGTGGTCCTGGATTAGTCACTTCAGTGCTCTGAAAGTCTAACCCTAGGCAAACCACTTAATTTTCCTGAACCTCAGCATCAAATTACAGAGAACAACAGAGAAGAGAATGCTGCCGTGTCAGTGTAGCTCAGGGAACAAAATGTTGAGTGTAATCATTGGACTTGTGCTCTAGATTTAAGAGAAAAGATTGCACAAACACTAGGTGGTTGTGAGGAAAATTCTATTATTATGAAAGGTATTATATTTCCAAATGGTAAAATGACATTTATTCACAAACTTATATCAGCCTGACAGTGTATATGACCACACATCAGTCTCTTGAAGTGGACACATGTTGCCACTAGGCTATTTGTACAGTTGCCATCTTTGGAAGTGGTAAAAATGGAACCCAGAATGAAGTCTCCTTTTTCCACACAGCCATGAGACCTTGGAGCAAGGAGGGCTAGGTTGATATGATTTCTCCAAGAAGCTGTAGCATGAACAGCAACTACACCTCAGTAAAACCAGGCTAAACCAGGTGGAGGGTAGCCAAGGGTGGTGTCTACCCCAAGCATGTCCCTGGAATGGGTGGATGAGAACAGTTTATTCCAATGACCATGAAGGCAGCTGAAGCAGGCTCTGTGGAGCACTTAGAGCTTGGCAGATAAAGATGCCAACGTCTCCCACTGCATCCTGGGCCATTGCCAGTGGTCCTGACTTTTGTCTTGCCACTAGACTTTGATGACTGGAAGACAAAATGAGGCTAATGACTCTGACTCACTTAAGTGCGGTTCACAAGCAAGTTAAGGCATCACCTTTGTGATGTCATTGATTCTCTTTGAAATGAAGGATGAACAATATTTGAAGCTAAAAGATCATTTTCCTCAGGGTTAATCACTTGATTAATTGTGTTTCTTTAACCCCTTTCTGCAAGAAAATTTAAAAAGAAAAAGCAGCCAGGATTCAGCTCAGCTCCTTTGACTCCAAATTCAACACTCTTGAAGGAAAAGACATCAGCTGTCACCTTCAAACCAGTGACAGCACCTTGCCCCATCCATTTCCCCTAGGAAGGGTCTCCTTCACCATGTTAATGTGACACACGTGTCATTTGTGTCCTTGCTAGTGTTGACACTAAACATCACATACACATATAAATATGTCATTTCTCTTCGATATAATATTCTTATTATAATAAGCCAAAATGAAAAGTTCATTGTATCCATGTCAAATTTATATGTACAAAATGGAAATGGGTCGAGTTGCTATTTCTGGTGCTCTCTGTCTGACTTCCTTTATTGCAACACTTGTGTGAGTTTTAATATAGTTCTCTCCTCCTGCCTTCATCTCCTATGATGATTAAAAATTTAAATAAGTTTGCCTGTAGGTCTGTTTGCCAGCTGCTCTGCTTGTTACAGAGAGTGCAAATTCAGACGGTTCTTCCATTGTCGAGTGGGGAGTCTGTTAACGGAAACAAATATACTGGTTCCTGGGGGCAAAGAGGTTACTTATTACCCCAATGGAACTGAAGGATGAACAAATTAATTGAGAGTTGACATTGTTTTCGTAGGAAAGCCTTTCAAGTATAATTATAGTTGCATGATGCAAACCTCCCTAGTTGTTGAGAGACCTGGGTTGTCTTAGCCCTGTGTGTTCCTCTGTACTGATGTCAGAGAAGTCGTATGCTATCTACGTACACTATGAAGAAACAACAGCAACCACAAAAACCCAAACAGATGAAAAGGGAAAATTTTAATCATCTGAATATCTGATCGACGTGAAATGTCTAGACCTTTGGCGTTGTCTAGACTTTGTCCAGATGACTGGCTAAAATATCTTTCCTCTTATCTGATACTTTCCAGTCATGTAAGCACAACCACTTAGTCCCTCTATACTCTGGAGCTTCTTATCAACAAGATGAAGATAAAAATCCTTGCTCTCCTCCATCCTCTAGGAAATATGATATGGAAGGAAACTATACCCACAAAGACCACAGAGCATTTCATGATGACTGCGAAGAAAGCAAGAGGCAGGTTCAACTTCTGGAGAGGGTTTAAACTGACATGAGTTCATTGCGGGAAGGAAGAAAAAGAAAATTCAATCTAAAAATCAAATGACATCTGTTGTGGGGAAGGGATAGATGCCCATTTAGAATTGTAAAACCATGTTCTAAGCACAATAGACACTGAGTGGGGGGAGGGAGAGGGAAGGAAATGGTAAATTAGAATAAGAAAGAGGGCTAAAGGTAGGAGCATGGAGGTGTGTACATCAGCGGAAAGGACGGATTAATAAAAAGTAAGCATGATATTTAACATAATGAATGTGTCGTTTTAATGCAAAAAACTAAATGCTAACTATGGCTTCCTATGTATCATTGAGACAGGGTGTGATGAGAGATATGACTGAAATATGACAGTGGAAGGGAGTGCCCAGTTAAAAAAAAAAAAAGAAACATGTGATAGAGACAAGAGCATTCACAAAAAGAAAAATATACACCTTCATGGGAACCTGTAGAGTTGATCGGGAAACTTTTGAATGAGAACAAAAGGAAAAAAGAAATAAAAGAGATAGTTTTATGAGAGTATACTATAGGCTGCAGGTCAACCAGAGGATATGTGTAATAATACGGATTACAAAACTGATGCAGAGACAAGCTGTAGTAATAGTGATGGAGGATTTCAAATAATCAGACCTTCAGTTGAAGCATTTTTTTAAGTTTGTTTTTTAAAAACTTTTGAAAGCATATATATATTTTTTTAATGTAAAAAGTATTTTTTAAAAAAACTTTTTTTGAAAAAAGTATAAATCTTAGACTTGACTTGTTTTAGAAAGAAATCACTCAGAAGGTAGAGTAAGCAATAAGGGGAACTGTGCTTAATTCTAATCAGCCAGGAAGTTCTCTCTTGATAAGTAAAAGTGACTGAACCCTTGGGAGAAAGTGACCATGTCAGTATAGCTCAAGAAACAAAATATTGAGCGTAATCATTGGACTTGTACTGTAGATTTAAGAGAAAAGATTATTGCACAAAGGTCAGAGGGAGAAAACAAAGTATAATTCCAGAGTGTAGGAATCTCTAAAAAAAAAACAAAAATTATGGCAATATAATTGTCATGGGGGAGAGTTAGTTGGAAAATCACCCCTCCCCCTATTATGCAGGAAAGAATAGTAATCATAGAATTATAGGAGTCTACTAATATCCAAGAAAGAATCATAGGACCATAGTAGCATGTGCTTGAAGACCTCCATGCCGGGGAACCCACCACTTCCTGAGGGGGCCCTCCTCACCTTTGTACTCCTTTGCTTGTTTTCCTATTCTCCACCCTAACTTTCTTTTTTTTTACCACTTCCATCCATTGTTTCTAATTCTGTCTCCCGAAGCCTCTTCCACATAAGCCTCCTTCAAATACTTGAACTCCACTATTCTATCCTCCCTTGAATCTTTTACCCAGCCCCTCAGCTCATCCATAAATGTGTCTATTCAAGGCTACGAAGCTTCCGTGGTGGCCTTCAACTTGCTCTCTGGTTTATCAACATATTGTTTAGACTATGGCCCCCAGAGCTGAACCCAATATTCCAAATGTGACCTAAGGAAAGTTTAAGAGATTATCCCCTCTTTGTTCGTGGAAGCCAGGCTTCTCTTTGTGAAGTCTAACACTGGGGATGTCACAACACATTGTTGACTCATTCTGAATTTCCAGTTCACTAAAATACCTGCATCTTTTTCAGGAAAACTGCTGTCTGACCATGCCTGGCCCACCCTGGTTATGGGAAGTTGATTTTTTTTAACTCAAATGAAGCCTTTGTCTTTATCATTGTTGAAGACACTGGACTTGGGAAGAAGATGACCTGAGTTGGAAAACTGCCTCAAACACTTAATAGCTATGGGTTGTTCTTTCAGCCTCAGTTTTCTCATTTATAAAATGGGAATAATAATAGTATCTACTTTGCAATGTTATTGTGAGGATCAGATGAAATAATGGTCATCGAGCACTTTGCAAATTGTAAAGCTATTAATGACAATAGCTTGTTATTATTATTTATTAGCTTCAGTCCAACACTCTAACCTAGTCAGGATGTTTTTGGATCCTGGATCTGTCATCCAGTGTGTGAGCCATCTGTCTCAGATTCTTTGTAAATTTGATGAGCATATCATCTATGCTAGACGATGACACAAGTGTGAACCAGTTTAAGGCAAAGCTCCAATCACTGGGGTGCTACATTGAGACCTGCCAAGCTGACATTAAACCTCAACAACTACTACGGTTGTTGAATCCAGCTGTTTGAGCAGCTCTAAAACTATCCAATTGTGTTATTTTCTGGTCTACATCCTTCCATCTTTTCCATGAAAATAATATTTATCCATTCTGCAGAGCTACCATTTTTAACTGTCATACAAATGAATTGAGGTTATTCTAACATGACATGTTGCTGTGCACAGCTAACTCAGCTCGCCACTAGAGCCAGGATCCTAACTTTGAAGGGATAAGACCAGCTTAACCTTCTATCTCGAATGTGCATTGATGAGGCGGGAGACAAGATGGAAGCAACTCCATTTATTTTTTAGCAAAGCACTGACTTATATAGTAAAATAACAGGAACTCTTTCTCAAGATACAATGACGTATAGCCCATGCTGTGCTCAAGGACAGTGCATGCACGTCCTGTGCACTTACCTGACTCCAATCCCAGAATAGACTGCTAATGACCATACAATAACTAGGGGAGTTAAAGATTGTTACAGATCCACACAATGGAGCACCGAACCAGGCAACTTTTGCTCAAAGATCAGCACCTGAGAGGGACCTTCACCCATCAGTGAGAACTCTTGAACAGCCTGTGGCCCTGTTAGATCCCTAACAACATGTCGTTGACAAAGCCAGGCTGACTCTTGTGATCTTCCTTTTCATTCCTCTCCTAGATGTACTTCTGGTGCTCCGTACTTCACCACCATGGGTCAGATGCCTTCTCAATTTGGAAGTTCCCTCCACATTAGAAGCCCCCTCCTTCCATTGGTGGTTTCCTCCTAGAATCTTGATTTTGAAGAAGGTTCTGGGTCAACCATCATTCATTCATCTCCTGGCTCCATTTCTGACTTTGGGCGTGATCACCATTTCTCTGCACAGGCACCTTCTTCCTTCCATCATTATCAGAATGTAAGCTCCTTTAGGGCAGAGACTGTCTTATTTTCACTTGTATTTTTATCCCCCTAGCACAGTAGTAAGCACTTAATAAATGCTTGTTAACTTGACTTGTTGACTTGAATGTTCATGACTAGCATGCCAATCTTCTCTTTAAAGGACATTCTAGTTTTCTCCCAGGAATTGAATTCAAGCTCATTGGACCATAGTTTGCAGATCTTGTTCTCTTCCTCCCCACCCCCATTCACTCTTCTCCACCTTGGTGGCTCCCTTTCCTGTTTTCCAGAATCAAATGGTACTGACAGTGGCTCAGTTGGCACATCTCCTGGCTCTTTTGGTCCCTGTGAATGCGGCTCATCTGAGTCTGCTGACTTGGACTCCTCAGGTGTGGCTGGCTGCTCTCTTACTGTCTTCTTACTCAGTCTGTCAACTCCTCATAATTCATTTTTGTTCTGTCATTTCTAGTTCAAAAGCTTTTCTCCTTGGCAGAGAAAACAGAACCATAATAGGAATTGAATAGCTCTCATCCACCTCAAAAAAAGGTCTCAGGTCCTTCTTTAAGACTCCTTTTCCTTCCACCCACACCCTTTCTGTTCTCCTTTGAGTCCCTTGCCCGCCTCCACTCTTTCTGAGCTTTTGAGCTCCTGAACCAAGCCACACTCTGAAATGAAACCTGTTACTTGCCCTTGCTTTTCATCTTTTAGAATCTAAGTTTATTGGTGAGTTCTCTTACATCCACTTTGGTCTGTTTTCCTTCTCATTGGAATTATTTCCTTTTATGATCTTAGCATTTCTCTTTGTTTTTGGCAAGGCAATTAGGGTTAAGTGGCTTGCCTAGGGTCACACAGCTAGTAAGTGTCAAGTGTCTAAGGTCGAATTTGAACTCAGGTCCTTCTAACTCCAGGATGGGGCTCTATCCACTGTGCCACCTAACTGCCCCTTTTAGCATTTCTTTCTCAAGGATTCTTCATCCTATCTGGGTGAACTTCCTCTTCAGACTTTTTTAATCCATTGGATTCTATCAATTCTTCTAAACCCATTGAAATCTGCTTTGGCGAAATCTTATACATACATATATGTGTATGTATATACGTATATGTATATATACACACACATACATATGTGTGTATATCATATTACATCTGGCTTTTCTTTCATATATCACAAATTCTAGGAGTAAGCAGTCACTTCTCCCAAGGGTCCTCATAATGTCTACTCTAGCAACCAGGACTTGTGAAGGGAAGGTGGCCCTCCACCGATCCCAGCTTAATGCATGGTGCCAATGCTATGGGTGAGGAAGCTAGAACTTCACCCTTGGACATCACAAGACTATGTCTTAGTCAAGTAGTTTTAAAGACAGTCAGGTCCAGCTATACAGCCAAAGGAGAGAAGCCCACCTACAGTGGTAGAGAGGTGCAGAATGCCTTCTCCCAGAAGCAGGGCCCTGGCATCTCCTACATGGGTGCCTCTACTTCAGGTGATGTAGGACTGCAGCAAGGCCTTGTTATATTTATGATCTTCTCAAACTCTCCATCTATTTCTTGTTTCTGTCTAGGTACATACATCCCTATGATAAAATCACTTATTTCTCTCTCTGGTGACCTTCACCCAAATGCTCTCCACCATGCTTCCTCCATCTGGTTCTTGGATTTCCTCACAGCAAATTGGAGATGGCACTGGGACCAGGGAAGCATCATATATTGATGGTGGTCTTGAGGATTTTAATGATAAACTACTTAATGTGTAAGTTAGTAACTCCTTAGGATTGTCTTCTCTGCAGAGGCATGATTAGGGTAGGGTGATAGGGACTTTGCTCCAGGACGTTGAGTGTAGAGGATGATTATAGCGCTTGCAATCCTTCAACTGAGCTGATTACTTAGCAAGAATAATTTATATGAAATAGGAAGCTGACAGATGGTAGGTTAAGGTAATCGCACCCCCACCTTACCCCTCAACTTAGGTTGTGTTTCATGGCACTTTCCCCTGGGACAATGTGTGGTATTTACCCTATATATAAAAATTCCTACTTAGAGTTAAGTTTCTGTGGGATTTGGACCCGAAGGAGTTGGTGCTGTTCATGTCTGTCATGGAAAAGCATTTAGGGGTTGGGAATTGATTTAATCTTAATTGGTCTGTGTGTAGCTTGAATATATCA
This sequence comes from Phascolarctos cinereus, assembly GCF_003287225.1. Classification (NCBI taxonomy): domain Eukaryota; kingdom Metazoa; phylum Chordata; class Mammalia; order Diprotodontia; family Phascolarctidae; genus Phascolarctos; species Phascolarctos cinereus. Next base: position 465,841,220 of record NW_027555958.1, read on the forward strand.
GGAACACAGTCCAGGTTAGGTACGTCACAATGGAAATTATCCTTTGATGATATGCATCCCTGGGCTCTGCTTGACTCAGTTTGTGCCAGAGAGTGTCAGTCTGATGCTTTTCCTGTTCTAATTGATAAGAAGTATTGTCATAGAAGGCAAACAGACTCTGACAGTGGTAAATCAGGAGACTAATATAATGAATATTTGTCAAATTTAAATTTGTTGTTGAATTTTAGACATAGTGGATCTTGATTTCAGCAAAACACCTAACAAAGGCTCTTGTTCTATTCTAGCAGACAAATGAGGAAACCATAGAACCATAGATTTAGAGCTGGAAGGAGACTTGGAAGCCATTGAATCCAACCCTCTTATTTTACAGATGAGGAAACTGAGGCATACAGAAAGAAATGACTTATCTTGGGTCACATAGCTACTAAGCGTGTGAAGCGGGATACGCAGGGCAGATGAAAGTTTCGTTGTATGGATTGTATGGACTTTTGTAAGGACAGTTGTTACTGTGCCTTAAGATGTGCTGATTATTGGCTGATGTTGAACTAGAACAGGGATTCTTAACATTTTTGTGTGTCGTAGCACTAGCTATGTAAGATCTGAGTTCAAATCCTTCTTCAGATGCTTACTAGCTGCATGACCCTGGGCAAGTCCCTTTAACTTGTCTGTCTCAGTTTCCTCAGCTGTAAAATGGGGCATCACAATAGCACCTACCTCACAGAGTTGCCATGAGGATGAAAATGAGCACAATGCTTAGCATACAGTAGGTGCGTAATAAATGCTTGTTTCTTCCTTTCCCCTTCATTAATTCCTTTGGCAGTCTGGTAAGGACAAGGGACGCCTTCTCAGAACAGTGTTTTAAATGCATAAAATAAAATACATTGCATTATAAATGAAACCAATTGTGTTGAAATAGTTATCTCTCTGTGTGTATCCTTTCCTCTCATGTATGTGTGTGTATACATATATATGTATATGTGTGTATATGTGTGTATACAAGCTGATGGCCCCAGGTTAAGAATGCCAGGATGAGGGAGAGCTCACTAGTGCTGTATTATAAGGCTCTGTATGTTTCTCTATCCCACTCACCATATTGATGAATGGACTGGATACAAACATGGATGTTTGCTTAACACATTTCAGATGAAGTAGGAAGGAGAAGGGGCTCGTACGCTGGATGACAAAAGATCTTGACAGATTCAGGAAAAAGTAGTTGTTGAAGTGTTGAATTATATTGAATTTACTAGTGAAACAGACTTAATTAGACTAACATCTATCCTCCAGGGTCATGGGATGTCATTTGTCTTGGCTTAGAGACTTGAACTGTGAGCATAACCAGTTCTATCTGGGTCTTGGTTTCTCTCTGTTTCTTGCCTTTGTTTACTTCTCCAGCACTTAAGCGCCTGGCACACAGTAGGCATTTAATAACTCCATGCTGCTAGATGACTATCATAGCTTTTACTGTGTGTAATAGCTATTTGGGGCAATAATGACTCCAACTGCAGTATGAATCTGTGATGAAAAACTGTGATTGTCAGAGAGTTAGACTGAATATGCCTACTGCCAAATCACACTTAGCAATTCAGCTTTCTTATTTTGAAGTGAGTTTGTGATAGAGCTGTGTGGAAACACAACTTGAATTTTGCACATACCTCAGCTGCTTTTTTAAAAGTCTTCCATGACTAAATAATTTAAAACGTGTGGGGGGAAAAATCCTCACAAAGCAAGGCAATGATTATGATGGCTAAAAAACATGAGACTACAAAAATGCTTATTATATTAATGCCCTATAAATCCTAAATTATTTTTATTGCTTTAGTTACTAATAAAATAATGAAATAAAAGGATTTTACTTTTTATTACAGAGCTAATATATTTTATGGTAAAAATTAAACCTATACATCAAAACAGCAAAAAATAACCCGCTCTATTTAACCTCTTCCAATTCTTATGGTTATACAAACCACTTTTACATAGATATGATCGATGTGAAAACATCAAAGGTAACTTGGTTTCCTGGCTTGTAAAAGAAGCCTCAGGACAGCCTCAGGGGAAACTTAATTCCAAATGCTCGAAGCAGCATCCAAAACATTTGCAAGTTTAGAGATGATTATGAATGTTTAGGGTTCCATGAACTGGTGTGTCCCAGGAAGGCAAACCACAGTGGCCAAGCTTAGCTAGTATTGACACAAAAATAGAGTCCCTCCTAATCTTCTTGTTTTCCCACACTAATACCTTTAAGACTTATCTTTCCCCTTGGGAAGCAGCAGCAAGATGGGATGCTCTCGATCATAATAGCTAGCACCCATATAGCACTTTAAAGTTTGCAAAGAGCTTTACAAATATGATCTCATATTATCCTCACAACAGTCCTGGGAGGTAGGTGCTTTTATTTTCATCCCCTTTTTACAGATGCGGAAACTGAGGCAGATGGTGGTTAAAGTGACTTGCCCAGGGTGACACAGCTGGTAAGGTGGTCTGAGATGGGATTTGAACTCAAGTCTTCCTGACTCCAGGTTCAGGACTCCATCCACTGCAACACGTATCTGTCTTACAACAAATGGACACATCCCATAATGTGAGGATCGGCAGCTAAATGGTGTGGTGGATAGAGTTCTGGTCCTGGAGTCAGGAAGATCTGAGTTCAAATCCAGCCACAGACACTTACTAGCTGTGTGACCCTGGGCAAGTCATTTAACCCTGGTTGCCTCAGTTCCTCATCTGTAAAATGAGCTGGAGAAGGAAATGGCAAACCACTCCCAAAAAGCCCCAAATAAGATCGTGGAGAGTTAGATACAACTAGAAAACAACAACAATAGCATAATGTGAGAATGCTTTCTTCAGAGAATAAAATTCTGATTAGAACAACCTAAATTCTGAAACTTGTGAAACAAAAAAAGCTATTTTGCTCTCCCAAATTTCAAAATGATTCCTGATGTAAATCTTGTAGACTTACATTGGAGGAAATAGAATTGATTAGCTTGGAGAAAAAAAAAATTGTAGGCTATTTTGTTTTTAGAAAAAATTGAGACCAATACTGCTTATTTCTAGATTCTCCAAACTTCCAGTGCATGATGGATGTTTAGAGCTTGGAAGAGATCTGGTCTACAGCACTATAAAGCGCTCCTCTGCCATTATAAAGATGAGCCTGCTGAGGTTCAGGAAGGTCAAGTTACTTTGTCAAGGTCACATGAATAATAAATGACAAAGTGAAGTCAACAGACATTTGTTAAGCACCTGGGACTGTGCTAAGGTATTGGGGAAAAAGAGTCCCTGCCCTCAAGAAGCTTACTTCTAATGGGGTCAACAATAGGCTGACTACAATGCACAAACAAGATCTAGACAGGGCGGATTAGAGGAATCTGGGGGGAAAGTGTGACATCAAGGGAAGAATTGGAAAGGCTTCTTGCAGAAAACGGGATGTTGGCAGAAGCAGGGGAGGTAGGCCCATGATACACAAGAGATGTTATAGAAACTCCTAAGAATGCTGTTCAGGGTCAAATAGTAATAATTGCTATTTACATAGCACACTAATATTTGCAAATCTCTCTGCATACATTACTTTTATTTTATTTTAGCCTCACAACAGCCCAGTGGAATAGAATACCTGGACCTGAAGTCAGGAAGACTCAAGTTCAAAGTTGACCTCAGACTCTTCCTAACTGTGTGACCTTGTGCAAGTCCTCTTAGCCTTAGTTTCCTCATTTGTAAAATGGGCATGATAATAGCACCTACCTTATCCTACCCCAGAGTTGTCATGAAGATAAAGTGAGATAATATGTGCAGTGTTCTTTGCAAACCTTACAATGCTATGTAAATGCTAGCTGTGATTATTATCATTATTATTGTTGTTATTATACACATAGCATGGCAGAAAAGTTTTAGGTTTGGGGTCTTTTTTTTTGCACAGATAATTTTTATACTGGAAAAGAGGATGGCATAGTAGAAAGAACATTGCCTTTACAATCAAAAGATCTGAGTTCTCCTGACATAGACAGCCTATTGGGTCACAGATTCTATAAATTCTCAGAGTCTTAATTTTCTCCTCTATTAAATGGGCATAGTGATATTTGTATTACCTAATTCACAGAGTTATTGTGAGGAAACTGAGTCACAAAGGGAGGTTCAATAACTCGAAAATGTTATACAAATGTGAGTTGTTATCAGTCATCATCATCATCATCATCATCATCATCATCGTCACAATCGTAAATCTCATCTTTTTAATGGCATCCAGATAGAAAAGGTCCTGAGACAAGTTACTATGTAGCTGTTGTTATTTATATCTTATTTTCTATGGATTATTATTACGAGTGGATAAAATACCTACTTTTTGTAGTTGAATAAAAGTGTTAGGATGGAAGGACATCCTCTATCCACTTGCTGAAAGGATCCTTGGAACCAGTCCAGGAGCAGAGCACAAAACAAGGATGAGACATTCATACCTCATTCTGTTCCCACATGGATTTGATCTCCTCTGCTAAATCTCTATATTTTGAAAGCTGTTCATTCTATGTAGTTTGGAGATCATGCATATTTGACAGCATCTGTTTCACAGATTGTTCTTAGCAATTTGGAGCTATCCCTAAAATATCAATGAAGTCTGCTTGTTCCTTGACCCAATGCTACCACTACTAGCTTTCAGTTCCATAGAGATCAGAGAAGGAGGAGAAAGGACTCACAAATACACAAATATTCAGGGCAGCTCTGTTTGTTGTTGAACAGAACTAGAAAAAACTGAATGCAAATCAATTAGGGAATAGCAAAAAAAAATGTGGCATGAATAGAAGGGAATTATTATTGTGCCAGAGGAATGATGAAGGCCACCGATTCAGAGCCACCTGTGTGAACCGATGCTGACATGCACACAACCAGAAAACCAATTTGTCTGATGACTAAATGTTGTAAAAAAAAAAAAACCACCTGCCTGTTAAAGATCTATCTCTAATCAATGCAACAACCAACAGGACTCTATAGAACTTAGAATGAATCGTGCTTCCTGACTCTTTACAGAGACGTGAGGGACCTGAAGTGTAGAAAAAGAAGCTGCCATCTTCAGACAGCCAATGGATGGATCTATTTTGCTTGGCTGCACTCATCTGTTACAAGAAAGAGCTTTGATTTTTTGAGGGGAGGTCAGGGAAAATAAGATTTGTTGGGGAAGTGGGGCAGAATGATAATAGTAAAACAAAAAAAAAACACATAAAGAACAGAAGGTAGTTCATGAGAGGATGCAGTGGTCACTGAAATTACCATGATAAATTTAACATATAATTTTTTAAAATCTCAGTGCAATAGATATTTATGGTATTATATACAATCCTCTTTTTCTGTTCTTTATATATAAAAAGTTCATGTTTGTTGATATTTGTCAAGTTCACGTAACAACGGTATTATTTTTTAAAACCCAAACATCAAGCTTAAGTGTCTATGGATTGATGGATATTATTTTCAATTTATTATGGGCGATAGTTCAGCATTTGATAATGAACTGGTTCCATTACAGTGTATTGGGACACATCTTGAAGACATTTTGAGCTCTGTATTTGTAGTAAGGCAATTTGCCATTTGTGAATCCACAGAAGATCACTATCTGATGAAACACTGGATCCATCTCTAGAAAGAAAAGTGATCACCTTTGAATGTAGATTGAAATCTCTTTTCTTCCCTTTCTTTTCTTGCTTTTTTTGTTTTTGGAACATGGCCAATGCAGGGATTTATTTTGCATTTCTATACATATTCGTAATGGTTTTATTTTTCTTGCAACCTGACTGGGTGCTGGAGAGGGAAAAGGGAATTTTGAACTAAAAATAAAATAAAATTGAATTTTCTTTTTAAAAAGATCATTATTATATTATTGTCATGGTTGTTGTTGTCAAGGGTGTAGGTTTCCATAATAATATGCAGTTAAGAAATTCTGTTTAGATGGAATTGGTATTTGAGTATCTTAATCAGCTTTCCCTTATAATGCCTAGTGTTTGAATTTTTTAGATGTTTGAAATGAACTCTCCAGCTGAGAAGCATAGAAGGAAAGCTGTGATATCAAGTGAAAACAATTCTGGAAGAGTCCCACTTCAGATGGTTGACTTTCTTTTATGGGTGAATAAAAGTGAGATGCTACCCATAAGTGGATGAAAAAGAAGAAGGCTTAATGGAATATTCAGCCCCAAAGGGAAAACAGAGTTGGCAAGGGACCTGAAACATTATGCTATGGGATATATATGAGTAAAATTTGTTCTAAGTAGGAGTATCTATGGGTGCAACCCTTTTATATGGACCTATTGAATGCTGAAGATTCTCTGAGAGAGCCATGCCTTAGTTAGAGAATCCCAGGGTCTTAGAGCTATGTTTGATTTGGGCTAGTGTGGAGAGGGCTGCCCTGAATATCTATCCTTTATCTAACACAAGACGAGGCTAGGGAATAGATGATTCAGGAAGGGATGTTGTCAGATACATTTTATTCTCACCTTTTTCCTTTCTCCTAAGCTAGGACAAATAACATCTAGCTGGAAATATAGTGAGGATTCTGTTAGCTTGGCCTTTAGAAGCTATAATTGGCCAAAGTAGTAGATGACCCCAGTGGTAATAGATTTTTTAAAAACTGCTGTGGTTAGGGAACTACTAATTGGACATGTCTTCTTGAAACTAAAGCATCTCCCGAAGTCTAAAAGAAGTCTTTTTATGGAAGCCTACAAAAAGAATTTCAGCAATAAAGCCTGGATTTTTAAAATAGAGAAATATCTCCCTAGTACCCTTTCTATAACAAAGAACATTGCAGATTGAGACAATTTCCTTACTCCATGTGTAAATGCCACAATTTTTTCTTTTCTCATTTTAATAGAGCATCTGTTCTTTAAGCATAGAAGAAAAATAGGATGTAACTGTGGGAAGAGGCACACACTAGGCATCTTGCACATAGTAGGAACTCAGTAACTGCCAAATTTAATTTCTACTTATTGAAGACTTACTTGATCCTGTCTACTCAACTTATAGCCTGCCAGAAATTATTAAAATAATGATTAAAACACTTCCACAGACCTACATGAAGATTTTTTTTGAAATATATAAACTAGAGTTGGAAAATGACATGGTCTGCAAATTCAGAACTATTCTTTACATAATCCGTTAACTGGTTTATCGTAAGCATTCCACAAACTCTCTATAATAATTTTCACACATTTATTGATTGTCTTATCTTCTGGTGTTGCTATGTTTCTAGAACAAATTATGCTCATATTTCATTCTTGCATTTCTTCATAAATATGTAAGTATCCAGGAAGAATCCATCATGATAACAGAATGCACAGTGAATTCTTGTTTGAAAATTATGGACCGACCCAATAAATCTTGATCATTTGGCTAGTTATACATTTCAATAATTAAAAGAATTCTCTTTAGTCTGAAACTATGATAATTGAGAGTCTACAGATTAGACAGTTAATCTCTTAACTGACCAGGTTGTTGTTGTTGTTGTTATTTTGAATATACACTATACACATTGTAATAAGTTAACTTAAAGATGGTGGAGGCTTAAAGCTCTAAAAATGTTCTGGTTACACTGGTTTCACTCAGCTTGATGAATTCAAAGAACTTTGTGGATTTTAAGCTATTTAATTATGATATTGGGGATCAACTGAATCCATCAATCAATCAAATCAATTTACTCCAGTTGAAGCAATTAACAAGATGCTCTGTCCTTACGGGTGAGAATACACCTATTGAATCAATCAGAAGTATGAACTAGGAGTGAGCCAGGCCTAGACATCTCTAATAATTAATCAAAGACATTAAAAGAAGGTTTGATGCACCATACCCAGTGGGTTGTCTATAAAACAGCAAGGCATTTTGAAATTCAGCGGGAGAATGGCTGGTCAGTATAGAAGAAAGAACAGTGCAGTCAAGCCCATAAGACAGCATTTCTTGGAGAGAAAAGGGAAGGCCAGATAGCATCTGTCTCCCTCCCGCCCAGCCCACCCTACCCCTGGCAAGGCCAGAGGAAGACCTTGTGAACTTTGAAATTTTCAATGGTATCTGAGCGACATCCTCTAGACAGCAGCAGCTGGGAGCTGAAGACAACCTAAACACACCAAGGAAAGGTAGCTTCAAGGCTCTGTAAGGAAGCAACTTCAGGAGTACTCCACCAATGTCAGAAATAGACTCCCACAGCCAGGAGCTGTTTGGGAGAATAGCTCCAGAGCGTATGCTACACCGGTCTGTAGTTTTTCTGCTTTAAGATATAGGTTAACTATTTAGAATTACCAAAGATGTTGGTATGGCCAAATGGGAGAAACAGTGGAGAGAAGCTGACTCAGTACAACTCCTATTTGTGTTAGGGTGTTGGCAGGAATCTGCTGGTGCAGAACCAAAACACCTGGGAAAGCACTTACTGCGAAGGAGAAAAAGATGAGAAAACAGGAAGCTAGCAGCCAGAGCACAGGTGACCGCTCTGGCGATTTCACTGACTGAAAGAGAAAGGAGAATGTTCAGTGGCTGGCAACACATCATGTTCACCTTTCGTCCTCAGACAACTAATTAGTGTGTGTCTTAAAAACATAGGCTGACCTCACTGCTATAGAAGAAAGGAAAATAGCTCAAGGAATTCAATTCATTTCAATCCAATGAACATTAAGTGCCTACTATGTCCATACTAGGTGCTTGGGATACGAAAACCTTCCCTCCACCCCACAAAAAGTCCTTGCCCCCTGAGGAGCTAAAGTGGATAGGGTGCTGGTTTTTTGGGTCAGGACATCCTGAGTTCAAATTTGGCCTCAGACACTATCTGTGTGACCCTATGCAAGTCACTTAACAAACTCTGTCTGCCTCAGTTTTCTCATCTGTAAAATGGCACCTACCTCACCAGGTTGTCATAAGGATCAAAGGAGATAATCATTGTAAAGAGCTTAGCCCGGAGCCTGGCACACGGTAGGTGCTATATAAATGTTAGCTGTTGTTATTATTATTATCACTTTCAACTGAAATGTCTCTTTATCCTTCAAATTATTAGGAAGAATAAAGTGGTCCTTGAGAAAAGGTGACAACTGATACTGTCCATGTGTGACAGCCCTGTTGAATTGTAAGCCTGCCTTTGTATTTGGCTATTTCTGCATGTCCAGCCTTTTCTTTACTTACAAAGGGCCCACCAAGGTCACCTCACTGCCTCTCTATTTTTAGCACGTCACTCCTCTCTCTAAAAGCTTCCAGTGTCTTCCTGTGACCACCTCCTTCAGGTTCAAAGTCTCGACCTTCTTTGCCTGACTGCCCCAGCTGCCAGCCCACCCTACTGAACTGCAGAAGGGCCAGACATCTGGGCTGAAGCAAAACATAAAGCAATCAAAAGTGAACTGCACACTGACGCACTGTGGGTGGACCTGTGAATGATTGTGACCATTCTGGAAAACACCTTGGAATTTTACACAACAAACGGCTAAGAAGGGCATGCTCTGTGACCTAGCCACACCAGCGGTAAGCCTGCATCCAAAAGGGTTCACAGGGAGAACAACAGATGCCATAGGAACACAACTGTTGATAGCAGGTACTTTTGAGTTGTCAAGAAACTGAAAACTAAATGAATGCCCATCAACTGAGGAATGCCTAAGCAAGTGGTGGCGTGTGAATGTGATGGAATACTATAGTGCCGTAAGAAATGAAGAGAAGGATGATTTCAAAGAGTCATGGAAAGAATGATATGAACTGATGCAAAATGGAGTAAGCAGAATCAGGAGAGTCATTTATGCAATAACAACAGAATTGTAAAGACAAGAGGCTTTAAAAGCTGTAAGAACCATAATCAGTACAAAGGCCATCCATTAATCCAAGGGACTGATGATAAAATACACTGTCCACCTCCTGACAGAGAAATGATAGCTTTAGGGGGCAGAATGAAACATTTATTTCTATATACAGCTAATGAAAGAATTTTTTTTGCTTGACTATACTTTTTGTTATAAGGAATTTGTTTTTCTTTTCTCTTTTTTCCAAGGGAGAGAATAAGTGGGAGAGTGTTGAGGGCCAGAGCTGAAGAGTCTAATATGGGATAAGGAATTTAGGTTACAGCTTGACTCTTTCCTTTTCCTACCTGTAAGGGTTTAATTATTCAGAACATTTGGCTCACCAAACTTCCCGGGCCTGGAAGGTGTTAGACTACTCTGCCCCTTGAACCTTGATGGCAAACAGGTGTGAACAATTAAGGATGCCCAGAAGGGCTGTGCTTAGTCACTGTAAGAATGGTGAGAACGCCTTGGGGATTATTGTTAGCTTTCACTATACAATCTGGACCCTCAGAATAATAAATTGGCTCAGTCTTTCATTGACCCGCCTGGCCCATGTCTCTTCATTGCACACTCCTCCATTTGATGCAACATTTAGTCGAGGGCGACAGGAGAGAAAATAGACTTCTGGGCATTTAAAAAATACTTTAAAATAGTTTGAAGAAGATGTAGAATGTTGTATGCACTTTCTGATAAAGTCACTTCATTAATAATTTTTCTAAATTGTTTTATTTTGTTATTAAGAAACTCCCAAGGAATAGAGTTGGGGCAATCTGGAAATGTTTGTAATGTTAAAACACAAAACACATCAACAAATTTTTTAAAAAGTAGACCAGGCGTGAATAAAGCTTTAGTCAACTGGAAAGGACCACAGGTTTGAAGAAAATCAAGTCATGCATTTCAGTGCCTCACACATACACATACACATAGACACATATACACACACAGATAGATATAGATTGATTTAGGAGGAGTGGAAGTCAAATGGAAGTGGAAGACAAATCCTAATTCAAATTCTTAATTCAGGAACTGAAGAGAGGGAATCATTTTGGGGGAGAGAACACTTCCTTATTTCTCCTACCCCCTTCCTTTTGGTCACATTACTGAAGAGACTAGACTTATCAGAGACAAAACATAGGTCTGAGAATAGAGAGATACATACAAAGGGCAAATGAGTTTTTTGAAAAAAAGGCAGTCAAATATTCAGAGACAGAATTGGTCAAGTTATGACCTTGTGAACTTTGAAAGTTTGGAAGACTTGGAGTTTCCATGGGCAGAAGTCCCATTATCTGCCCATGCCAGTAAGGGACCCAACATAGAAGTGGCGATGGCATTGGGAACTGAGAGAAACACCAAGGTCAAACTCAACGCATTGAAGAAGGGAAGATTCAGGGCCATAAAAGGGCACTGATGATCAGAGGCCAACAGAGAGCTGAATTTAAAGGGAACTTTATAAAGACTCCTTTAAGGAAGAAAAGGACTTCTAGTAACTTGAATACATGAGTTACCCTTTGCTAAATAGGTTACCTAAACAAGTAACCTGTATGTTTGAGCATCCTCTCCCTAGGGATCACATGTGGGCAAAGGAGAAGAGGCCCCTTAGTTGAGGCCATTTTTTTTCTATAATAACTCTCCTTGCTATACCTGATTAGTAAATATCCTTTCTGAAAGCTAATTGGGTTTGGATAATAATCGAGGAGAAGCACATGATTTGGGGCTCATGAAAAACAGTACCAGAAACCCTGGAAATCCTCAAGGTTACTCCTAAAACCATGAGAAAGTACTAATGCCAACCTCTTAGAGACCCAGCCCACCAATATAAGTGGGAGTTGGGGAAGATTTACATATGGCTACAAGATTTACATATGGCTATAATTTTTGGACCTGATGTGAAAAATACAAGAGCGTGCTGTCTTGTTGAATATGTGTCTAGGGAGGGCATAGCTGAGAACCTCCTAAGACTTGTTAACCTTTATAATCAATAGCAATTTGTTCATTCAAAAAATGTTTCAGGCCATTTTGTTCTTACCACTAAGTAAGAAAAGAAGCTTAGATAAGACATGCTCTCCATTCTTAGGGAGCTTACAATCTATAAGAGGAACAAAACATAAACATAGATAACTGTTACAGGAAGGAGATCAATAAAAGGTCCAGTAATTCACAGGAAGTGTCATCTGAAAAGAAAGACAGTAATAAATCAACCAATGAATCAACCACCAAACATTTACTATGTGCCAGGAACTCTATGGGTGCCGGGTTACGTAAACAAAAAAAAGCAAGACGATGCACGCCTTCAAAGAGCTTAAATTGGGGGGAGGGGTAAGAGAAGATCAAATGTATTCACAGATAAAGAAACAGAAGGTGTGTACAAAATAACTCAATAACTCAACCTTATAGTAATCAAGAAGACATAGTGGGTTGGACTCATGACTAGAATGAGTCTGTAAAATAGTAGTCTTTATTCTAAAGGAAAAGCATATGTAAAGAGCTAGGCCAATAACAATAATAATAACAACATAAAATGGCATTTGTGTTATCCTTATTTGGCCAGGTACATAGTTTAAGTATTTCTACTACCTTGGATACCTTAAGAGAGACCTCAAGAATAGGAACCCTAAGTTCAAGGAACTCTTTGGGTCAGCATCTATTCCAAACCATGCCTCACAAGTCCCTACTGATCGGTTTACCTTTTCTCTAGTTAAACAGAGGACACAATTAGTTCAAAGCAAAGGCATTTATTGAAATAGCATAGTAAGAAAAATAGCAACGTAACATGTCACTATAAATTAGAGGTAATCTCAGAAGAAAGGCAGGTAGAATAAACAGAGACTGGGAAAGGCTTCTTTCCAAAATCAAGGTTTTAGCTGAGCCTTGAAGGAAGCAGAGATGAAGAGGGAGATGTTTCCAGGTATCCAGGAAAGGCAATGAAAATATGTCATCAGGAGATGGAGTGTCTTCTTAGAGGAACAGCAAGGAGGCCAGTCTCATTGGATCTCAGAGTATATGAAGAGGACACAGGTATAAGAAGACCAGAGAGGTGAGAAGGGGCCAGGTTATTAAGGATTTTAAAATATTTGATCCTGGAGATAACAGGGAGCCAGTGCAGTTTATTGAATGGGAGGCTGGTGATGTGGTCAGACTTGGTCTTTGGGAAGATCAATTTGACAGGTGAAAGACTTGAGAAAGTGAGATTCACCAGAAATGTACTGCAATAGTCCAGGCATGAGTGGACAGGAGCTTGAACCAGAGTAGTGGCGATGTCAGAGGGCAGAAGGAAGGTTAGGGAAGAAGAGTTCTGAAGGTAGAATATATCCAATAGATTGGATATGAGGTGGGGGTGAGAGAGTGAAGAGTCAATAACACTGCTGAGCTTTGAGCCTGAGTGACTGCAAAGATGGTGGTACCCTTGCCAGTCATAAGGAAGTTAGGAAGATGAGAAGGTTGTAGGGAAAATATAATGATTTCAGTTTGGGACACAATGAGTTTAAGATATCTATGGGACCTAGGATGAGATATCCAATAGTAGCTGACGATGTAATGCTGGAGGTCAGAAGACAGGTGAGGGTTGGATAGATAGACTGAGAATCATCTGTAGAGAAATGATCATTGAATCCATGGGAACTGCTGAGATCACCAAACAAAAATCACATGGAAGGGAAAGAGAAGAGGGCCCAGGACAAAGCCTTGGGTGACACACATGGTCAACAGCTGTGACCTGGATGAAGGTCCAGTGAAGGAGCCAGAGAAGGAGTGGTCACGTAGGTAGGAGGAGAACCAAGAAAAGGCTACATCAGAAACCTGGAGAGAAGAGAGCTTCTAGGAGCAAAGGGTGACAGACAAGAGTCACTGCATGGCTTGCCATCATCGGCCTCCTCCCCTCTGTGACACTTTTCACTTCTCATCCATGCTCTTTGACAGAGCCTAGAAAACAGCTCAGCAATTGCTTTGGTGGTTTGTTCCATGCCCTGGAATGTAGTTTGTCCTGACAGTGACTCGAACTCGTCAGAAGCAGCTTTGTGCTTTCTTACTATCTAATCACTCATCATAGCTTTCAACTCTACATTAATCATTTTTATTTTCCTCTTCCTGCTTCAAAGGGCATTCTCCTTGAAAAGAAAAAGTGAAAGAAGCAGAAGAAAAGTTGGCTAATTCTCCCATTCTCTGTTGTTGTACCTTCTCTCCTGTGCTGTGGTCCTGCACCTCCTCCAACCTGCCCCTTCATCCCAGCAAAGACAAAATGAAGCCAAACCAAGCTGGACCTTCATGTGGTCGTCATGTGTTTTGGAGCTCCTGTTACTGGTCTTGCAGGAACATGCTGATTTTTAATATTTGTTCTAGCTCTCTACCATTGTTCTGTCTTCTGTACCTAGAGGTGGCTGATAGCTCAGTGAACAGAGGGGCACTGGGTCTGGAGTCAGGACAACCTAAGTGGAAATCCAGCCTCAGGCACTTACTAGCTGTGTGACTCTTGGCAAGTCACTTCTGTTTGCCTCAGTTTCCTCAAATGTCAAATGGAGACAATAATAATAACAATAACAATATTTAAAAAAACCTACCTCACAGGGCTGTTGTGAGACTCAGCTGAAATAATATTTGTAAAAGCATTTATTGCAGAGCTTGACACATAGTAGGCTGTATGTAAAACTTATTCCCATCCCCTACCTGGAGTGTTCTTTGTGCTTCCATCCTACTTCTTTAGGCAGCTCTCCCTACACCTTCCTTATTAGAACTGTTTCTGCATATCTTAGAATTTCATTCTTGAGGGTGTCTTTTCCCTCTTGGGTCTACTTCTCCCATGGAATCTTGGGTCATAGATTTTTACTTATGTTTTTTCTGCTGTATTTTAAATTTGCTCTCCCAAAATCTAGCAAGAAAGCCAGGTTACATCTTGATTACAGGTGATTTTCCTTTCCTTTTCTTTTAAAAATATTTTATTGGTGGCTTTTCTTTTACATGGTTATCACTTCCTTATGACTTCTTTCACCCTAACAAGACATAGTTAAGTAAAACAAACCATCACATTGGTCACGTCTGTCAACGTGTGCTTCATTCTGCAATCTAGTCTTGGAGTCCACAAGAGAGAACAGAATCAAGCGCGCAGAAGCGGGGTTGGAAGATTAAGGCGGGGCGAAGAAGGAGGAACACGAAGTAATGCCAAGAGGTTTTATGAAATGGAGGAGAAGAGGTTTTTGTTCAGTCATTTTTCTGTCCTGTCTGACTCTCCATGACTCTACTTGGGTTTTTCTTGGCAGAGATACTGGACTAGTTTGCTTCCTTCTCTGGCTCATTTTACAAATGAGAAAACTGAGGCAAATAGAGTTAAGTGACTTGTCCAGAGACATGCCTGAGACCGCATTTGAACTCAAGAAGACGAGTCCTCCTGACTCCGGGCCCAGTGCTCCATCTACTGCAGCACGTAGCTGCCCATGAAGAGATACTAAGAAGTTTTAGGGAATGGAGAGGAATTAAACGAGCTCACTAAATCACTTTGGTCACCATGAAGATGCTGAATCATCTGACATCTGTATAGGGGTGGCATAGTCTTTAAGAGTTTGGGACTTGAAAGGCAGGAAGATGTGAGTTCAAATCTGGCCTCAGCTATTTACTAGCTGTGGGCAAATTGCTTAACCCTTCTCAGCCTCAGTTTTCCCATCTGCAAAATAGGGATAATAAGAGCACCTACCTCTCAGAGCTGTTGTGAGGATCAAATGGTCATGAAAAGCTCTTTGAAAACCTTTAAGCACATCTAAGTACTGTATATTATTGTAGAGGTTAAGGGCACAGTTGAAAGTTTGGGTTAAGAGGACACTGGGAGCTGTGAGATATGAAATCAATTCAAGCAGAGTATAAAGATTACCACGCATTAAGGGCCAAAAAAAAAAAGTAAAAAAAAGGTTACATGAGCCCTAAATTTGTACTTAGGTAAATTCAATTCAATTTTATTACTTTTTTTCAGTGATATGCAAGGGACCAATATTAGATAATGAAGAATCACACATACTGCTAAGAGAAAAAGGGAAGTGGAATTCAAAGTAAGAGAGACTGACTACAAAACGTAGCCTTACCACTTAATGTAGGTCAGCTGAAAAACCCTAGAGATACACAGAAAGGCAGAAACAGTCTCTACCCTCAAGAAGTTCACAGTCTAACAGGGAATACTCTTCATTATGATGGACAGGGGGCTCTCAGGACTGGGCCAGATTCAAGAAGGGGATGATGAAATGTTGCCTGAGCTTAGCAACTTGAGCATCTGAGTGTAGTAGTGGGAGGTTAAGAGCTTCTATGTGGTAAGGTGAGTTTGTAGATGTTCACAAAGTGAGACGGGCTGACCAGTTGTTAGAGATATTATAGAAGGTCTTAGCATGGACACCATGACTACTGAGGGCCCTTTCATTGCCGAGGATCGGTGTTTCTGAAGAAGATTCTGAGCACAGGGTACTGTCTCCTTCCAAGACTGGCCAAATGACCTGGGAAGCTTTGGAGATTTAGAATAAGAAGTCCTTTAGAGAAGAGAAACAACTATGCAAATGTCTGTTTGAGTTAGATTATAGAAGAGCTAAATATCATTGACTTGACATAATAATAATTTCATATTTTAAAAAAAATGGAGGCAACAACAAAGGGAATTATTATTTTTGATCTGATTCTAAACAACAATTGGATATTGGGTAATAAAATAAAAATGGTGGAACAAAGTACCTTAAGACTTCATGGATAAGGAATAGAAAACTAAGCATAGAAGATAGATAGATAGATAGATAGATAGATAGATAGATAGATAGATAGATAGATAGATAGATAGATGGATGGATGGATAGTTAGATACATAGATAGATAGATGATAGATAGATAGTTCATTCTGGTAACTCTCTTGGAGAATGTAGGGAAGATTGCCCAGACTTTGAAGTTCGAGATGTTGCCTATTGACGCTAATGCAGCCCTTCTACTCTCCACAGAGGAAGAAAGGCATCCAGTCACCTTGGAGATGGATGGGCTACATGGAATCTCAGATTATATCTATCCATGCAACCTACAAACTATGTCTATACATCTAGAGAGCCACCCCCACCCCACCCCAGGCATCTGCTCTCTATATATTTGATTGATCTAAATTTTATGAAGATTTGGGGTACAAATACTCTTATATGGTTTTCTAGTTCTCTGACTATTAATTTATTTAATTTTTTTGCATTCAAGATTTCCCTCCAAAAATGTAATATCTTTTCTTAAATGCTAAAATAACTCAAGGAAGATTGAATGGAAAAATTAATGCTCCTCATTTAATAATGTTTTAACTTCAATTATCTGTCATGTGCTTATTGATGTTGTCATCTTTTGACAATGAGATGAAGTTCTTAAAACACTGAGAAGTGGAATATCAGAAAGGAATTGCTTAATAAATGTGTGTTGATGAATTGATTGATCACCTGATATGATTACTACATGATAAGTCTTTGTCTTTCAACATAACCACTTTTTAATATATTCCTTGGCTTCTGAAAGGATATGAATTATCATTCCTATCTTCACAGACTCTCAGAATCAGAAGGGTCCTTTGAGGTCATCTAGTTTTAATACAGGTGTGATTACAAAGTAGGGAGACCAGTTGTTTTATCCATTAGACTTGAATTTATACATCTAAAACATATTGAATTTCAAAGACATTACCTACTTCAATAATTCTGTTACTACTCGGAATATTTGGGCAACTTCTCTTTTGAAAATCGTTTTCAGAACCAGTTTAAAGGTTGCATATTAACACAAATTTAGTTACTTTATAGTTACCCTTCTTCTTCTTCTTCTTCTTCTTCTTCTTCTTCTTCTTCTTCTTCTTCTTTCTTCTTCTTCTTCTTCTTCTTCTTCTTCTTCTTCTTCTTCTTCCCCAAAAAGGAATAACCAGCTTGATTATCCATCTTATTCACCAGACTTTGGACTATTGCCAAGAAATCCAATCCACTCTTACATAAGAAAGATTTGCCACCACTGAGAATATTCACGATGATGAGCTGTAGACTTTGAAGGCAATTGGGAAGGATTTCCAAAGTTGTTTTGATCAACAGTACCATCATCAGAATGTGCATATATCCTCCCTAATGGGGCCAATCCTCATGTAAATGTATAAACTGCAGTGTACTCAACAAAAAAAGCAAATCCCTTTGCTATAGCGGACTTCCATTGTAGAAAAATAGGGGGAGTGGAAGCTCAAGGTCACATTGCCAAGTAGAGGCTTAACCATCAAGTTTCACACTCTCATCAATACCATCTGACATTGCTACCCTGGTTTTCATAAGGCACCATTTGCTGTTTTGTTTTTGTTTTTATATTACAGGCACTACAAGTCTTTCTATTTAGAGACCTGGATGTAGAAGCATTTTTGCATAGATATACAGCCCCTTGTAAGGTTGGTGGCATGTTTTTGGCAGACCTCAGTGAGTCTACTTTGAATGCGTATTGTCAGCCAATGTAAATTTCCCCTGGAGGTTCAGTTAAAATGTTGTTCCAAACGTTGTGCTCTCTATCCTTCGCTCTTTGTCAGGGCCCACCTTTCACTTCAGGACTGTATTTTGTTCAGCACAGCTTTAGACGTTGCAAAAGACCAGTTTGGCTTACTCCTGATATACAGCCCAATAAGGAAAGGCAGGTGAACAAGATTTATTTGTTCTTGGAGGATTCGATGGAATGCTGACCTCATGGATGTGAGTCTGTCACTGTTTGAATAAAACACAATGGATTGTGTGATCAGGACTTCAAATGATTGTCTATGTCACCTTGCATTACTTCATTCTGGGGTTTGAACTTGGTGATCACTAACATGCTAGTCCAAATCTAAATGCTATGATCACAAAAATTAGTTCTGTATATCTCTTCATAATAGGCAATGGGACTTGGTGGGAGAAAAACAAAAAACAAAAGTAACTCTCATCATCTTGGAGTTAGGAGAGGCTCGAGTCCATAGATTGGCTTCAATGCTGTTCAGCTCTATGACTTTGGGCAACTAACTTTATATCCCTTTTCCTTATCTGAAAAATGGGAATAATAATGAAGTGTATGACCTACCTCAGAGGGTCATTGTGAAGAACCTGCTTGGTGAACATGAAATTACTACATAAATTTGAATTGATGTGATTTATATTATTATTTGTTTGCAAATCTCTTCTTTGTTATTATTGTTCAGTCATGTGCAACTCTTCAAGACCCCATTGGGGGTTTTCTTAGCAAAGATATTGGAGTGGTTTGCCATTTCCTTCTCCAGCTTATTTTACAGATGAGGAAACTGAGTCAGACAGGGTTAAGTGACTTGCTCAGAGTCACACAGTTAATAAATGTCTGTCGCCAGATTTGAACTCAGGAAGATGAGTCTTCCTGGTTCCAGGGCTGTCTTGCCATCCACTATGCCACCTAGCTACCCACCAGATCTTTGATTAAACTCAACATCTGTTAAATGCCTACTGTTTGTAAGATGCTGTAGTTAGTGCTAAGGATAGCCACAAACAGTTATCAAGCTAGGTGATGTATCCACATCTATCTGCCCTTCTTTATAGTAGATGTAATCGTAAGCCTTTCATTCCTCTTGTCATTTCAGAGCCATTCAAACTAAATTAAACAATCGCATCTCACTCATAGTAGAATAAGGGAGGCAGGAGAATTGCTTGTGATGGACTCAGCCGCTCTTCACATTTTTGGATGAACAAACTTCTGAGAGCAAAGGGCCTGGAATTTGAAGCATGAACTTCCCTCAGAGCCCCCTAGTTCTGTCACAATCCTTCCACCCCCTCTGGTAACCATTCTCTTACCTTTTTCTGACTTTGTAATGGAAAATGTGAAGTTGATGGAGAGTATAGCACCTTGGGGATAAGTGCTGCCGCAGCCTTATCATATTATCAAGAGAGAAAAGCAAAGGACATGTTGCTTGAGGTGGTTAGGTGCTGCAATAGAGAGAAGGCTACAAGACATTCAGGAAGACCTGAGTTCAAATCCAGCCTCACTCACTAGCTGTGTGGCCCTGGCCACTAACCTCTCTCAGCCTTAGTTTCCTCATCTGTAAAATGGGGATAATAATAGTGCCTATCTCACAGGGTTGTGGTAAGTATCAAATGAGATGGCATGTAGAAAGTGCTCTGTAAACATTGTAAAAGCTCTTTAAATGATAGCTACTGTGGTTGTTCGCCTTTCACTCTAGAAGAGGCCCAATAATATCCTGAAGGTCATGTCACCAGGGTGATGCCTTGACACGCTCCTGAGTCGGATTTCAGTCATTAGCCTCACTTCCTCCTCCGGGGTCATCGGAGTCCAACGGTAAGACAAAAGTCAACATGACTAGTGATGATCCGGGATGCAACAGGTGACCTTGGCCTTTGAAAGTAAAGTCTTTCCCAGATCTCAGTTTGTCTGAGGCATCATCCATTCAATGACTAAGGGCTAGGTAAGAATTGAGACAGAAGATGGCCAGCTGTTATTATTCTTACCAATGAAAGGAGCTGTAACCAACTAAACTTGCTTAGTAATTATCTGGATTTTAATTAAGTCCAACACAAAGTGTCAGAATAATTTGTCAGTCGCACCTCCAAAGTCCCCATTAGCGTGCTGCACCCATTCCTTCTCATTCATTTCCCTCTCATATGGTCTTCTTGTGTGTCTTCTATTTCCTGACTTGTGCATTTTTCATACTTCATAAGGCCTCTTGAGACTGTGTTTGCTCCTTAGCCTTGTTAGTCTTAATTCCATTATTATATTCAATTACATGAATAAACCACAATTTATCTGACCATTGTTATTCATTTAATTTGCCTTCAGGTTTGTTTGCTTGTTTGCAATTACATATGATACCTCATTAAAAAAACAACACACACCTTAAACAGATAGTTATGGGGTGTTTTTGGCAATGCTTGCAAGGTATAGTCCAAAAAATGTGCATAATAGTTAAAAAAGAAAAAATCTTACACCTTGGTTTAAAAAAACAACTTCATAAGTATGAGGAAGATGAGGCTAGACAGTAATGGTTATGAAAAATATGGGGAAGGGGCTCTAGTACATAGGTTCTTAACCTGGGTTTATGAACTTTTTAAAATGGATAATAATTTTAATATAATTGATTTTCTTTGTAACCCTAAATATTTTATGCATTTGAAAATATTATTCTGAGACATCGGTAGGTTTGACCAGATTGCCAAAGGGAGGTATGATTTAAAAAAATGGAACCTCTGCTCTAGACTGCAAATTCAATTAAACGCACAATGAGAAATAGTGTGGATCTTTTTTTTTTCTATTGTTGCTATTCAGTTGT
Organism: Phascolarctos cinereus; assembly: GCF_003287225.1. Taxonomy (NCBI): domain Eukaryota; kingdom Metazoa; phylum Chordata; class Mammalia; order Diprotodontia; family Phascolarctidae; genus Phascolarctos; species Phascolarctos cinereus. The sequence continues at coordinate 465,862,271 of NW_027555958.1, forward strand.
GTCCAACTCTGTGATACCCTCTGGGGTTTCTTGGCAAAGATATTGGAGTAGTTTTGCCATTTCCTTCTCATTTTTACAAATGAGGAAACTAAGGCAAACAAGGTTAAGAGACTTGTCCAGGACCACACAGCTAGTAAGTACCTGAGGCAGTATTTGAATTCAGGAAGAGGAGTCTTCCTGACTCCAGGGTGGGCACTTTATCCACTGTACTACCTAGCTACCCACCAGATCTTTAATTAAACCCAACATTTGTTAAGTGCCTACTATTTGTAAGATACTTTAGTTGGTGCTAAGGATCCTCCATCAAGAGAATTTACATTTTACTCTAGGGGGAAGGTAGAGGAGAGAAGAAGGACGTATCCACAAACAGTTATTAAACTAGTTGATGTATGGGAGGACAGCAAATTGAAAAGGAAGGTCATCAAGGAAGGCTTCAGGAAGGAGGTGGCATCTGAGCTGAGTCTAGATGGAGGACAAGAATTCTTAGTGTTAGAGATAAATTAGAGCCTTAGAACATTCCAGCCACGGGCCAGTGTTGTATAAAATGGAACAGCTGGCTCTCTAGTTTGGCTGGAAGAAAGCATTACGGTTTGCAAAATGTATTTCCCTTCAAAACAAACCTGTGAGGTTGGTAGTACAGGAATTATTTGCTCCTTTTTCCCAGACAAAGATGTTAAGGCGCTAAGATGTTAGGTACTTTCCTCATCTTGATACCACTGTCAGACTCTGTGTTCTAAGGTTCCTTCCTGCTCTGACCTTTTGTATTCTAAGATCAATTTTGGTTCTGAAATTCCACTGTCTAAGACTCTGCTCTAAAATCCCTTCTACTCAGTCAAGCAGGCGTGTACCAGGAGCTTAGGATAGAAAGTTAAAAAATAAACATTTGCTGACCTCAAAGACCTTATATTTTAATGAAAGAGATTATCTATTTGTCTATATGTACATGTATACGTGTGTGTAAGGAAAATAAGGTACTTATTGAAAGGAAGGCATTTGAAGTTAGGAAGAAGCAGGAAAGGCTTCACGTAGAAGGGACATTTTGTGTTGAAAGGTGCCTCCCAACTCCGATACTCTACGTACACTTTGCCCCTGCACTCCCCGGCTTCTGATTGGTGGGTTCCATCCAGAACCAGTGACACTGACTTCCTGGCTGCTCCACAAACAAGACCCTCTCCATCTAGAATAAGACACTCCATCTCTGGCTCTGGGCATTTTCTTGGGATTGTTTTCACGTTTACAATGCTCTTCGTCCTCCCCTCTCATTACCGACTTCCCCGGCTTCCTTTAAGTCCCAACTAAAATCTTCCCTTCTGCAGAAAGTCTTTCTCGACCTCTTCTAATTCTAGTGCCTTCCTTCTGTTAATCATTTCCTATTTCTCCTATATATAACTTGCTTTGAATATATTTGCTTGCATGTTGTCCCCCCCCCCCCGAGTGTAAGCTCCTCGAGGGCAGAGACTGTCTCTTTGAATCCCCAGTTCTTAGCACAGTGTCCGGCACAAAGTAGGTACTTAATAAACGTTTGATTGATTTTAAGGAAAGCGCCCAGGCCAGACATAGTTTTCATCCCTTTCTGCATTTTCTCCATCATGCCTCCTCCACTTCCCCCCCTCCTCAACCTCTCTACACCTCCCTTTTATAAGTCGTCTTTCCCCATTAGGACGTAAGCTCCGTGAGGGCAGAGACTTTCATTCTGCATGTACTTAGCACGGGGCCTGGCACATAGTAGGAGCTTCCTTGACTTGTCGACTTCTAAGATGTCTTCCGATGCCAACAGTTGTAAGGCCCTTCTGAGCTCTAACTTCCTAATTTCTAGGGTCTCTCTCCCATCCCTGACAGCCTGTACCCCAAGGACCCTTCCCACTCTGACACTGCACAGCCTCAGGTCGCTTATTCCTCTGACATTCTGGGTACTAAGCTGCCCTTCCGCTCTGATTATCTCGGTTCCCAGGTAAGTCCCTCGCTCCGACATCCTACGTCCCCGGGCGAGGGCGAGGCACAGCAGAGGCAGAGATAGGGGCAGAGGGGCAGGGGCAGGGGCAGAGGGGCAGAGGAGAAGGCACGGGCAGAAGCAGGGCCAGGTCCCTCCCCTCCCCGAAGGCATCTAGCACAGGTGTGAGGCTGAGCCGTCCCGGGGCGCTCACACAGCGCAGTCGGGTCCCTGCGCCTCCAGGGTGGGTGGGGTGGGGGGTGCGGGGGACCGGGCCCGGCGGGCCAGGGAGGAGGCGGGGGCGGGGCGGGGCGGGGCGGGGCGGGCGGGCTCTCCCCTTCTCCTCCCCTTCCCCCCGCCCACGCCTGCCCGCGGCACCGCCTCCGCCCCGCCGCCGCCTTTCTTCCCTTCCCTTCCCTTCCGTTGCGCTGGGCTCCGGCCTCCTGGGCTCGGCCCCGCTCCTGCCCCCGCAGCCCCGCCGGGCCTCCCCGGCCCTCGAGCTCTCGGGCTCGGCCGCAGCCGAGAGGGACAGGGGCGATCGGGAGCCTCGGGAACATGGCGGCGGCCGGGCCGGAGCGCGAGGCGGCGGCGGCGGAGCCGAGGAGCCGGCGGCGGAGCCCGAGGAGCCGGGGCCGGTCCCCGCGGCGGCCCCGCAGCCCCCGCCCCGGGCTCCCCCGCCGGCCGAGGCGCCCGCGCAGCCCGAGCCCCGGGAGCCCCCGGAGCCCCCGGAGCCCCTGGAGGCCGGCGAGGTGGCGCGGAGGCTTCAGAGGACGCGGCGCGAGCTGAGCAACCGCAGGAAGGTGCTGCTGCGGAACCTGCCGCCCGACACGCACAGCCAGGTGAGCCCCCGCGAGCCGCCCCGCACGGCTGCCCGACGGCGGGCTCCGAGCGCGTGGCCTCGGCGCCCCCAGCCCCGCCGAGCCTCAGCTTGCTCCTCTGTGAAATGAAAGGGTCGGACTGGGGGGTGTCCGAGGTCCCTTGAGTGCTTAGATCTCCGATGCCATGAACTTGGGCGATCACTTCCCCCTCGGAGCCTCAGTTTCCTTATTTGTATGATGAGAGGATCTTACTAGATGGCCTCCGCTGTCCGTTGCGTCAAGTTCTATGATTCCATGAACTCGGACAAGGCGCTCCCCGGCCCCCCCCTCAGCCCCGCCCCCACCCCCAGCCTCAGTTTCCTCGTCTGTGAAATGTGAGCGTCCTGACTAGCTGGCCTCGCTGTTCCGTGAGTCTCTCGTGAACTTGGACCATCACTTCCACTTCGGAGCCTCAGTTACCTCATCTGTAAAATGAGGGGGGGGGGGACTTGGACTGAAATTATTTCTAATGACTTAATGACCCCTACCACTTGGGTACATAGCCTGGGGTCAGGAGAGAAGATTCAGGCTGGCAGGACAGTAGTGTCCTTGCGTTGTGCCCTAGAATCCATAGGCGAAAATCTCGAGAGCTGGAGAGAGCCTCCAGGTCAGCTGGTCCCGTTTGTAGGAGAGGAGAAGGGACTTGACCAAGGTCACTCATTTAGTAAACAAATGACAAAGTTGGGGTTGAAACTGGAGTGTAGTTCAGGGCTCTTGGTTTCCTTCCAGGGACCTCCAGGTCCCTTCCAGAGCTGTTCTAAAATAGTGCATTAGTCAGACAGCACTGCATTACCAGTCTGTGGTGAAAGCTCTCTTCCTGCTCTGACTGACCTCCTCCAGTCTAAGGACCATTCTGGGCTCACACTCTCTAGGTCACCTGGCACGCAGCTTCCAGGCTGATGTTTGTAAAGCCCAGGTAGCCACTCCCTTGGTCTGGAAACTTACTATTGCTAGGAAATTTGTTCCAGACATGAAGCCTTTATAATTTTTACCTCTTGTTTCTGGGCCTGTCCTCTGGAGACAAAGAAAACAATTTCAGAGTTATAGATATATAGCTGGAAGGAGAAAGGTGAATGGGAGGGAATAAATATTTGTTAAACAACTATGAAGTGCCAGGCACTGTGCTAAGCCCTTGCCAAATGGTATCTCATTTGATTCTCACAATAGCCCTTCAAGGTAGGTGGTGTTATTATCATCTCCATCTTGCAGTAGAGGAAACTGAAGCAGACAGTGGGTAAGTGACTTGACCAGGTAGCTGCTGAGTAAATGTAAATGTCTGAGGTTGGATTTGAACCCCGGTCTTCCTCTCTCCAAGGTCAGTGTTCTAGCAGCTTCAGAGGCTATATAGCCCAGCTTCTTCAGTTCACAGATTAGGAAGCTGAGGTCCCCAAGAGGTTACTGACTTGTCCAAGGTCACACTTGGCATTTAGGGCCTTTCACAGCCTGGCTCCAACTTACCTTTCCAGCTTTGTTGGCCCCCAAACCTGCCCCCCTTCCCTTTGCAGACTGCCTCCATCATGCCTGGCATGCTTGCCCTCTTCACCCCCACCTTCTAGAACCCAGCCTCCTCCAAGCCTTTTCTAAGAAGCCTTTCCTTGTCCTGTGTCCTAGATGTTACCTCAGTCCCCAGATGGTCGTGTACCCATCAGTCAGCTTTCCGTAATTTATCCTCCCCTCCCATCCCAGGCCCAATGTAATATACTTTTTGAAGGCTGAGATTGTTTGGTTTTTGTCTTTGAGCAACTAAGGAGGCAACCCCCAAACCAGGGAGACCTGGCTACAGCTCTGGGCAAGTCCCTCAACCTATATCAGTATGCAGAATTTCCTTCCTTTGGATTTCCTTTTACCAGCACCAGGCGCTGGACACTGGACTCTTTTCTTGTCCCAGCTGACTTGCACGGTGGTGGGTACATAGTAAGCACTTAAATGCTCATTGTGTTGGACTGGATCAGAAGAAAGATTAGGACTAGGAGCAAATGAGTGAGATGGGAATATAAGGAAACACTTCCTAATCATTGACTTAGACCCCTGTGCAGGTACTGAACCCTCCATCACTAACAGCTGAAGGAATTGAGGATATTTAGATTGGTAAAGAGAAGACGGGGCTGCGTGGGCAAAGAGTAGACAGTTAAGCAGTGTGGCCTGGCTGAAAGTCTCTCTTGCAGAACAGAGATGAAACTTGTTCTCCAAGGGATGGACCTAGGAGGAGGGGGAAGTTGTTAGAGGGGAAGATTTCAGCTTGATATGGGGGAAAAGAAAATCCTAACAAATGAGAGCTCCCAAAATGAGCTGGAATGGGGTTGGGATGGGGTTGGGATGGGATTAGATGAGATGGGAAGGAATGTGTTGAGATGGGATGGAATGGGGTGGGCCACTGATAGGAGATCTATAAGCAAAAGAAGTTGGCCCACCCCATGTTGGGGATGTTGTCAAGTCTGTAAGCATTTATTAAGTTACTCCTGTGTGCTGGGCATTGTATCATAGGAAAGATTCTTCTTTAGGGGTGGATTGGTTAATGCTACAAATTCACATTTTCTCTAGTGCTTCAAGGTTTGCCATGCACATGGCTCACAACATCTCTGTGACATTGGTCGTATCAGTATTATATATACCCATTTTACAGATGAGGGGAACTCAGTGAGGTTAAGGGACTCATCCAAAGTCGCAGAAGCTGTATCAGAGCTAGGTTCACACTGGGCCTTTCATGACTGCAGTGTAGAATTCTTTCCACAATAGTGCTCTCCCTCTGGGGTCCTTGCCAGTTCCTTGACGCGGCAGCTCTGGATTCTGTTGGTTCTATTGGAGGTCTGGGAACAAGGCTGGTGTTTGGTGAGAGTCACACATCTGAGGCCATTGGGAGGGGTGGTCTTTCTGGTGGAAGGGCTCCCAGACAAGTCGAGAGGCTGGAAGTGAAGGGAGGTGGGCTTCTAACCTCCACCTCCTTGTCACAAGGGTGGGAGCCTGTGACTTTGCTCTTTGATAGAAGTTGGGAGGGGTGGGGTAATTGATGATGATGATGATGATGACGATGATGACTAGAATTTCCGTGATGCGTTAAGGTTTGTGAAGCACTTTACAGTATTATCACATTGGATCCTTACAACAACCTTGGGAGGTAGGTGCTATTATTATCTCCATGTTACAGATGAGAAATCTGAGAGAGAAGATGATCACACATGCAGTAAGTGACACAATGTTCAGAACTCACAGGACCAGGTTTAAATCCAACCTCTGACACTGCCTGTGGGAAACTGGGGTTTCCCATCTATGAAATGAGGAGTTTGCACTGGACAGCTTCTTAGGTGCCTTCCTCCTCTAGATCAGGGCTCCTCTGATCCTCTGATTGGTCCCCACTGTGATTCCCAGGAGGGTTAGAGATTATGAGGGTGTTAATTTCAGATTAACCATATTAGTCATTAGCTGGCGCTGAGCCTGCTGTGCTGGCTGCCTTTAAAATAGGAAAGAGATACTCCAATAATAAGTGTGAGCTTGTGGGGAGGCTTTCTCCCCCAGGTGTGGGAATGGGTTTGCGCTGGTGACATCCACATCCATCCTCATTCTGCACACTTAACTGCTTCTCCCCTAACCAGAATCAGGGAAAAGGTCTGGGTTTGTAGTTTCTGGCCACCAGGCAGGACACAGCTAATGGGGAGTGTCTCTTCAGGCTTTAAAAAAAGGAAAGGAAACAAAACAAAATCCTTTTCCTCTAGAGTGAGTGTTCAGACCACAAGACCCCAAGGAAAGCAGCCTGTTACTGGGAAGCCATAGTCCCAGCCCCCCAGTGTAAGCCCATAGAAATGGGCATCACATGCAAAGACAGCTTTTTGGACAAAACCTTAATAATCCTTCCACCTTTCCTCTTTAGTTATTATCCTCCAGTGGTTTTTGAAAGACAGCAAGGTTTCCCAGTCCCTAGAGTGCTGTCCTTGGTGTTAGGAAGACCCGAGCTCAATTCTTCTCTAGACATTTGCTAGCTGTGTGACCCTGGGCAAGCCATTAATCTCTCTCAAGTCTCCATTTGCTCCTCTGGATGATAATAACACCTGTTGTTGTGAGGATGGGATGAGACAGCATACTGTAAAGCAAAGTGCTCTGGGCATATTCTGTTTTTAAAATAATTTTATTGATAGTTTTGGAAGTGATATTATTATTGATAAAGTCTAGCAAATCTGTGGCTACCTACACTACTTGTCTCTTGTTAAAAAAAATAATAACATTTCTTGCCAAATATCTTTAAAAAAACCCAAGGCCTTTAAGCTGCTTAGTATTTCAATTATACAGTAAAACCTCATTGAGAAGGGAAGGAGGTCAGTTTGAGGGATTTTTTAAAGAAAGCAGGTTTATTTCTTTAAGGCACCAGTCATTCCGAGGTATCTGACAGTGTTGCCTTAGTGAAGGCCCTTGGGGAATCTGTTATAATGAATAGATAAGTGCTCAGTGAATTCACACGGAAGGATTCCTAATTAGCATTTCACCATTGCATTTTTCCTTTGGTTCTAAGATCCCATGTTTATCTGAGAAAGAGAGTTGGTTAGATTGTGTACTGACGAATGCCAGCCCTGGCTCTGCACTTGTATCCACACTGGGCAACATGGCAGGCAGCGTTTGGCTCTAGGGCATCCTAGTGTGAATGCCCAAGCTAGGGAGCTCCCTGTACCATGGAAATAGAATGATCACACGTAAACAGTGGCTTTAACAGTCCTCAAAGCTACTTGAAAACTGCCTAATTGTGTCTGTAGGAGAAAAGAATTTCTCCTACAATCTTCCTTGCTTTCAGTATTAATTAGAACAGTTAATATGTTTTATCTGTGAAGAAAGGCTTTAAGGATCTGTCCAGCCTCGCCCCTGGAAATGGAAAGTTTAAGACTATTTACACTGTGTTCTCAGTGGAGCGATCTCTGTTTTTTAACTTCTTCCCCGGGGCTGGTAGAGCCCTGTATCCCGTGAACCCCTGTAGCATTAAGAGGGTAACCCCTAATTTAGCACTTAATTATCTTCTGTCTTTGGGTCTTTCTTGTTTTGTGTCTTTTTCTGATCTCTGAGATAGCAGTAATAAGCAGCATAATTCATTTTACATAATGACTTCCAGATCACTTTCCTGACAACAAGCCAGTGAATTAGGCAGGACAATTATCATTATCTCTGCTTTACAGATGAGGAAACAACTGGAGGTTTGGATGATTTAATTAAGCCAAGGTTCACTTCATAACCTAAAGTGTTCAGGGCGTTTGGGGAGGACTCGGTGAGCCACAGAGTTTAGGGCTGACTCAGTGTTGTCCTCTTGGAGCTGGTTGGCCAGTAAAGGGCTGTGATACTTACCCAACTAATTAGGTAGAATAATAAAGTGTGACTGAATGAATGAATGAAAGAAAGAAAAAGCTTTTATTAAGCATTTGATTTGTGGCAGGCACTGTAGACATGAGGAATACCGAGATAAAAGTCCCCGACCTTCAGGGAGCTTACATTCTAATAGGGGGAGACAATACACATGCAGAATAATATCTAATAAGTGCATAAGCTAGGGCACAAGCACAGTGTTGTGGGAGGTGGGGGAGGTATCTGGGAAGGCTTCTTTAAGGGAGGGGCATTTGAATTGGACTTTGAATAATTGTTCTGTCACTTACTGGATGACCTTGGGCAAGTCCCTTCACTCTGTGGGCCTCAGTTTCCCCATCTATAAATGAGGGGCTTGGTCTCGATGGCCTCTCAAACCCCTCTGAGCACCAGATCTATGAGCCTCCAAATTCCGAGGGGGGCTTAGGGAATATCAAAGGCACAAGGACCGGAGAGTTAATGCTGTTGCTTGGGGACAGTGACAGATCCCCTGACACTGGAGTATGAGCCATGTGGAGAGTCGTTCCTGCAGATATGTCATAGCATCCCGGACCTAGAGCTGGAAGGATGCTCCAAATCCCTGGTGCTCTCCACCTTTAGAATGTAAGCTCCCTAAGGGGAGGGATGGTTCCACTTCACTAGCCTTCAGCACAGTGCCTGGTCCGTGGCTGGTCAGTCGGTTGTTTTCCTTTGTTCTCAAAGAGGACCAAAAGGACTTTAAATGGAGAGTCCAATTCCTTCATTGTACAGACGAGGAAACTGAGGCTCGGGGAAGTCACATGACTTGCTAAGGTCACACAGGCAGTAACTGTCAGAAGCAGGATTTGAACTCGGGTCGCAGGAGCTGCTTGGGAACTCTGGAAGAAGAGTCGATTTAAGGGGGGAAAGGACGAGTTCTTTTGCCTCTTTTTTGTGTCCCCAGTGCTTAGTGCAGTGCCTGGTATGTAGTAGGCGCTTAATAAATGTTTATTGACTGACCGCCTCAATGACATCATAGGTCTGCCTGCCACCATTCCCCTATAGAAGGCACTGGAGAAGCAAAGACAAAACCCAGCAGTGATGGCCTCAAGAAGGTGACGTTATGCCTCAGCGGTCCCAGTGGAACATCTCGGTAGATGGGTCATGTGAGGCCAGGCCAGTGGAGATACAGTCTGGAGCTTGGAAGGATGGTGCTGTGGACAGTAACTGAGAACTTGGCAAGAGGGGAGGATTGGAGAAGGGAAAGACAGGAAAATAACGAGTTTGAGATGCCTACAGTGGGACCTATGCTTTAAAATGTCTAATTAGCAGGTGGATAGATAGGATTGGAGCTCAGGAGAGAAACTACAATTGGATTTATAAATCTGGGAATCATCTACATTGGATGATAATTGAACCCATGAGAGCTGATGAGGTTGTGGAGAGCATGTGTAGACTACACTGTAGAGAAAAAAGAGAAGAGGACCAGGACAGAGCCTTGGGGGATGCCCACAGTTAGTGGGTGTGACATGGATGTGACATGGAATCATCTAGGAGATTTAGGATTGAGAAGGCAGGTAGGAGGAGAGCCAGGAGAGAGGAGTGAGTCTACAAGAGGAAAGCAGAGATGGTGGCCGGCAGTGACAAATGCTACAGGGGAATAAAGAGAAGCACTGAGAAGAAACTCATTACATTTGGCATGTAGGAAACTGCTGGTTTAGGCAATTAGAGGTTGGTGGTGGTGGTGATGGTAGTGATGGTGGTGATGGTGATGGTGGTGGTGGTGATGGTGGTGGTCATGGTGGTCAGGTAGTGATCATGGTAATGGTGGTGATGATAGTGGTGATAGTGGTCATGGTGATGGTGGCAATGATAGTGGTGGTGGTGGTGGTCATGGTGATGGTGGTGGTGGTGGTGATGATGGTGGTGGTCATGGTGATGATGGTGATGATAGTGGTGATGGCAGTGGTCATGGTGATGGTGGTGATGATGGTGGTGGTAATGCTGGTGGTCATGGTGATGGTGGCGACGATAGTGGTGGTGGTGGTGGTCATGGTGATGGTGGTGGTGGTGGTGATGATGGTGGTGGTGGTTGTGGTGATGGTGGTGGTTGTCATGGTGGGCATTGATCTTTCGTTCTCAAAGAAGACCAGTAACATCACAAAGGAGATGTCTTGACTTGCTTGTGAACTGATTGGGGACATTTGAGAGAACTCTGTGGAAAAGATCGCTGGATGCCAGAGGAGGCAGTGAGGTGGCTAAAGTGTGAAATTGGAGTCAGGGAGACCTGAGTTTAAATCCACCCACAAACTCTTACTAGCTGTGTGACACAGAAAGTCATGCAACCTCTATCTGCCCAGGTTCCTCTTCTGCACGATGAGGCTCATAATAGCGCCTTCTTCTTGGGGTTGTTGTGAGGATCAAATGAGATAATATTTGTAAAGCTCTTTGCAAACTTAAAGCATTACGTAAATGATATTGTTACTGTTATCATAGGTTGATTTAAAAAAAACCCTTTGATATCATTTAGTTCGTGTGATGCAGATTTTCATATACTCTTGTCCCAAGTATTGTGTGTGTGTGTGTGTGTGTGTGTGTGTGTGTGTGTGTGTGTTTAAATTTTTCTTCTCTCTTTGTATAGAAGAAACATGCATCTAATAACATTGCTTGGAAAAAGTAATGAGATAAACCCGGGGAAACTGGGATTAGAATTTGTCTTTGGAGAGGCTGGTGAAGTATTCAGACCATTCTTCACAAGAAATTCCAAATGTTATCAGTTTCATCCTAAAGATCTTCTGTAAATTGATGTGTGTATTTATATGTATATGTATATATGCACACATGTGTATATACATATCTGTATATACACATGTGTGTATATAATAGATAATATTATAATATATAATATATATATATATGTATTGTATATATATATATATATGTATATATATGTATGTATGTATATTTAGCAAGGCAATCAGGGTTAAGTGACTTGCCAAGGTTCACACAGCTAGTAGGTGTCAAGTGTCTGAGGCCAGATATGAACAGAGATCCTCCTGACTCCAAGGCTGGTGTGCTATCCACTTCGCCACCTAGCTGCCCGAAATTGATGGATATTAAGATGGCAAATATTGTGAACTTTTGAATCCCAAAACTTGTGAATTGGAAGGTACCTTAGCAACTGTGTAGCGGAAACCCTCCCTGAAAGGAACCCCTACTAGAGCAGACCTGACCTAACAAATGAAGAGCTCCAGAACCCGGCTCCCTACCTCCCTTACTCCCAGGCTACCTTGTCCTTCACTACTTTGAATGTATTTGCGTTTCCTCACTTGATATTCATGCTCCCTTTATTTATATGACCTTGTCATCTCCTCCCTTAGAATGTTTGGGCTTTGCCAGTGGGGAGTATTTCTTTCGTTGTATTTATATCTCCAGATCGTAGCCTTGTGAGCGCTCAGCCCAGGGCAGATGCTTCAAAAATACCTGTTGATTGATTGGTTCAGTGACTGGACATCCCTCTCCATGGGTCTGTCTTTGCTCTCTGGCTTTACAAGGGCTGTTACGGGTAACTCGTCATTTCTGATCTTAAATGGCTGACTTGGGATCTTGACAATGCTGTGTGTTACATTGGAAGCATTAGATAGCATCAGAGTTTTCATGGATTGAGCTTCAAATGAAACAAAACATAATTTTTCTAAGGATCAAGGTATGTAATTTGTATTATGAAAGACAAATTGTTATTCTATTTACAAAGTAACAGATTGCAGAGGAGAAAAAATCCATACCCTACATCCTGCACTTTGTTTACGGAGCCAGAACTGGCTGGCAATGGTGGCTGTTTAAGCAGCTTTTACTGACAAGAGTAGGTAACATTCATATGGTGCTTTAAGGATTGTAAATCACTTTGCATACATTATCTCATTTGATTCTCACAACAACCCTGTGAGTCTGGTGCTATTATTATTTCCATTTTACAGAAGAGAAAACTGAGGGTCAGCCAAGTTACAAGATTTGTAGAGGGTCACACAGCCAGTAAGTGTCTGAGCTGGGGGAGGGGGGGTGTTGGGAGAGCAGGATTTGAAACCAGGGCTTTCTGACTCCAAGTTTCCTGCATTATCCATTATGCCATTCTGCCTTTGGATTCTAAAGTGTATCTAAATGGTAAGTTCTACACTTCACTTTGTCGACTGTAGTAAATGAGACCATTGAAAGAGTAATTAAGGAAGTTATTTTTTAAAAAAATTAATGCTATGTCTTTCCATCACCTTCATTCCCTAACCTATCTCTCCTTCCTACCGCCTTCCATCTCTTGGAACACAAACTGAAGCAGAAGGGGGAGGGGAGAGTTCAACATCAGTAGCCGACAGGTCAACCGAGTCTGATAGCCACGAGAGTCGTTAGAAGACAACGTTGAAAACACAGATTCCCTCTTTGAATATGAGCCCTTTGCTTCAGGGAATGTGCCTGTTCTGGGTTGTGTGCTTTGTGCTGGGGATTTCTTTGACCTCATTAGTCTGCCATGTGGGATTGTTAGTCAGTGAGCATTTACCCAGTACCTGGCATTGGCTTCAGGGGCCTTCCTCTGTATCTGGTGCCCAATACCCGGCACTTAGTGAGCACTTGGTAAATGCTAGTCTGCTGACAGACTGTGCCAAGTGTTGGGGGATACCAAGGAAGACAAAACCAGCCTTTGTCCCCAGGACCTCACCAAGTAACTGTACATGCAAGGTATCTTAAGAGGAAGGAGAGAGGAGCCTTGAGAAAAGCTTAGTCTGCATTTTCCTGAACAGATCCTAGATTTGACTGTGGAACATTCCCTCTCCTGACACCGATCAAAATCCCTCTCTTCCTTAGTAGGGCTAACTTTCTGGGGCTAAAGCAAAGTCCATCTTCTATAACACTGTAAGAAAAATGGAATGTCTTTTTTTCCCCAAGTACTGCCCATTTATGTTAGTAAATAAACAGGTATTAGTAAGAATGAGGTAAGAGTGTACATTATATTTGCATTGCATGAGGAAATCTTGAGTAGAAATGAGTTTTAGAAATATCATGAAAACAATTTCTTGGCATTGAAATGGGCTTTTAGAAACTTTTGATAAGATGCTTTCAATGCAATGGAAGAGCATTTGTTAAGCGCCTGCAGTCTGTCAGGCTCTGTCAATAGAAGGACAAAAACAAAGCAAAACAAACCAGTTCTTGCCCTCAAGGAACTTGCATTCTGTTTGCTGGCAGTGGGGTAGCAGAAAACCTATTAATAGAAAATTAAATGTAAAATTTCTCTGAAGTCTAACAGTGGCCACTGCCCATCCCATGAAGCCGGAGAAGGGACAGGCCACAGTTGTGGTTGTTGTTATTATTCTGTATTTGACAATCACCAACAGACATGAGCACTGCCATATAGAATGGAAGGAGAGGATTGTATGTGAAATTGTGAACCTTTGCTGTGGATGGCTTGAGTTTTTGAAAAGTAAAAACAAATTCAACATGCTAGTTTCAATGCTGTCCTGCTTGTCTTTGCCTCCCTCTGAACTTCCTTTTCTTATCTTCTATGTATTTAAGACATTAATTTTTTTAACTAAAAATTTCTTTTCTTCCATCTCACTATCTCTCTCCCATGGATAAAAAGAGAAAAAAACCAGAATCCTTAAAACAAATATGCATAGTTGAACAAAATAACTCCTAATTTAAAAAATTGTGAGATATATGTATATGTGTGTGTGTGTGTGTGTGTATAATACAATATATATATATATATATATATATATATATATATATATATAATATGTTTCAAGTTGTACCTTGAGCCTATCATCTCTCTGTCAGGAGATGGTTATTATGTTTCATGACAATTCTTTGGAATTATGATCGGTCATTTCCTTGATCAAAGTTCTTAAGTTTTCAAAGTCAGTGGTGTTTACAGTGTTGTTATTTTGCATACGTCATTCTCCTGGTTCAGCTCACTTTTCTGGGCATCAGTTCATCCAGTCATCCCAAGTTTTTCTGAGACTTTCCATTTCATCATTTCTTGTGGCACAAGAGTATTCCGTTATATCATATTTTGATCACCCATCTCTCATTTGATGGCACTCTTTTCTATCTTTTTGGCATTGCTATCACTAGACTCTCTTCTTCACCACTCCAATTCTGTCCTCCCACCTTAAAAACTTCTCCTTGTAACATATATGCATAAATAAACCAAACGTGTCCAGTGTCTCAGAATGTATATTTCATTCTGCACCACTGTTCCGTCATCTTTCTGTCAAAAGGTAAGAAGCATGTTTCATCTTCAGCCCTCTGAGGTTATGGTCGGTCATTGCCTTCATACTGAAGAACTAGAGTACTAAGGAACTCTTTTCTTTAGTATTTTGAAGTTGTTTTTCAGTACTCTGTTGTAGTCCTTGTAGATGTTGTTCTCCCAGTTTTACCCACTTCCTTCTACATCAGTTCATACAAGTTTTTCCAGGTATCTCTGATTCTGTCCCATTCCTCATTTCTTACAGCAGTAATATTCTGTTAAACTCATATAACCAAATTTGCTTAGCAAATTCCACATGGGATGGGCACTTTCTTAGTTTCAGTTGCTTTGCTATTAAAAAAGAAAAGTGCTTTTATGGATATTTTTACATATCTGGGTCTTTGGGGGTAGGTCATTGTTACAGAAATGTTTTGTCAGAAGATCGAATAAGCAAATATATACTGGAGTGTGGCTGGGGGGCATCAGAACAGACTTACTGTAGAAGACAGCACTTGAGCTGAGCTTTGAAAGAAGCTAGTGATGCTGTGCAGTGGACCTGGGAGCGGAGTGTGTGTATTTGAGCCTTGGGAGACAGCTTGTGCACAGACCAAGGGATGGAAGATTGACACTCATCTATGTAATGGCAGGCAGGCCAGGCTGGAAAAGAAACACCTATGTGGTTTTCATTTCAGTTATTTTTAAAGCTGAAAGAGGTAGTAAAATTATGTCAACTAATTATAGTATTTAAGAAAATTATATAATTACAGGAAGACACAGCTATGCCATGCATATGAGAAGGCATGGATAGGATGAGGGAGTACTCACACTACTGAAATCCTAAGTGTATTGCAGCATATACTATCCACCAAAATGAAGGGCTGACTTTGCACAGATAATTGTGGCGGGCACTAGGAGAAAGTAAGTTACACTCTTTGCCCTCCAGGAGTTTACCATCTAGTAGGTGAGCTCATAATTTTCATGACAAAAGTTGGGCCATTTTCCACTGATAATACCTCCATATCTCCATAGGAAGAAAAATAATTCTTTTGAATTATTTGAATTGATTGAATTATTTGAATTTGAATTGAATTGAATCTTTTTGATCCCAACACAGTATTTTAGCTCACATTTATACAGAACTTTAAGATTTACAAAACATATTCCTCACAAGTAGGCATTGTATTGTTATGTCCATATTAGAGATGAGGAAACTAAGTCTCACACAAGTGAAGTAATTTGCCCTTTGTCCTGTACTCTGTCAGTATTGAAACTGATTGCACACATTTCTCCTCTCTCTCTTCCAGTGCTCCATCATTTCTTCTCATGACATTCTTGAAAAAGCCTTAATTGGCCACTTATTTGTCTTTAATTTTTGTTTTTATTCCTTTTGACAAAATGGCTGTATTAGGGGCAGGAGAAACAGGAGGTGTTAAAGAGGGGGCACAAGACTGAGTCGCATCACTGAGTAGGAGGAGTAGAATCCCCAGTTCTTTGTTAGGGTGCCCAGTGTGTTGGAAACCTTCATTACTGAATTATGAATTAGGGTTTCCTGTATTATGAGTGTAATACAATGACATTTCCAGCATCTCTTCTAAAGCTGTACTTCGATGGAGCTCCTGGATCTCACAGATGAATGAGCACTGTTTGTAATGACATACATTGAGATTCAGACTTCAAGGCTGTCCTTCTTAACGCTTGTCTCTTTGGCCGTAGCCTTATAGGATTCACCTCCACCCAAAGGACGACATAGGATATTGCCTTTGGAACTCCAGTGCTTTGCACAGTTCTTTATTCATTTTTGGTCTGGACTTGGAATTTCATCCACATGGAAAGTCCTGTCACCGATGCCCATTGGCAACTTGTCTGTCACTCAGTCTTCTAAGACTGGCTTGGTGGGAGATAAGAGATTAGGTGACTTGCTAGTAATCTCAGTGCAAATATGTGTCTGACCTAGGGCTTGAAACCTGATATTCCTGTATCCAAAGCCAACCTTTTGTCCACTATACCACATTGCCCACTGTGCCTTGTATGTAGTAGGCACTTAGCAAAATAGCTTGTTGAATTAAGTTGAACTGATTAGAAAAAAGAAATAAAAATATTCCACTCAATGGTAATTGGTGTTGTCTTGGAGAGGACAGAATATCATATTAGACATAAAAGAGGAAGTTATTGTTCTGAAACCAGGCTTGTGCAAAGAGGCAAATATAGGCTTGAAGCAGGAAGAGCTTCCTAATAATTTAACATCTCATTAAGTGGAATGGGTTGCTTCATGAAGTAATGAGTTTCTTCTTACAGGAGAACTTCAGATGAACCCTGGATGACCACTTGTCACTGATGTCCTAGAGAGGGTTTTTATGTAGGCCTAAATTAAACTAAATGCCTTCTTAGAGCCTTTCTAACTCTGCTGGTGTATGATTCCTGGGTCTTTACTAGATGCTTCATTGATATCTAATTAGTAGAAACCCTTTTGTTTTAAATGGCTTTCTTAAAATCACAGTTTCTTTTATCTACACTTTGATGTTAATATTAATCAGTTTATTCTTGTATTGTATCCCCTGCAACTGAAATTTATAAGAGGATTCCCTAACTTAATGATTCTTTGATGGCAAATGGAAGGTCTTACTTTTCAACATAATAAGCTTTCCCCTTTGAAAGGATTGATAGGAGGATTGATTGACCCTGGACCTGGAATTGCATTATTAAGGGAACCCTTGAGGGAGGTGATTATCTCCACTAATGTTGGCTGAGACCTTCTCTGCAACAGAAAAGCTTGGAGATCTTGGAGCCTGGAACTCTGAGAGAGGGATTACATGATGTGCCCAGGGCCATAGCCAGGTCTTCTTAGCTCTGGGGCTGCCTCTCTTTACATTATTTATATATGTGTGATATAAAATGTCACTTGCCAACACAAAGGTTATATTGTAGTAAGAGCTTCTCAAAATGGATTCTCTGGTCCTGTAATTTCATCCATGTGGGGAAGTGTTTGAGTGAAAACCACCTCCATTGATGCAGATAAGCAGTTTATTTGTAACATGGCCTTAGAGAGTTGCCCCAGGATGCTGAGATGTTAAGGGACTGTCCCTGGTTCTACGGGCAGTTATGTGTCAGAGGCGAGCGACTTTCAGCCTAGGTCTTCCTGTTTCCAAGGACCATCTGCTTTTCCTCATCTGGCTTGCCCAATAGTTCTGTCACTTGAAGAGATTGTTCCTGACACATTGTCTTTGGGAAGAAGAGGACACAGCACTTTACACATGACAGGTGTTCAGTGACAATCTGTTGGTTTGCTAGGAAATTTAATCTTTGAATTTCTCATTGCCATAGATAGACATGGACCCTGTAGGGTTAGATTCTTTGTGATTTTTAGCTTGGAATTCCTCCTATAATTTGCCTAGGCTTTTTGTCTATCTAAGCTTTAAAAAATTCTGTCATATTTTCATTTACTGTCTTACTTCTCCTGTCCATCATCTATGTATATTCTAAAATACATGAAATGAACAGTTAAAGAATCTGGTACTGATGTCCATGACCTTCTACTAATGTTTTGTTATGGATAGAAAATGGCATTTTGTTCAGGGTCTGTTTTCTGGAATTGATGACTATTACACCATGTTGAAGGGGATAGTGATAAACCTTGATAGAAGGGGAAAATATTGAATTTTACTCAGCCCACATTGCTAATTCTGTAATATGCTGCAATTATGAGTATAAATGTTGATGATTCTGAGGAGTGTGGCCCTCTAGCTAGTGGAGCAGAGCTCAGGTGTTTTCAATTGAGCTAAGTGATCAAAAGCAAGCAGTGGTAGCCAGAGGACCCCCAGCACCATCTGGGAGTGGAAAGTGATTTGAGATCCGTCCACCAAAGGGAAGTATGGTTCTGGCAGGAGGGTAACTGAGGGGAAAAGCAAATGCTGGCTTTCCCTGACTTGACAGGACCCCATTCTGGACAGGACCCTAAGTTATGGAGAGAGTAGAGATCATGGTTTAGGGGGTAGCTCCCTGAAGGGTGCAATATGCCACTGTGGTGGGAGAGACCCTTGGCTCTCTGTGGGCTAAGATATGAGTCTTTTTGTATCTTTTCTGTGACTGTGGTTAGATCATATATTCTGTTCAATTCTGGGCATCCCATTTTTGGAAGGATGTTGGTAAGTTGGAGAACATTCAGAGGAAGGCTGCCAGAATGGCAAAGGGCCCTGAAATCAGGCCATATAAGGATTAACCAAAGAAACTGGAGATGCTTAACCTGGACAAGAGTTAGTTGGGGCATTTGAAGGGTTGTCACACAGAAGAGGGATTATCAAATCCATAGATTTAGGGTTCAGTGTGCCCTCAGCTAGCCTGACATCCTCATTTTATAATTGAGAAAGCAGATCCAGAGGCTCTAACTTACTTGACCAAGATCATTCAAGTAGTTAACTCATGGCCTCATATCACCATCAATCAGTGAGGATTTATTAATTGCCTGCTCAGTGCCAGGCATGGTGTTAAGTTCTGGAGACACAAAGAAAGTAAAATCACCACCCTCTGCCCTCAAGGACCTCACATTCCAATGCAAGGAGGAGGGAGTATGTACACATATAATATAAACAAGACACACAAGAAAAAGCAGATACAAATAAGTTTGGGTGAAAGGGTCCTGGCAGCTGGAGGGACCAGGGCAGGCATCCTGTAGATCGGTGGTGTCAAACTCAGATAGAAATGGGGATATTAAATTGCATTCCTGAGGACTACATATTGACTTAGAAAACCACAAGTTAACATTATCTATGTTTTGTTTTATTTTGTTTATTTTGTTGAATATTTCCCAATTATGAGCAGGACCTGAGCGTGTTGTGGGCAGCCTGGCCCTGTGATTGATACTTCTCTTGTAGATGGTCAAGTCAAGTCGACCAGCCTTTATTAAGCACCTACAAAGCGCCAGGCACCGTGCTAAGGCTGAGGTTACAGAGAAAGGCAAAAAAAAAAAACCAAAACAAAGCACTCCCTGCTGTCAAAGAGCTCGGAGTATAATGGAGGAAGACACGCAGGCAGCGATGTACAGACAAGGTATAGACAGCATCACTTGGGAGAAGTCTCAGAAGAAACTTAAGTAGGACTAGGAAGGGCTTCTTGTGGAAGATAGGACTTCAGCTGAGAGGTAACCAGAGAAGCCAGGGGGTGGGAATGAGCCTTCTAGGCGTGGGGGGAGAGCCAGTGAAAACTCTCAGAAATGGGAGACAGAGTATCTTCTTCAAAGAACAGCAAAGAGGCCAGGGTCATTGCATCACAGAGTGGAGAATAGTATGGCATGAGGGGACTGTGGGACAGCTGTATGGCACAGTGGATCGAGCACTGGAGTCAGAAAGACCTGAGTTCAAATGTGGCCTTAGACACATGTTAGATGTGTGACCCTGGTCAAGTCACTTAATTCTGTTTGCTCAGTGTCCTCACTTGTGAAGTGAGCTGGGGAAGGAAGAGGCAAACCACTCTAGTATCTTTGCCAAGAAAACTACAGATGGGGTCATGAAGAGTTGGACGTGACTGAACAGCAAAAAAAAAAAAAATAGTATAAAAAGACTGGAAAGGTAGGAAGGGGTTAGATTATAAAGGGTTTTGAAAACCAAATGAAGGATTTTATATTTGATCCTGGAAGTACCAGGGAGCCACTGGTGTTTACTGAATAGAGAGGTGATGTAGTCAGACTGCTCTAGGCTAGGATGGACTGGATGGGGAGAGCTTTGTGCCAAGACTGTGCAGTAGTTCAGTTGTGAGATGATGAGGGCCTGTACCAGCCAGGCCCTTTCAGAGAGGAGAAGGAAAGAGATGAGAGAGGAGAGAAGAGGAGAGAGAGAGAGAGAGAGAGAGAGAGAGAGAGAGAGAGAGAGAGAGAGAGAGAGAGAGAGAGAGAGAGAGAGAGAGAGAGAGAGAGAGAGAGAGAGAGAGAGAGGAGTATAGGATGACACCTAGTTTGGAGGCTAGGGTGGCTGAGAGGATGGTGGCACCCTCAAAAATAGGAGGGAAATTTGGAAGTGGGGGAGTTTTAGGGGGAAATAGAATGACTTCAATTTAAACATGATGAATTTACTATGTCTACAAGACATCCAATTTGAGGTGTTGACTTGGCAGTTGGAAATATGAGACTGAAACTGGGAAAGAGGTGTTAAAATTTATCAGTTTTGATTTCTATTATGGTAAATATCAATGCCTACAACCAAGATTAGGGTGGCTAGGTGGCGCAGGGGACAGAGTGCCAAGCCTGGAAGGCAGGAAGACTCATCTTCCTGAGTTCAAATTTGGCCTCAGACACTTACCAACTGTGTGACCCTGGGCAAGTCACTTCACCCTGTTTGCTTCAGTTTCCTCATCTGTAAAATGAGCTGGAGAGGGAAATGGCCAACCCCTTCCGTATCATGGCCAAGAAACCCCAACACAGGGTCATGAAGAGCTGGATGTGACTGCAAAATGGCCAAACAATAATAACCAAGATAAACAAAAGCCCTCGTGGGTTTGTGACGCTTTTCGAGAGTGTAAAGAGGTCCTTGATAACTTTAAAAGTAGAAAGAGATCCTGAGATCCAAAAGTTTGAGAGCACGACTCGTGGCTTCGGATTCGTTGACCATTCAGTAACTGCTCATTCTTCCTTGTTTCGTCCGTTCCATTGACCTGCTTTTCAGTTGTTTAGCTGATTCTGTGGAGTTTTGAAGGCTGCTGCTTTGTAATAGAAAGTCTGGAAGTGATATTCCTTCTTTATCTTTTCTCTTATTGCCCTTGATATACAATCATTTCTTCCTCCAAACAAAATTTATTATCTTGTTTAGCTCTGTAAAGTAGTATTGAATGTTAGCAAAATAGACTCATGTGAAAAAATCCGGGAACCGTGTTTAGGAAGGGGGATAGAGAGGGAGTCTTGAGATGAAGGTCCATGGTGGCAGAAAAAGATTATCTGGATGGAAAGTGGAACTCAGTGAGGAGTTTAGGATGCCCATCGCGAGCCTGGCACAGAGGTGTGGTGTGGTCAGGGACTGGAGTTCTATCTCTGTATGCCCAGAACCGAGCACAATGCCCAGCACACAAGAGTCTGAATAAATGCTTATTGATTGACTGGAGCTTTCTACCAGAAGCTGAGCAGCTCATGCTTTCTTGACCTGCTTAATGGATAACACCATCCTTCAAAAGGCAGAGGACCCAAAAAGGGGCTGTTCTCCTCTGAATCTGCAATTCTCACTACCAGGGAAGGACTAGTTTCTAGACACATAAATGATGGAAACCTCACAGCCAAGTGACTACTACCTCTTGCAGTTTATGAGAGAGGAGAGGAAATCTTGGTGTTCTCCAACATGAAGCTTAATTTGGGGAAAAGCCATTTTCCAAGAAAACATGGGCAGAATCACAGGGAATAAAATTCTACAGGAGAAGTCATCCAAGGAAGGATGGGAAATTCCCAAGAATGCATTTCTAAATATACAAAGAGAATAATCCTGAAAATCAATCAGTGCCTACAGTGAGCCAGGTACTATGCTAAGTGCTGGGGATACAAAGAAAGGCAAAAAATAGTCCCTGCCCTCAAGGAGCTCACACTCTAATGGATTTGTTGTCTGAAGAGAGGATTTTAGATGCACAGAGAACTTACCAACCAACTTGGATTTGTAAAAGATGTGCACAAGAGATAGAAATAAAGGTAGATAACAGGAACTGACCATAAGAGTGTGGCATGGTCTGGTAAAAATAATGTAAGGAATAATACCATAAACTGAGTGAGGCTATAGTCAAGAGAACCTAACTTCCTTATCTGACAGGGCTACTAGATTTGCAGATCAAGAGAATGCTTTGGTTTCCCTAGATTTTAGTGATGTGTTCAAGTTTCTCATAATACTCTTGTGGAAAAGGTGGAGAAATGTGGGCAAGATGGATTTGGAGCTGGTTGGAAGACTGGATTCTAAGAGTAGTGATTAATGTTTCAGTGTCTGTGTTTTAGGAGGTCTCAGGGGAATTTCCTAGGGATCTGCCCTTTCTCCTTTTCTGTTTTTATCCATGACTTAGATAAATGCAGAGATGTTGTGCTTATCAAATTTTCCAGCGCCTACAAGCTAAGAAGGATAGTTAACACAGAATTAAAAAAAAAGGTTAGTCCATTTTGCTGACTTTATTAGTACACTAATATTAAATGTGGATGAATCTACCCCAAGCATGTGAGGACTTCCCCTGGCTGAATGGGTGGATGAGAACAATTTATTCCAAGGGCCATGAGGGCAGCTGAAGCAGGTGCTTTGGAGAGCTTAGAGCTCAGTCAGATGTCAAAGAAGCCAAGGTCATCCACTATATCCGGGACCATTGTTGTAAAGTCTTTTGCAATAGTTCAGAAAATTGACTTTCCAAGTACAAGATAGGGGAGACATCATCAGATTACAGTTTTTCTGGAAATTTCAGTAAACTTCAAATTCATAATTACTGTGATATAAAGCAGTCAGTAATGCTCCTGTACTTGTGAGCTTCATTCAGAGAAGTGTAGCTTCCAGGAAGAAAGATAGGTAATTCCACTGTACTGGTACTTGGTCACATGATATAGCTACACTGTTGTTGTTTGGTTCTTGGGGCCACAGTTTAGGAAGGACTCCGATAAGCTGAAGGAGGGCATCCAGGAGGGTGAAGGGATCTGTGTCACGTGACCTAGGGACATTTAGTGTGGAGACTCAGGGAAGATGTAATAGCTGCCTGGAAGTTTTTGTGGGGTTGCCATGTGAAGCAAGGATTAGATTGATTAGCCTTGGGGGAGAGTTGTTAGAGGGCGGCATCATTGACTGAAGTAGAGGAGCTGGGAAGGGCAGAGAGCTGGATCAGTTGGGGAGTGGCCTTGCTCCATTTTTTTGTTGTTGTTCAGTCATTTTTTAGTCATGTCCAGCTCTCCATGACCCCATTTGGAGTTATCTTGGCAGAACCTGGAGTGGTTTACTGGATATTGGAGTAGTTTACCTTTTCCTTCTCCAGCTCATCTTACGGATGAGAAAACTGAGGCAAACAGGGTGAAGTGACGTGCCCAGGGTCACACAGCTAATAGGTGTCTGAGGCCAGATTTGAGCTTGCAAAGATAACTGTTCCCAACTCTGGGCCTGATAACTCTATCCACTGTGCCATCCAACTGCCCTCCTTGCTCTATAGAAGGTTTTGTTGAATTGAAATAGATTTAAATTATTCAACTGAAAATAAAACTTAAGTCTAATATACTCACCTAATTTAAGAATATTTTATGGCTAAATTCTTGATGATAATTGATTTTCATGACGGACTTAATTTTTTTTCTTAAAAAGAAATCTGTTCTGAGAGGAGTGTGATAACTTTGGATAAAAAAAATGGCCTTGGAGACAGAAAGACATGGGTTTAAATGACACGTCTAATAGTAGCTGATGACCCTGAGTAAGTCACTTCTCCTGCCAGGTCCTCAGTTTCCTCACCTGTAAAATGGTTGGATTGGATGACCTCTAAATTCTCTTTCAGCCCTAAGTCATTGAATCCTACATCATTCATTACAAAATGGAATGAGCTGTTTGACATTTTGTTAGTGGGCAGCATATTTTTCATTCATGTTCTGTTCTTTATCAGCCCATTATAAATATTTCTTTTGAATGATTATTGGTTCTTGTTAAGAGAGGGCTGCTTCTTAAGTAATAGGGTCATACATATAGAACTGGAAGGGGCCCCAGGAGATAGTTAGTGGAAACTCTAATTTTATAAATGAAGATACTGAAGCCCGAAGAAAGAGATTGTGACTTGCC
Source organism: Phascolarctos cinereus (assembly GCF_003287225.1). Taxonomy (NCBI): domain Eukaryota; kingdom Metazoa; phylum Chordata; class Mammalia; order Diprotodontia; family Phascolarctidae; genus Phascolarctos; species Phascolarctos cinereus. The sequence goes on from NW_027555958.1 coordinate 465,886,331, forward strand.
TAAAGTAACATGAGTAGTGAATGGCAGAGCCAGGATACAAGCTCATGTCTTAGGACTCCAAGTCCAGCAATAATTATGATTGGTGGGACGGTTTCACATTTGGACAAATAAAATCATTCAGGCATAGTTAATAATGTCCTCCCACCATCAAAAAGGTACAACTTGGATCACATCTCAGAATTAAGGATTTCAGATAAGTTTCATTCTAAACACGGTTGCAAGTGGATTTATAATAAATGAGGAAACAAAGTCTGAGCTACAAGATTTATTAGAAAGCATGCATAATAAAGTGGGTCCAGGGATCCTCAGCAGGCACAAAGATCTTGAATACAGATTTTTGTGCAGATTTTTATACACATAGAAAAAAAATAGGATACAAAACAGTATGTAGTATTAAATAATGTAATTTATTTTTGAAGGAAAGATTAGGGATTTTCTGAGTGTGTAGCAGGGGCAGGAGCAAGCAGGTGGAATTTCCCCAAATGGGGTGATCTACAAGAATAGGTCTCAAATGGAGATTGTTCACAAAATGGAATCAATCTGGTTGTCACAGCTCAGCAGTCGATTAACATTTTCACGGAGTGGTAAATGCTTGTGAATTTTCCACTGCTTGAAGGTAGCATTAGATCCTTTTTATTTTTCCCCATGAACTCTTTTCAAAGCATTTTTCATAGTTCAGTTCAGATTCATGCCCCTAAGTTTTAAGGCAAAAAATATTTAATCTTTTTTTTTCATTTCTGCATGTCTTCCTATACCAAAAATGCTATTTTATGTCTCCTGGTAGATCAATAAGAATAACAGACAGAGAGTTCTTGGGGAGAGAAATAAAAAGCCAGGTGAGGAGCATCCCCCTTTCCTGCCCACTTATGCCTATACTTTACCTTTGCATTGTTTGAGCTAGTGGGAAGGAGAAGGGGCCAGACGGTTGTCCAGTCTTATGTACTGCTGAGCCACCAGCCCCCCCTTTTTTTGGGGGGTGGGGGTTTCTTTGTACCCCCAACATTTAGCACAGTGCCAGGTACATAGAAGGCACTTAGTGCAAGGTGAATGACTGACTCTGAGTGGATTTAACAGGCGTGCCAAACGCACTGACCTGTAAACTTCATTTCCCTTCTTTCCCACTCTCCCTAATCCAACAGGTCATCGTCGGGGTCTGCTGGATGAGAGACATTGAGCTGGGAGCTGGAGGGCTACAAAACCCAGGAACTTCCCTTTGGGGGAACTGACAGCCCCAGTGGGGAGATAAAACCCGATGGGTGAATAGCGCTAACTTGGAGTCGCTGTGGAATGAGGGGCACAGCAGCTCGCTTATCTTCGGTCCCCTCCCGCTTCTCTTTTGTGTTCATGTTTCATTTCCTGGCGCCTTTTCCCCAAGTCCACAAGTCTCTCCCGGCAGCATGTGATAAGTGCACTGCTGGGGCTCAGGAGTGTATTAGCGTTGGAAATTATTGTGTGTGCAAGGTCCCAAAACAAGACAGAAGTTTTAACTCTTGCCAGTACTACTCCCTGTCTCTCAATTTGCCATAGACTTGATGCTTCAAATTACTAGTAGTTTTTGAAACTTTTACTTTTACTTTTTCCAATGAACAACTCTTATTTCCCCTTCCTTCCTTCCTTCCTTCCTTCCTTCCTTCCTTCCTTCCTTCCTTCCTTCCTTCCTTCCTTCCTTCCTTCCTTCCTTCCTTCCTTCCTTCCTTCCTTCCTTCCTCCCTCCCTCCCTCCCTCCCTCCCTCCCTCCCCTGGATTTGACCTCCTAGGGCCTAGGTGATAATCCCACCGCTGAAACCTTCTACCTTACTGACCTGGGGCAAGTAAGGAATTTCCCCCTTCTGACTTTCAGTTTCCCTCTTTGTAAAAGGGGTTTGAACATCTAAGGCTTTTTACAACTCTGTGATTCCCTCCTCTCCCATGCCCCACAACCAGCCCATGCCAAATTAGAAATATTACAGTGGGGGGAAGAGGTTCAATTGGGACCATAGTGAATGATGAGAGCTGACTGGTGGGAAAATTAACAATTTACGCCTGGATTATGTATCATACTGTGAGTTAATGGATTTTCAGATAATTGATGATCTCAGGTCACCATGAAGTGGTTAAAATTGTTTTGTTATTTCTTGTTGAAGGAAGGAGGGAGGGAAATGTGGAATACATTATTTTATTGGTCAGAACTTTATAGTTTTTGGCCAGAGGCTGTTTCAAAACAGCCCCCCACCCCCACCCCCACACAAAAAGAACAGATACAATGTGAACTTGAGAATGAATTGTATGGTTGTTAAAAACAGAACAGAGAGTGAATAGTTGAACATAGAAAATGTGACATTTTACAGGCAATTTAATAATAAGAATCATTTGATTAGCACAACATTGTTTTGATTGAAGTGCTGTGTATGAAGCAAACCCCAAAGCCTTCTCTGAAGTGTGGGTGCAGAAAGGGAGCCCCTCTAAAAGTTCCTCCCGGGTCTGAGGAGTCAGATGGTCAATTGTGTCCTTTCTGGAATTGTTCTATCATTAGACTGAAAGGTTGGTGCAGGTCCAGATACAGAGAGCATAGTAGCCACGACTCCTCACATCTGAGCTTGGCCCCTTTCTCTGTCTTCACCCAGCCCTGGCGGGCTCACCCTTATCTGCAGTCTTAGGCAGTAGGTAGCCTCCAACATGGTCTCCTTGCTTCCAGCTTTTTACCCTGCGGCTCACTCTGCACCGCCATGGTGATTTCCCCCAAAGCACAAGACCCCAAAACATCATTTTGCTCCCTTTTCCACTCGCTGTAATCCAACAGATACAGGGTGCCAACCATGCAAGAGGCACTGAGCTGGGAGATACCAGGAAGCATAAATGGGCCTTCGGGGAGTTTGCCTGACCTGACTCATCCCCTGCTCTATAAGCTCTAACTCCCTGTTGATTCCCTGCTGGTCTCTGCCGGCTCCCGTGTTGGGCATTTAAAGCCTTCACGCCCTGGCCCCAACCTAGCTTTCCCACTTGATAGTACACCGCTTCCATCCTCCTGCCCCATAGGTGTGCCCTCCCTCCCTCCATTGTGTTGAATTTAGGTTTTATAGATCCATATAGGCATATAATGCAGAAGAATGAATCTAGGTTACACAGTGGACAGAGACCTGCAGCTAGAATCTAAAAGATGTGAATTCACCTACTAGCTGTGAGTATGACCTTGGGCAAGTCATTTTTTAAAAAACCCTCCACGTGCCTCAGTTTCCTCACCTGTAAAATGGGGATATTACTAGCACCTACCTCTCAGGGTTGTTATGAGAACCCAATGAGATAATACTTGTAAAGTCCTTTGCGGATTTTAAAGTGCTATATAAATGGTAGCAGTTATTATTATTACTACATGTACATGTCTCATATAGGCTCCTTGAGGGCAGACTCTTCGTTTTTGTCTTTGTACACCCACTGCACAGCAGAGTGCCCAGTGGTAAACAATGAGGAGGAGGTGGAGGATTTAAAGATTACCCTTTATCATTGTATTGAGGTTAGATGGCAGATTATTTTCCCCAAAATTAAACCATCCAAATACAAGAGGGTAGAGATTTTTCTGAGAGCCAATTGAAAGAGAAGAAAACATGCCAGTCCTGGCAGTCCTTAGATTCTGGCTTTAAGGTTAAGACTTCAATGGCAGTTGGATGCACTCAGGGCCGTGTTGGCTGCCTGCATCTCTTGATGCCTGGAGATCACCTCTCTCAAAGGACCCAGGTACATCCGCTTCTTCCTCCTGTAAAGTTGTTAGAGCAGAAGAAGGGGGGAAAAAAAGAAAGAAAGAAAAGATCTATTTGTCTGTCGACGTGAATGGCAGTGATAGAATGCAAGGAGCCCCCCCAAAATGACCTTGAGCTGTTTAGTAAGGAAAGCCCTATGTGTTCTCTTGGGTTAAACCATAAATAAAGTTTCATGATAATCGTGTCCCTGTCCCACCTTGTTCAGGGCTGATGTATTTGTTGTTGAATCTTTTTGGGTTGAGGATGCGCTTACAAGGTGTCAGATGTATAGCTTAGAGGTTGCATCCAGAAGACTTAATAAGTACCAGTTTCTTGGATTGGATTTATTATCTTCCTGGGAAGAAGGTATGCTGTATTTCAGGTCAGCCCAAGGAAGAGACTGTAGTGTTGACCCAAGTGAACAAATTAGCCAGAGTCTTTATCTCCCAGTTAGGTACTTGTCTAAAGAGCTTCCAGGAAAAAATTCATTCTACCTTGATATATCTAGAGGAAAGAAATGCTGTGACACATGGCGCTTAAACAGCAAAAACCGTTACACATGATGTGGATCTGCAGACCTGGGCTTGCATCTTGCGTGACCCTCGCAAAGCACTGAACCTGCTTCCTCCTCTAAAAGTAGGGGATAATAAGACTTTTCCTCTGTAACTCAAAGGGTTGTGGGAACAAAGTGAATGTGAAGCCATTTCCTAATCACAAAACACGGTACATTGTGATGCAGGGACCTTGGAGACCATGGAAAGAGTGGTGAGGGACCTTAGGCTTTGCCCTGGATAGAGCTCAGTTCGAATCCTGCCTCAGATACTTACGAACTGTGTTGCCTTTGGCAAATCACTTGATCTCAATTACCTCAACTTTTCCGGGGAGGGAAGAAGCATTTATTAAGTGCCTACTGTGTGCCAGGCATTGTACTAAGTGCTTTACAAATATCTTCTCACTGGATCATCACAACAACCCTGTGAGGCAGATCATATTATTATCTCCATTTTACAGCTGAGGAAACTGAGGCAGGTGGAAGTTAATTGACTTGCCTGGGGTCACATCAGTAAGTAAATGTCTGAGGCCAGATTTGAACCCAGGTCTTTCTGACTCCAGACCCATCCTTCCATCCCCTTAGACATGGAGGTGCCACAGAGGGCATGGAGGAGAGTTAAGCGTGAGAAGACTGAAAAATTAGGCGGGAGCCAGGTTGTAGCTTGGGGCCTTTAAATGAGAGCGCTAGCTCATTCTAGAGGGAATGCGGAGCCCCTACAGTTTATTGATAGAAGCGCGTGCATGGAGTGGGGAGGTGGAAGTGGGGGCAAGGGTAGGATATAAACTTACTTTGGCATGTGAGCGGGGGATCGAGTGGAGTGAGGAGACCCTTGGTTCTGGGGGGTAGGGGACACACCCGTTAGCCAGCTGTTCCAGTGGTCCCAGTGAGAGTGGATGAGGGTTTGAGCTAGAGTAATCAGCTGTGTGGGGGCAGGTAGGGCTGGCCATAGTGCACAGAGCATGGGGCCCCAAGTCAGGAAGACTCGTCTTCCTGCGGATTTCTGTTTTCTCACTTAGCATGTCCTACCTTGGAATACAGCTATTTTGGCTCTTGTTTTCTTTCTTTCCCTGCCTCACCCCTAGTCTGAATTCCTCCTTTAGGGCAGGGACTGTCTTACTCATCCTAACGCCTGGCCCGATTTCCTTTATGTAATAGGCATTAAATGAATATTTGCGAAAGAGAATTACTTGAATGTCTCAACCTTTAGAATTGATTTGAAGTGATGAGGTTGGAAGAAAGTGGTATCCTTGAGGGGAAGTGGGGTCATTCAACTCTTGGAACCCATGAGGTTCCCTTGTAAATGCAGACTGTTGGCATTTTGGGAGAAATGGTGGAGTGTTCGCTTTGTTTTGAAGTTCATCTGGCCAGAGATCTGACTAGAAATCCATTGAAATACTTTGAAATTTCAGATTAACTAGAAAGATGGTCAGACTGTGTTGGTTAAATGAGCAGCTCCCCCTTTTCTGTGCTCTGGGTCGGGGCTGTGTCCTTAGAGAGCTTAGATAGTGACAGTGTCAATGTAAGGGGCCACTCATGGCAGGAAGGGCTCTAGCTTGCTGAGCCTGGCCTCAGACGTAGTCCCCCTCATCATTTTTTCTTTACTCAGTTTCTATTGGGCTCTAACTTTCTACGTGAATCACAGATTCTCAGAGTTGGAAAGGACCCTAGGACACCCATGAAAGCTTCCTAACAAGGGCTTGTCCAGCCTTTGACTGAAGAACTCTATGGGGGCAAACCCAGCAGCCCCCAAAGCAGCCTGCTTCCCTTTTGGATAGCTCTCATCATTAGCAAGTTTGTCCTCACACCAAACCCAAATTTACCATTTTTCACCGTGGTCCATGGTTCCCAGTTCTGCCTTTCAGGGTCAGGCAGAACAAGTCCAATCAACCCCTCTTTGATGACTCCTCAGATGTTTGAAGACGGCTGCCTCCATGTCTGTCCATCTATTGTCTTGCAGTCATGTAGGTGGGTGACACCTGACTTGGCCTATGTGTTAGGGAGGCAGGTTGGGACAGGGGAAAGATCGTTCATTGTTTTGGGAGTTGGAAAGTCTGCATCATGGACACACATAGTCTGGGAAAGGTAGAGAAGACAAAAACTCAACTATGCTTATTGTTTGTTGATTATATAAAAAAAGCATTGGATTCAGTAGAGCCTTTAAAGGCTTCTGTCTCAACAAAATGTTGCCCACATAGATGTGACGCTCATGCAAGATTTCATGGTCTAGACTAGACATCTCCAGAGTGGGTAACGTGCACAACATGGAGTGAAGAAGATGATCCAATGAGGTAAAAGAATAATGATAATTTTGCTTTTTTCTCCATCTATTCACATGGTCACTTTTTTTTTACTTTTATTATTGATATAATCAATTATATTAGTAGTTTTCCTTATGTTAAACCTTCTCTATATTTTTGATCATAATGGGTAATGTTTGTAATATATTGATATTATCTAGTTTTGGCTAAACTAACCTTCACAAATTGGATAAATGGAAGCTGGTGGTGCAGTGGACAAAGCACTAGTCCTGGAGTCAGGAAGGCCTCAGTTCAGATCTTGCCTCAGCTGTGTGACCCTGGGCAAATCACTTCCCTTTGTCTGCCTCAGTTTCCTCATCTGAAAATGGGAATAATAATAGCACCTACTATTCAAATGAGGATCAAATGAGGTGACATTTGTAAGGTTCCTAGCACTGTGCCTGGCGTATAGTAGGATCTACAGACTTATTTCCTTTTCCTTCCTTCCCCCTTAAAAAGATTCAGCAAAGAAACTTTAGATTGAAAATAACCCTAATAATGTGAGCAAAAGTGAACAAGAGACAGACAGTCCGAGCTTCCACTTCCTCACCTCCTGGCCCTGGCTCTTTGTCAGACACATTACAAAGTAAAAGCCCTGGTGACCTAATTAGGCCTGATGGCCAGACAGCCAAAATCATTCAGAATTATCAGGAAAAGCATTAGAAATACAGATTTATGTCAACTGTCATTAATGATTAATGATGAATTTCATGCCTTGAAATGTTAGCTAATGATCGTATGAAGCCATCATGAGGAGTGATGCGTTTGAAACCATCCTTTTTTTTTTTTGCACACGATTGTCTCTCTGTCAGCTGCACACTCTAAAAATTGGAAACAACATTTTCTGATCTGTTTAAAAATCTTCCAAAAGCAGAGCTGGCAGTGAGTTTTCAACTTTTGATTTATTTGTAGAAATAATTGGTTTATGTCAGGGAACATGGAAATGTAATAGCTGAGTTTCAACGAAACTCTTCTGTAATTGATGGATTGAAAAAAAAAGATCCTGCTTTAGTGAGCACAGCTAGTGATATGCTTCCTTCATTTGGAAATACATGTCTTCATGGTGTGAATTTTTCCATTCTGAGAGACTTTAATACTAAGCGTTGCAAAAGATAATTTAGAAGGAAATTCAGAAACTTCTCTATCACAGCACGTTGGAGCAAGACTTTTGAAAATCATGACATGGCAATATGTAGCCATAGTGCTCTCAGAATAATTATTAGTAACATATTTTAGTGAAAGAAAAATGTTCTGCACTATTCCTAAAGATTGTTAAAACATGGTTTATCATTTTTAATTTTTTTATAGGTGTTAACATAGTTTACACAACATGTTCTCACAGCACATGTATGTAATTTATAAATAAATACAAATATATTTGGAGTGAGTGCTGTGTTTAAAGATTGATATTGGTATGCAATCAAAAAATGTTGGAGATTACTGGAAGAAACAGAGACAATTTTAGTTCCACGATTTTCTGAGTATCAACATGGTGAACAGTGAAACAGAGAGATATATGTTTTCACTTGCAGTCTTTACTAGCTAGTGTAGACAGAGCTCTGGGCTTGGTGTCCGGAAGACCTGAGTTTGAATCCTGCCTATGATGCTTAGTAGTTGTGTGACCCTGATCAAGTCACTTAACCTCTGTTGGCCTCGGTTTCCTTCTGTGTAAATAGAGCATGTTTGGAAAGAAGTTATTAGCACCAAGCAGGACTGGAGAATGTAGTATGTTGTAAAGGGATTTGGAGCTGGGGGATCTGAGGTCAAGTGTGTTACCTATGCCTCTCTCTCTGTCTGTCTCTCTTCTCTGTCTCTGTCTCTGTCTCTCTGTCTTTGTCTCTTTTTCTCTCTCCTTCTCTCCTCTCTCTGTCTCTGTGTGTCTCTCCTCTCTCTGTCTCTCTTTGCTTCTGTCTCTCTACCTCTCTGCTCTCTCTGTCTGTCTCTCTGTCTCTCTGTCTCTCTGTCTCTGCCTCTCTCTCTCCCTCTCCTCTCTCTGTCTCTGTGTGTCTCTCCTCTCTCTGTCTCTCTTTGCTTCTGTCTCTCTCCCTCTCTCCTCTCTCTGTCTCTCTCTGTGTCTCTTTCTCTTCTCTCTCTGTCTCTGTCTCTCTCTCTCTGTCTCTGTCTCTCTGTCTTTGTCTCTTTTTCTCTCTCCCTCTCTCCTCTCTCTGTCTCTCTGTCTCTCTTCTCTCTCTCTGTCTCTGTCTCTCTGTCTTTGTCTCTTTTTCTCTCTCCTCTCCTCTCTCTGTCTCTGTGTGTCTCTCTTTGCCTCTGTCTCTCTCTCCCTCTCTCCTCTCTCTGTCTCTCTGTCTTTGTCTCTTTTTCTCTCTCCTCTCCTCTCTCTCTCTCTCTCTCTCTCTCTCTCTCTCTCTCTCTGTCTCTCTCTCTGTCTCTCTCTGTCTCTCTCTCTGCCTCTGTCTCCCTCTCTCCTCTCTCTGTCTCTATGTGTCTCTCTTCTCTCTGTCTCTCTCTCTGTCTCTGTCTCTCTGTCTCTGTCTCTCTCTCTCTCTCTGTCTCTCTCTCTCTCTCTCTCTCTCTGTCTCTCTCTCTCTATCTCCCTGCCTCTGTCTCCCTCTCTCCTCTCTCTTTCTCTCTGTCTCTCTCTGTCTCTCTCTCTGCCTCTGTCTCCCTTTCTCCTCTCTCTGTCTCTATGTGTCTCTCCTCTCTCTGCCTCTCTCTGTCTCTGTGTCTCTCTCTCTTCTCTCTCTGTCTCTGTCTCTGTCTCCCTCTCACAGGCATGCACGCCCATTTCAATGAACTCCATTGGCTCCCTGTTACATACAGGATCAAATATAAAGTCCTCGGTTAAAACCTTCCTAACCTGGCCTTTCCTTCCTTTCCAGTCTTCTTGCACCTCCTTCCCCTCCACAGACTCTGCCATGCAGTGACGCTGGCCTCCTTTCTCTTCCGTACAGAAGACACTTGATTTCCTGACTCCATGCATTTGCCTTGGCTGCCCCCCTTGCCTCATGCTCTCCCCTTCTTCCTCTTTGCTGGCTCCTTCAAGATGCAGGATGATCCATCTTCCCCTCCGTCTTTCTGCTGTCTTCCTCCTGTGCTCTCCCTCCAATTCCTGGCTTCCTTCAAATCCCGGCTGACGTCCCACCTGCTCTAAGAATCCTTTCCCGGGCCTCCTCATCCCTTAGTGCCTTCCCTCAGTTTCTCCTATCTGTGTCTTTGTTTGTACATGGCTGTTTGCATCTTGTCTCTCCCATTAGACTGGTTTTCTGTCTTTCTTCATATCCCCAGTGTTTAGCACAGTGCCTGGTCCATAGCAGGTGCTTCATAAACGCTTACTGATTTGAACGTTACTACCTTTGAGATGAAGAGGCGGTGACCGCGCTTGTGGATTTCATTTTTCCTCACCGATGAAAAATGCGTGTTGGACAAGTTGACTCCTGAGGTCCCTTCCGGGTCTTGATCTGTGGTCTTGTCATCCTTGGATCTTAAGCACTCAGGCCAGGCTGCTGGACAAGAAGCCAAGGAGGAAATCAGCTAAGGCTGTCTGCCAGAAATGAGGCTCCATTGCAAACCTGTCTGCACTTAGGCCTCAGGCCTGGTGAGCTTTGGTTGGGCTGGCCAAAGTAGAGTACAATAAAAAAGACCATCCCAAGGGTCAGCCAAGGCCCAGGGTCTGTTCAACAAATGACCAGGCTGTAGGTACTGACATGACTAAGAGACCCACCAGAGGAAACGGGAAAGAAGTTCTCTGTTCTCTGAGAATTCAGAGAGGAGAGTCAGCTCCAAGGAAGAGGATTTCTAGAAAAACAGAGTCCTTCTCTGGACATAGCTGCGCTCAGTGCCGAAGACAAAGGCTTCTTAGACTTGTCCCGGAGGCCCGAGGAGCTTGCACTGTAGGCCTGGGGTGGACCGAAGCCGCGAGCCCAGCGGGGCCGGGGAGACAGGGACACGGTCAAACAGCCCAGCCCCCTTTCTCCCTCAGCCAGTAACGTGTTCCATTTCAAAGTGGGTAAAGTAAAGAAAGGTTTGGTTCTGGGGCTCAAGGAAATGAATTTCCCAGATGAGTAAAGTTAAACAAGTTCAAACACCAAAGGTGATTACTTTGCTTCTATTTACAGTGGATTTGTTTTTGTTAAACAAAGAAATAGGAGAAGCGAGATTAGGGAGAGATGGTGAAAGAAGAGGCGATTACACATCCCCCTCAGCTGCTCTAGGAATACTTGTGTACTTAGAAAGAGCGAGCATTTATTCTACCTTAGCCAGCTCAGATTGTATATTAATTAAACTATACTTTGCTTAAATATTTAAATTCTTTTTAAAAAATTTAAAATTTAGAAAAAAAATTTAAATTTTAAAATTTTTTTAAATTTTTAAAAATTAAAACTCAAAGAAGTTTGCTAAATAATATCTTGTTAGTCTGATTCCAAGTACTATATGTCAGGGGGGAGGGAGGTATTTTAAATGACTTTTAAAAAATCTTTAATTTAGTAAACTTCAAAGTTAATGGTAAGAATAGTTCCATTCATCTAGCATCATAAGGCTTGTAAAGTACTTTATGCGCATTAGCCCCTTAAGTTTTGTGAAGTCAGTGCTATTATTCTCCCCATTTGATAGGCTCAGAGGTTGCACTTTAGTTAGAGCACTAGAATTGGAGTCAGGAAGACCTGAGTTCAAATCCAGCCTCAGATGCTTACTAGCTCTGTGACCCTGGGCAAGTCTCTTAGTCGCTCTCTGCCTCAGTTTCCTCTTCTGTAAAATGGGGATAACAACAGTATCTACTTCCCATGAGATAATAATTGTAAAGTAGTTGGCACAGTGCCTGGTACAGGTACTATATAAGTGCTAGCTATTATTATTATTAGTTATTAGATGAGGAAGCAGAGGTTAAGCAATTTGCCTAGCTCTTCAAAATTTAATAATAACTTGCTCAGGATCCCACAACTAATCATTATCTGAGGCTGAATTTGAACTCGGGTCTTCCTGACTCCAAGTTCAGTGCACTAGCCATTATGCTACACTGTCTCTCCTAATTAGGCAGAATTAATGAAATTACCTGGGTCCTTGTGGTTGGCAGTGATCACTTCATGAAGAGCTCAGGAACTGAATTGATGCCTTTGTGGATGAGAGCTCCCTACTCGCCTAACGTAGAAGAAGAAAAGGAAAAGATAATGAAAGAATGAAGAGAGAAGAGAAAAGATCTCTTCTGAACAGTCATCTTGGTCAGGTCCTATATTACATATACTAGCTAGATTCTAGGTCTGCGCATTGGTTCGTGACTTGTTTACAAACAAATCCTCAAATGCTCTGTGTTTCTCTGAAGGACTGTTTACTTGCTTGAGTGTAACAGCTTTCAATCAACAAACATATCCTAAGTTTTGACCATGATCCACCTTGGTTCAGGGAGGAAAGAGGGGAAGTTTAGAAGAGATAGCTCTTCTTCCCTGCCCCCACTAGAGAACTTCTTAGGGTGGCTCTTAACCTGGGGGCCGTGGGGACTGTGAATGGTTTTTGGTTTTTTGAGAATTGTTTTGTTATAATTGGTTTCCTTTATAACTTCCACATTTTATTTTAGAGATTTAGAAACCTGATTCTGAGCCAGAACCCATAGGTGTTAGCAGACTGCCAAAGGGTCCATGACATAAAAAATGATTAGCAATTCCTGGGCTAGAGTTTCCAGCTTGTTAGGGGAGTTAGGCTCAAACCTGGAAAATGACAACACAATATGACATCATCGGGTGCATTAGAGCGTCCAATACAAAGTGTGGCCAGATGCTTGAAGGGGGAAGGCTCTTAGCCCTCTGAGCATCAGAGCTAGGGCGTAGAAAGGGCGGCCTTTGAAAGTTGGGTGGGGATGTGACAAGCCAAAGGGGGAAGGAAGGTGATCTCAGGCTTAGAGGGCCACCTGAGAAAAGGCATCAGGAAAAGTGACAGGGCAGTGTAGGAGATGTCCCCAGATCCAGTATGTTTGGAACCAAAGATTTTTAAGTGGAGTGACATGCATCACAGATGCAGAGAGAGAGCTGCCTTCAAGGTTAGCTAGTCAGAAGATCGTTGGCTCATAGGGGACCTCAGAGGCCAGCCAGTTCAACCTTGCCCATTTTACAGATAGGAAATTGAGGTCTGAAGAAATTAAGGGACTTAGGATCATAGAATCATAGACTTAGTGCTGACAGGCACCTCCACAATGCAATCCAACTCTCCTCAATCAATCAAAAGTATTTGTTAAGCATCTGCTATGTGCCAGGCACTGTGCTATGCCCCTCGGATACAAGTACAAGGTATCAAACAGTCCTTACTTGCAATGACCTTACATTCTGATGGAAAAGACAAGTACGTATAAATATATATGTAAGATGGATATTTCACATAAATATAAACGTGTATGTACAAAGTAGTTAAATACAAGGTGGTTTGGTAGGGAGGGCTCTAGCATTTGTGGCAATCAGGAAAGTCTTCATGCCAAAGATAGTGCCTTAGCTGCACATTAAAAGAAAAGGGACCCTGGGAAGCAGAGGTCAGGAGGGAATGCATTTGAGGCATTGGGAAATATCTATTCCAGAGGCAGGGGGATGAGAAATGAAGTGATATCTCATGCGCTAGAAAGGGTGTTGGAACAGGGCTTTGAAAGCTGAGTAGAGGAGTCCTGGAGGCAATAGAAAACCTGTGGAGCTGGTTGGGTGACTCTTCTGCAATTAAGGAAAGCCGGTTTGGCAGCCTTGTGTAGGATGGATGGAGTGGGAGAGACCAGAGGCAGGGAGACCAAGACAGGAACCGCCTTGCCCAAGGCCACATGCCACGGGAAGTGGCAAAGCCACCATTTGAACACAGGTCATCTGATTCCAGATCCAACATGATTTCCATGACACCATGTTGCCTGAAGTCTGAATGAAGAGAACTCTTGTGGTGGCCCAGAACAGAATGAATGGCGGGCAGTCTGGTTCCTAAGCTAGGGCAGCCATCCAGGAGGGTTTGTCTCAGGGAGAGAACAGGACAGATGTTGTGAAGGCAGTCAGGGAAAAATGGGCAAATAACGTGAATATGGGCCAACAGTAACTTGGCCATATTAGTAACCAAACTTCATCTGGTTAAAGATACTTGATGAGGTGAAGAATGGAATCGTGTTTTATTTACTGGCATTTGACAGCTGTTAGCCAGGGAAATGAGACACTCTGGCCTGTCTAACTAAACGGATACACCTGAGCCCTTTCAGACAAAACCACTTTACTCTAGACATCAGGTGGTTTGATTGAATGAGCAGATTGTCGAGGTGTACCACCTGTGAGGCTCATGCCAGTGGTAGGCTTTCTTAATGAGAGTGAGGTGTATCTCTTCTCAGTTCCCGTGAACGCATGTAAGTTTGCAAGGACTCTAATCCTCATTCAACTTAGGCCTCTCCCAGAATGTCAGAGTCAGAAGGGACTTCAAAGGTTTTCTAGTCCAACCTATACCCCAAATGGCTAGAAACTGCTTTGGATATAATAGCATTCTGGTAATTCTTTAGGTGTAATGATAATTCTTAGGTATAATAACATTTGCAATAATTCTTTAGGCATAATAATAATTCTTAGGTATCTAGTCCTGCCTTGAAAATTGTCAAATATATTTGAAAAAAAAAATCAGTTCTGAATTGCTTAGGGTTTACTTCCCCGAAGGGAATGCAAAATCACCAGGTAACAGCCTTCTGGACTTCCTCATTTTAGGTGTTTTAGGTAGCATTTATATACAGCTTTTTTATATTTTTTTGGCTAGGCAGTGGGGTTAAGTGACTTGCCCAGGGTCACGCAGCTAGTAAGTGTTATGTGTCTGATGCCAGATTTGAACTCAAGTCCTGATGAATCCAAGACCAGTGCTCTATCCACTGCTCTACCTAGCTGCCCCTGTATACAGCTTTAAGGTTTGCAAAGCACTCAGCAAATAGTGACTCATCCGACGTAGAGTGTAAGCTGGTAGGTAGGGACCATCTTTTGTATTTGTATCCTCCATCTTTGGCACACAGTAGGCACTTAATAGATGCTGGGTGATTGTTTGACTCGGAGATCATTCTCTTGTCTATTCTATCCTTTACTGTGTGCATATGGAGAAGACACTTTCATTTCAGGAAGATAGATCAATTTCTTGCTGAATTTCACAATCTGTCTTTCAAGATAAAGTTTTCAGCCTGTTAATTTTCTCTTCCTTTTAATTTTCTTTTCCTGTGTAACAATTTGCAGGACTGGCATGTGATGGGGCGTTATCCTTCACACAGACAGATAAATATTGAAACATTTTTTGTACTAGTTTAATAACCTTCAGTCACATTTTTATTAAATAATAAGTAGATGTTTCATTAGTGTTTGAATTAGTGCTGCTTTCCATAATTAACAGTCAGATGAAGCAAGAGGCTCTTGACCTTCTATTTCCAGTTTCATTTGAGTACGGAATGAAGCAATGGTGTTAAAGAGGATTCTTCCGCTTGGGATCAGAACCTTCCCCAGCTGTTACTCCAGTTCACTTCAGTGATTGTGACTATTGGGTGGGAGTCCGAGGCTTTCCGTGCCGATCTTAAACTCATCAGGTCGCTCGTTAACATGTTCACCTTTTATCTCTTTCAGGAGGTCCATGATTTGCTGAAAGACTATGAATTAAAGTACTGTTATGTGGACAGAAACAAAAGAACAGGTAAGAGCTTTTCTGCGTTTCTGCGATCTTCCTGCAGTTATCCATTGCCTCTTCTCTTCCAAAGCCAGTGCCTCTGTCTCCTCATCAATATAATGGACTTGGGTGAAATGGTTTCTGAGTTCCCTTCATGGGAACTAGTCTAAAGTTCTGTCATAATATCTTATAACGGCTACCATTTGTGTGGCCCTTTAAAATTTGCAAAGTGCTTTATAAAGATTATCTTATTTGATCCTTACAACAACCCTTAGAAGCTATTATTATCCCCATTTTACAGTTGAGAAGCTGGGGCAAATAGAGGTTGCGTGACTTGCCCAGGGTCACACAGTTAGTGAGTGTGACACTCAGTTACTAAGACATGAACTCAGGTCTTCCTGACTCCAGGCCCAGCACTCTATGCACAGCACTCTATCTATGCACGGCACCACCCAGTGTCCTACATTATCCGTAGCATCAAAATCTCATCCAATGTGTTGACTCCACAGTGGAAAGAGTGCTGGCTCTGGGTCGGAATTCTGCCTCAGATACTTACTACCTGTGTGACTGAGCAAGGAATTTCATCTCCCTGGGTCCCTGTTTCCTCATTTGTAAAATGAAGGGATTGGACCAGACGGCCTCTTGAGTTTCCTTGAATGATCATAATCATAGTGATGGTGATGATGATGGTGATGATAAACAAACATTTATATAACACATCTTATGTGCCAGGCACTATACTAAGTGCTTTACAAATATTATCTCTTTTGATCCTCACAACAACCTCAGTAGGTAGCTGCTAATATTATCTCCATTTTACAGTTGGGGAAGCTGAGGCAGGTAAAGGTTAAATAACTTGCCCAGAGTCACACAGCTGGTTAGTGTCCAAGGCTAGATTTAAACTCAGGTCTTCCTGACTCCACTATGCTAACTGCCCCCAGTCTAGGGCTGTAATGTGTATGGAGTACACACTCTTCTGTACAGTTGAAGGATGATGAGAGTGTGTGGTAAAAGCTTTTGATCATTCATTCATTCATTCATTCATTCAGTGCTTACTGTCTATGCAGCGGGGGAAGTGCCAGGTTTGAATAAGGTCCCATTCTGGTTGTCTTGGGACAGAGGGCGTTCAGGCAACAGATCATTCAGCAGGAGTTCATTAAATGCTTTCTCTGAGCCAGATTCAGGGCTAAGCGCCAAGAAGGGCAAAGACCAGCCCTGAATCTCAGGGAGCTCCTCTTTCTAGCTGGGGAGACAACATATCAGTCCCAGTCTCTACAGCAAATGCCTTTGGCCTTGATCCCAAGCTTCTCCTCAAGCAGATGGACCAAATGTGAGGCACGTGCTTGGGCTCCCCCTGGATGCTTTGTTCTTGGACCTATCCTCCTATTTCTGTCTGCTCTGGGATGAAGTCATCCGCTGGGCCTGTTTCTGCTTAATACTTTTCAACAGGCTTTCATGTGCCTTCTCTCACTGGATTCTTCCTACAGTACTTAGAACGACACGAGGCATTCCTGCCATTTCAAAAGAGAGGAAACGAGGGCCCTGAGAAGTGTTGGCAGACCTGACCCATTGCAGGTGGTTTATGGCTGGAGACCAGGTCTCCCCTCCAAAGTCTAGTGTTCTTTCCAGTCAAGTCCCTTTCAGTTCTTCTCATTCTCTGATTCTGTTGGTCTCTGGTTGTGGGCTTGAGAACTTCCTAAGTCTTGTCAAATGTGATGTACCCATTTCTGGTGATTCAAATGAGGACAAACCGTGCCACTAGAAGCATCTCTTGGGAATGTGACGTCCTAGAAAGAAAACAGAAGCCTTCAGTGGCACCAGTAATTACTGCTGCTGTTTAAGAGAGGACCTGTAGGTGAGAAAGGAGGATATAAGAAGCAGACAGCTGGCTAAGAAGATATATGGGAGAATGGCATTTGAATAAGATGAAGGAATGAGAGCAAGCATTTATTAAGTACTTACTATGTGCCGGGCACTATTCCAGGCACTGGAGATCCAAACATAAAAAATAAAATGATCCCTACTGAAGGAGTATGCATTCTAATGGGGCAAACAACATCGACATCTGTCTATAAGTAATATGGCTAGGTGGCACAGTGGATAGAGTGCTGGACCTGAAGCCAGGACGACTCATCTTCCTGAGTTCAAATCTGATCTCAGACACTTAGTAGCTATGTGACCCTGGGTAAGTTACTTAACCCTGTTTGCCTCAGTTTCCTCATTTGCAAAATGAGCTGGGGAAGGAAATGGCCAACCATTGCAGCATCTCTGCCAAGAAAACCCCCAGTGGGGTCACGAAGATCTTGACACGACTGGAATGAGTATGCAACAATAGCGAATACAGAAGAAACAGGAAGGGAACGGACACACAGATACAAGGTAGTTCAGGGCGGGGGAGGTGCTAGCAGCTGAGAGGAATCAGGGAAGACTCTTTATTGAAGGAATTCTTGAAAGGTGGAGGTGGTGTTCCCTGAAGGACAGCCCTGGGGTGCTTTGTGCCTCCTCTGCACAGAGAGAAGTGACTCCTGATTGGCTGAGAGACCTCAAACCTGTGACAGCAGTTTCTCTGTGGAAAGACTTCAGAAAGGAAAGGGAGACGTGTAGATCCAGAGAGGTGGGGATGAGACAGAAGTTCTGAACTTTAAAGTGTCCAGTGAGAGCCCCTGGAGCTGTAGACATGTGGAGCATGCACTCTGCTCCCCAGTGTGTCCCTTGATTCCCAGGACCTACATTCCTGTGGAATGCTAAAAGTAGCTTTCCTGGTGATGTTGTCCTCTCTCTGGTTGAGGTGAGATTTTATCTTAATCCCGAGCTTATTTACTCTTGAATGTGCTATTGTCTACTCTAAAATATAGAACTTCCTCGATTTTTGTCTTACTGTTTGTTTTGATAAATATGTGGTGCACTATTCATTGTTGTTTTTTGTATAGCCAGTAAGAACGAGCTAAGCTGACAGAGTACTCTGTTACTGTCCTCTTTGGAGCAACCTGGGAGAGTGGCTTTTACCTCACACTCCTCGAAGAGGACGTGGTGCCACCAAACTACCAATACTGGACGTGTAGTAGATCCAATTCTAGCCCACTACTCCTGTACGGTGGGAGAGTGAAGGAGCAAGCCTCTGTTGGTCCCTGCCAATGTAGAAATCAAAATCTCCCTTAGAAATGGGTTGGGCCAGATCTCAGATAAAATTTCTATCTATCCATGGTATATATTGTCCAGCCATTTTATGTTAGATAGCTATCAGTCTATGTTACATGGAAATAAAGCACCCAGCCCCCACTTTATAATCAGAACATTTCCTGATTAGCTTAGAGGACTGGAGAATGGGCCAGTGAGCTCAGTTTAACATTAGGAGGTGGGGGGATCACAGGATATTCTGGGAGATAATCTGATACAAAAGAAACCATTGTCATCTGGGACCTTTAAAGGACACAGGTGCTTCATGATAGGAGAGGACAGCCATAATGGACTAACCTAGTTCTGGTGAACTCAAGGTAAATAAGACAGCTTAGTAAGTTTGGTACATCTGTTTGGGGGATAGTGTCTGTCTGTCTGTCTGTCTGTCTGCTCTCTCTCTCTCTCTCTCTCTCTCTCTCTCCTCTCTCTCTCTCTCTCTCTCTCTCTCCTCTCCCTCTCCCTCTCCCTCTCCCTCTCCCTCTCCCCCCCTCCAAAATGGCATACATACATACACATATATGTGTGTATATATCTATAGTATATGTACATAGAATGTGTGCATATATGTGCATTCCAAATATATATGCATCTCACATATCCTTATCCTGGTATGCTATTTTTGAATGTCTATATTTTCCTTTCCCTTGTAAATAAACCCTAAGGGAAATAACAGAAGGTGATCTTTGAGTTACATCTTGAAAGGATGGATTCCAAGAGCTGGAGAGGAGGAGAGCCAGCCTTGTAGGCGATTGGGATAGCCAGTGCAAAGGCAGATAGCCGGGCTCTGCAGAGCCATGTGTGCTGAGCAGGAAGAAGGCCGTTCGGGTTGGGTTTTGGGTAGGATAAAGGGAGCAGTGGACAATAAGCCTGGAAGGATAGGTGGGGATGGCCGTAAGTGCCGTAAATGAAGTAGAAGAGCTTCTGTTGAACCCCATAAGCAATAAGGAACCACTGGAGTTTACGAAGCAGGTGCCAGACTCCTGGAAAATACAGTAGGGGAAGAGATCAAGGGAATATGTAGAAGTGTTGGTGTTGGCAAGGAGAAGAACACCTCACCAGAGACTGGGAAAAAGAAGACAGAATGGAGGCTGGCATCGAAGGGGGAGGAAAGTGTCATTGAGTGAAATAGCCTTTATTTTCTCAGTAAAGTATGAGGCAAAGAACTCAGCTGAGAAAGAAAAGGAGGAAAGGTGTGGGTGAGTGGAGGAGGGGAGAGAAGGTCTGAAATAGCTTCTTTGGGGAATGAGGCAGGGAATCAATGAGGGAGGAATGAAGCAAGTGACCTTAATGCCGCCTCATGGATGTCACCAAGACTTGGTGGGAAATATAGCTCATGACTAGACTATGACAATGGAAGGTTATCATTTATTCCAAAATGGATTCAGTCAAAGGGGTGATGGAGTAGTATGTGATGTTCAGAAGAAATACTGCTTTGTGAACATCAGCTTTCCTGAGGGGCCTAGAATGTTGGAAAACTTTGGAGTACTCACTAAAAGAGGGAGAGACGGGTGCATTGTGGACTGTCTGCCCAGAAGGAAGAACTGAATGGGGAATTCTACTGGCAGATAACCAAGTTGGCACAAAGGCGGGATGGTGTGACTAGAGGGCTCAACTCTGTGTACGTGCTAGATCTCTTTCTGCTGAAAGCTGCTTGACCAATTGTTAGTTCATTTTATCTTATGAATTGGGTAAATTAGGCCACATAGGGGACTATTTGAGACTTGATTCTAACCAACAAGGAGAAAGTGATTGTCAAATAGAAATGAAAGGAACCTTGGGAGAAAATGGCAATATCATCTTAGAACTTGTGATAGGAAAAAGTGTGTGTGTGTGTGTGTGTGTGTGTGTGTGTGTGTGTGTGTATGTGTGTGTGTGTGTGTGTTTGGGCCAGAGGTGTGATGATGCCAAACATAGTCTACACTGTACACTAGATTCTAGGAAAGCAAATTTCTAAAATAGACTAGGTGGGATCCCATACACTGAAAATCTAAAAAGATAGTTGACTTAAGAGGAATAGGAGGCTAGAAACAGCAAAATCTGGGCAACTCAGTCCCATATAATGCTGAGGAGGGAAAGGTGGACGGAGGCCAGCATGGCTGTACAGGAAACTTACTAGCCAATGGAGATTTTTTTTATATATGAAAAATAGAAGGCAGAAAACAGATAACTGAAGACAAATGTGGAAGTAACATAATGCCATGACAACAGTGTCAGCGTTACAAAATGTTTTGATGACAAATCTGCCAGTACACAGACCGGCAAAGTGACAAAAACTATTTTACCAGTTTTCAGTCACTTCAGTTTGATGGTTTTCCTTTTGGGCAGCTGTGCTGGATCTTCTGACTCTACATCTGTTATCCAGCTCTCACCCAGTGCCACCCCCCAAATCCTCTTTCCACCTCTACCTCAGATGCCAAAAGTCAAATCAGTGCTACCCTTCCTGGAAAGAACTGTCCATCACTTTGTGTGTGACTCCATTTACCATTTCTCCCTGACCCCTCCTTCTCTCTATGTGTCATTTTCCCCTTTTAGAAGGTAAGCTTCTTGTAAGATCAAGCACTTTCTGTTTTTTGTATATGTATCCCCAGCATTTACTATTTGCTCCATAGTCAGTGCTTAATAAATTATTTTTTATTCATCTGTTCCATACCACTCCATTCCACCAGCAGAGGATGTGCAACTGCTTTTCCAGAGCCTAGCTAGTATTGAGTTTTGTTGCTTAGAATTATTTTTGCCAATGCAACTGGTATGAAGGAGTACTACAAAGTTGTTTTCCTTCACATGTGCCTTATCATTCATGCGAATGAGTATTTTTTCAAGTAGTTAGTTATAATTTTTGTTTCCTTTTTTGAAAATTGTTCACGACCTTTGATCAGTTGTCCATCATGGACCTCACGTTGCCTTTGTACATTTTAAAACCATTTCTTATGTATTTTAGATTTCAATTTCTTATCCTTCATGTTCAACCTGTTTTCCCCAATATATTGTTTTTATTCAATTATGTTGGTTTTGTTATCTAAAAATTTTAAAAAATAATATTGTCAAGCGTATCTGTCTTGTCCATAATAACTCTTTGTTGAATAGAGGAAAAATTATTTTCCTTCCAAAATTTCACTAAGCACCTCATTTCTTTTTTTCATCATTTTAATCTTTTATAAGTTACTTTTTTATGGACCAAAGCATATAGTGCAGTATGATGATCTAAATCCATTTCCTACTAAATTGCTAATCAATTTTCTCAAATACTTTCCTAGTTTCATTTTCTTTTGATTTATCAAAAATGAACTTTTTGCATACATTTGGTTGAACAGATACTCTATTCCATTGATCTAACTTTTGTCTAGTATTGGATGGTTTTCATAATAACTGCTATATAGTAGGTTTTAAAGTTTAGGAGTGAATGACCTTGTTGATAGCTTGTTTGTTTCCCAACATGCTCCTTGATAATGTTTACTGTTTTACTTTTTAAATTTCATTATGATTTTAGCCAGTTCTGTAAAGAACCCCTTGATATTTTGGTCAACATTTCATTAAACATATAAATTAATTTAGAGACTTGTTATTTTTTACAATGTTAATCTAACCGACCCATGATCATTGATTGTCCCTCCAGGTGTTAGATCTTCCTTTCTTTCAGTCATTACAGCTTTAAAGTTATCTTATGTAGGGATGGTGTATTTTTAGGCATTAATTTCCAAATATATGATGGATTTTGTTTTAAATGAGTTTTTAAAAAATATTTCCATGACATTTGTTTCTCGTTAATAAAACTTCAAATGATTTTTGTAAATTAATCATGTGTCCTGCGACTTTGCTATATTCATTGTCTCCATTAATGACTGTTGGATTAATAACCTCCTTATTCTTCTCCCTCTTTCATATCTCTCCTCCTCTCCCTTCTATCCTCCACACAGCTGCCAAATTCATATTATTTAGTCACAAGGCTGGCCATGTTGCTCCCTCACTCAAAAATATTCGCTAGCTCTCTGTTTCCTCTAGGTTGAAGCGCAGACCCTTCAGACTTACTTTTGCAGCCTCCACAGGCTGCCTCTTACTTTTCTCCATGTTCCAGGCAAACCGGACGGTAGCCATTCCCCTAAACTTGGTGTTGTTCTGTGTCTCTGCACTTTTGTACTGACTGGCCCCACTGCCTAGAATTCCTTCCTTCCTTCATCACTTCTTGTGATTCCTAGGTCCCTCCAACGCTCAGCTCTGATGCCACAATGGGAAGTCTTTCTTGATTCTGACTATTTGGTTTTCAAGTTTATGTTGGATCTACCATTGAACAGATTAGATGCTCCCTGTGGGCAGGGTCTGCCTTCCTCTTTTGTTTTCATGTTTTTAGTCCCAGAGGAAGCACAGGGCCTCGCATACACGTAGAAGACATTTAAGGAAGGATTGTTTGTTTCAGCAGAATTGCAACTCTTAAATCGCTGGTGAAATAATGGCCGGGTTCCCACTTTGGGTGCCAACAGCCCCAGACTCATGAGTTCCTGCTGACAATTAATGCCTTGGCAATATAACCCTTTTCCTTATTCTGTTTATCTCTTCTCATAGTAATTTGCCAGTGCCAATATATTCTGAGGCCAGTTTTCTTGATTGCAAAATAATAATATTAATAACCTTTATCAAGTGGGCAGTTTAGGAATAAGAAAGAACATGAGCAAAACCATGGAGGCACCCCAAACTAGGTAGTGGGGCAGGTAGAGCACTGGACTGGCCTTCAGGAAGACCTGAGTTCAAATCCTGCCTCAGAGACTTAGTAGCTTGGTGACCCTGGGCAATTCACTTAATCTGGCTGTGCCTCAGTTTCTTCATCTGTACAATGAGGGGATTCTACTCAGTAGCCTCTAGCATCTCTCCCAGCTGTCATTCTTAGATCCTGTGATTTGCCTGCAAAGGCAGGACAGTGTCATATTATAGATATGGAAGATAATAGGGAGCTTTTGAAGGCATACCTGCCTGCTTAGCCTTTCTTGTCAGCAATGAAATTAACAACTGATTAGTTACCTTCTAGCTGATCGAATCAAGAGCATGGGGAGGCAAAAAGAATTCATTCAGTTCCATCAAGGATAATGGGCCCTGATCAACTCAGTTAGATTGCCTTCATTGAGAAGGAGGTAACTTTCTCTTAGGAAGAAGGCAGAACTCTTTTGATTCTAAACTGATTTGTCCCTTGGAAAAAGGAAGAGTAGCCCCACCAACCTTTTTATCTGACAGAGATCTGAAAGGGAGAGATAAGCTATTGCCTCTCATAGGCAGGAGGAGAAACTGAGGCTTTAGCTGCAGTTGGTTGGTGGGGCTCAAAGTAGTAAGTATTCTTAGACTTGGCCATTCTCAGAAATGCAGTGATCCAAGATCATCTCAAAGGACTAAGGATGAAGCATACTGTCCACCTCAGGACAAAGAACTGATATTGACTGAATGCGGACTGAGGCGTGCTGTTTTTCACTTTCTTTCATTTTTTTTATTTGAGTCTTCTTGTACAAAATTACTAATACATGATTACATGTGTCCAACCTATATCTGATTGTTTACCATCTCAGGGAGGAGGAGAGGAAGGAGGGAGGGGTATAATTTGGAACCCCAAACCTTAAAAATGTTCTAAAAATTTGCAAAAAAAAGGATTTTCTTAAAAAAAAATAAGTATTCTTGTGTCACTTTGGCTCTCTCTTCCTTTGCAGCCAAACTGGAGAGCTGAGTAACAGCTCGTTCTCATTAAATAGTAGTCAGGAGAGCAGGAGGTCTGGAGTTCTGTTCTCTCTGTCCTGTTTCTTTTCTCTTCTGACAGATCAGGAGATGAGAGCTCTCTCTCTTTCCTATTCCTGCCACCCTTTTAATAGTAGAATTGTTGGCTTTAAAATACAAACTCAAAAATCAGCAGCATTTCTAATTCAAGAGGAAAGGGAAATCCCATTCCAAATATCTACAAATTGAGTATAAAGTATCTGGGGAATAAACCAACTAAAGCACACAAAATTATACTTAAAGAAATAACAGAACCAGAAGACTGTTGTACATAGTAACAGCAATATTGTACAGTGATAAACTGTGAATGACAGCTGTTCCCTGCAATACAATGATCCAAGATCATTCCAAAGGATTTATGATGAAAAATGCTGTCCACCTCCAGAGAAAGAACTGATGGAATCTGAATGCAGATTGAAGCATACTTTTAAAACTTTCCTTGTTATTCTGGGTTTTGTTTTTGGTGGGGTTTTTTCGACCTGTGTTTTCTTTTGCAGCATGGCTGATATTAAGGGTTTTGCATAACTGCACATGTGTAATGTACATCAAATTGCTTACCTTCACAAGAAGAGGAGAGGTGAGGGAGGGACAGATAGAACACGAACTCAAATTTTTTTAAAAAAGGATGTTTAATTTTTGTTTACGTGTAATTGAGAAAAAAATGAAATAACAAAGAAGTGAAATATCTGGAGGAATATTCAATGCTCATAGCTGAGCTGTGTCAATATAATAAAAGTGACAATACTATCAAAATTAATTTGTCGTTTTAATGCTGTAACAGTCTCTTATCAGGTGGATACCTTACAGAACTATAACATAATAAAATTTATTTGGAAAAATAAAATATCCAAAATATCAAGGGAAGTAATGAATGAAGTAAAGACATAAGTAGGAAATAGTACTTCCAGAGGTAGGTAGGTAGAGACATGGGGGAAATAGTATTTCCAGACCTTAAAATGCATTATTAAAAAGCAGTCATCAAAACCATCTGGCATTGGGTAAAAATAGAGAGATCAATGGACCAGACTAGGCAAGGGAGAATCAGAAAAAAATGGAGCATAATAAACTGGAAAACACAAATTACTTAGAACGAACTCTCTAGTTGAAAAAAAAAAGTATTGGGAAATCTAGGAAGCAATCTGGCAGAAATTAGGCTTAGACCAACACCTTATGCCATGTTCCACAAAACATTAAGTGGCTTATTAAAAATTAGAGGAGAAGGAGATCATATTCTCTTATAGCTGTGGGTAAGAGATGGATTCTTAACCAAGCCAAGGATGGCGGTTATTACAGAACATAAAATAGATAACTTTGATTACATGAAATTGAAAAGCTTCTGTACAAATAAAATTAATGCACTTAGGATAATAACGAGGAAAAATCTTTGAATCAGATTTCTCTGATAAGGTGTAGTATCCAAGATACATAAACAATTAATAGACAAATAGAAGACCAAAAGCCATTCTCCAAAGATAAATGGATATGAACAGTTTCAAAAGAATTACACAGTATTGACAACCACATAAAAGAATGCTCTAAATTACTAATAATAAGAGAAATACAAATCAGAATTACTTGGGTTTCACATCACACTCTGCAAATTGGCAAAAATGACAAAATTTGGGAATAGTCCATGCTAAACAGTTATGGGAAGATAGGCATGCTGGTGCATTGCTGGGGGAACTGTGAATTGGTGCAGCTGTTTTGGAAAGCAGTTATGCAGATAAGGTGGCTAAAGTGTTCATACCCAGAGATTCCATCACTTATACTCCAAGGAGGCCATTGATGAGAAGAATCGCCCCATAGACACCAAAATGTGCTGGTGCTTTTTTGTGATAGCAAAGAATTGAAAACTAAGTAGATGCCCGTCACTTAGGGAATGGCTAGCCAAATTGTGGGATATGCATGTCATGGAATATTTCTGTGTTATAAGAAATGGTGTGCGTAATGAAAACAGAGAAGCGTTGGGAAGAGCTGCACGAACTAATGGAGAGTGAAGTAGGCAGAACCAAAAGAATAATATATACAATGACTACGACGATGTAACAGAAAGACAAAACCACAAAACAATGCTACAGAATTACCAAGAATACCCATGGCTCAAAGAAGAGGTAAAAGCACCCAACTCTGCCCCTGCCTGCCCGCCCTTTTCCAGAGGTGCAGGATTCACAAGTGTTGTGCTTTGCACATGTTCTCAGGCTTTTTCAATGTTTTGATCAGTTGTATTATTTTCCTCTGTTTCTTGTTTTGTCATTAAAAATATCATGTATTACGTGAGATGGCTCCTGAGAGGGGGAGGTGAAGAGGGAAAGACTGGGGAAATTATGATGATGTAGAAAAATACATTGCTTTATTTAATTACAAAAAGATGCTATTGCAAAACCCAGGTAGGTTGTACTAGACACCTCTCTAGGTTCTTGGCAGTGGGAGTAGAAAGGAGATGGAAGGAAGAAAGGTTGTGAGAGATATTTAAAGCCCATTCATAATCTGGCTTCCACCTGCCTTTCCAGATTTATTTCACATTATTCCTCTCTGCCTAGTGTCTCTTCCAGCCCACCTGAACTATCAGCTGTTCCCTGAATGCACCGTTTCATCACCTGTGCCCTTGGACTCTCACAAACCATTGCTTGGGCCTAGAATTCACTGCCTCCTTCACTCAGCCCCTTCAGTCCTTATTCCTGGTTTCTGCATGACCCTCAGTGGTCACCCTACACCCCCCCCTCCATCAGCAGCTGGTACCTTCCCTTTTAGGTTATCTTCTATCCCTTTTGCATCGACTTTTACATATACATATCATCTCTCCCTAGGATGGCAATTCATTGAAGTCAGAGGCCGTTTTAGTTTTGTCTTTGTATCTGTGACACCCAGCCCAGGGCCCAGGGCCTAGCACGTAGTACTTGTCAAATAAGTCCTTGTTGATTTATTGGCCTTCATTAAATGCTTTGCTCAGATGGCATGTCTTTGTGACCTTCCCTGAGAGATGGGACCTTCTCCTTCCTCAAGTTACTCTGGGATTCCTTATTTTAATTTATTCAATCACTCAGTCAGCAGGTATTTATTAAGGGCCTGCTATGTGCTATGTGTCATGCTAGATGCTGAGGCATGATTTTGTGTGTGTGTGTGTGTGTGTGTGTGTGTGTGTGTGTGTGTGTGTGTGTGGTATGCATTCATCATTTCTAAAACTTAGAAAAAGATATGGTCCTAAATAATAAAAATTTTCATATGTATGTATTTCCACTTTTGAATAGTTTTTTTTCCTTCTTAAAAGTCATACTCTAGTATTAGAAGAAACAAATGACTCAGAGGTGAGCTAGTAAAAGATGTTTACTGTTTTAAATAGTAATCTTGCAACCAGAGCTTCCTGAAGCTGAATTTCAGGAAAGGGCTCTATTGAAATAGGGAAGATGAAGAAAACATGTTGAGATTAGCGTGGTATCAGATTTGTCTGTATGAGCAGGCAAAGCGGTGGCAAAAATGGTACGAAAGGGGCAGCTAGGTGACGCAGTGGATAGAGCTCCAGCCGTGGCGTCAGGAGGGCCTTAGTTCAGATCTGGCCTCTGACACTTGACACTTACTAGCTGTGTGACCCTGGGCAAGTCACTTCACCTGATTGCCCCACCAAAAAGCAAATAAAGAAATAAAAAAGTAGTATAAAAATTACAATTTGTAATTGGATTCTGGTGTGGAAGCCAAAGATTTTTGTGTATTTATTGAAACTTTCACAAGGACATAAACAAACAGGCAGACACTTTATTTACAAGATAGCGAGCTCTCATGGTTCCCCCAGACCTCCTCACACATTGACTCTTCCACCACCAGTGCCAGCATGATCATTGTTTCTAAAAAAATTTTTTGACATTTCAAATATATGGGAAATGAAAAAAATAATGCTTGGAATTACTTGTATTTAATTTGTTTATTGTGTTGACATGTGTTTTATCCTCCCTTTATCCCATCAGAAGGCAGGGACTTTCGCTTTTGTCTTTGTATCTTCAGTACTTTGCACATTGTAGGCATTTAATAAATTGTTGATGAATGAATGAATGAGTGAATGAATGGATGGGTGGATGAATGGATGAACTGAGAAATGAACCAGGAAGAATTTAGCAGCATTGACCTGGAAACAGATTCCCAAGAAGAGCTGACTCAACAGTTTTTTAGCCTGTTGCCCAAAAGCATTTTCCTAATATCATTTTTCACATTCTTACTACATTGTACAACAGCACCTAAAGTCTCCTTGATTTCATTAGTGTGAAAGTGGACCAAGCAATCAAGAAGGCCTGAAATTGGATGGGTTCTTCATGGCTAATATGGAAATAGATTTTTACACGAGTTCACATGTATAATCGATACTGCTTGCCTTCTCAATAGGTAGGGGGAGGAGCTGGAGGGAGAGAGAGAATTTGGACCTCAAACCAAAAAAAAGCATGTGAAAAATAAATAATAAAATTTCAAAAATTGTATGGGTTTTATAAATCACATAATTGTAGAATTCTATAGTTGGTAGGGACATTAGTGACCATCCACTCCAACCCATACCTGATAGGAATCCTCAGTGTAATACATCTGGCAAGTTGTCCTCCAGCCTCAGATCGACAATATACATACAGTGAGGGAGATGCTACCACCTTCTACTTCGTTCCACTTTTGTACACCTGGAACGGGGTGGGGGGGGGGCGGTGCTGGGGCCAGCTCAGACCTTTGCAGTTGATTTGCTAAATTCTCAGAGTGTACACTTATACCTTGGAAATTGGCCAATGCTAAAAATCTAGGCTTCCTTTATTTGTTTTTGATTGCCTAGACTTAAGAAATGGTTAATAATTCAAATGAAATGTTTCCCAGAGAGCTGATTATTGGTTGGCTGGGTGGTTGTTGTCCTTCATTCTCTGAAAGGACCAAACACCACCACCATGTTGGAGTCAAGGTACAGTGTGCCTGACTGTGGCTGATAGAGCTTGGAAGGCTTTACCATTGGTTCGGCACAGAGAGTCCACATGAACATTTGGAGTGGACATGTCTCTGAATTTGTGCATCTCACATTTCTTTTGAGCTACGACGATTCTGCTTCACTTGTAGAACACAGTGCCTTCTCTGATCCTGGCAAGCCATGCTGGGCGGTGTCTCCCATGTGGCCCATTCAATTCCAGAGTTCTTCAGAGAGACCTTGAGAGTGTCCTTGTATCACTTCTGACCTCCGTGTGAGCACTTGCTTTGTATGAGTTCTCTGTAAAATAGTCCTTTAGGCAAGCACACATTTGACATGTGAACAACGCGGCCAGCCCATTGGAGTTGTGCTGTCTGCAGTAGAGTATGAATGCTTGCAGATTCAATGAGCGCATCATCCTTGCCAACGTCAGCATCCAGGTCATTGATCATGTATCTAGAGCCCAAAGGGACTTCAGAGGTCATCTAGTCCCAATCCCTGGGGACAGCTGGGTGGCACAGTAGATAGAGTGCCTGGGGTCAGGAAGACCTGAGTTCAAGTCCAGTCTCAGACACTTACTAGCAGTGTGGCACTGGGCGAGTCACCCCTGTTTGCTTCAGTTTCCTCATCTGTAAAATGATCTGGAAAAAGAAATGGCAAACCCTAATTTTTAGATGAGGAAATGGATACCCAGGGAAGGTAGGTGACTGTCCAAGTCACCCACATATTAAGAGTCTGAGGTAGGATAAAAAGATTAAACAGTATAAGACCGAGCACAGATGCCTGGGGCCTTCCACTGGAGATTTCTTGCCTGGTTGCCATTGTGTTATTAATGACTACTTTTTGAGGCCAGCCATCCAACCATCTGCAAAACCATCGAATTCCTTATCCTCTCATCTACACAGTTCTACTTTTTCTGTAAGAATAGCATGAGCTACTTTATGAAATACTTGGTTCAAATCTAGGTCAACTATCTCTACAGTTGATCAGCTCATTTAGTCATCACATCAAAAAAGAAATAAGGTTGTTCTGGCGGGACCTGCCTTTGAAGATGTCGTGCTGGCTCTTTGTAATTGCCACTTCCTCTTCCAGAGGGACGCTTTAATGTTCTAGAATGGTCCAGGAATTGAGGTCGAGCTCACAAGCCTGGAGTTGGTGGATTGCATTCTTCCCTCCCCCCGCTTTTTTTTTAAACTGGCGATTTGCCTTTCTCTAGTTTTGTGCTTCCTCATCTATTTACCACAATTTTTCCGACATCACTGACAATGATTTAGCAATCCTGTTTGCCAGTTCTTTGATTATGGAAGGATGTGGTTCACTCAAACCAGATGACTTGAGTCCATCCACTTGGTACTGTCTTATGGTCTTGTTCAGTTGTTTTCAATAATATCCAACTCTTTGTGACCCAATTTGGGGTTTTCTTGGCAAAGATACTGGAGTGGCTTGCTGTTTCTTTCTCCAGCTCATTTTACTGATGAGAAAACTGAGGCAAACAGGGTGAAGTGACCTGCACAGGTTCACACAGCTAGTAAGTATCTGAGGCCAGATTTGAACTCCAGACCTGGCACTCTATCTGTGCCACCTAGTTGCCCCCTTATAATTATAGGTAGCATTTATAATCAACATCCAAAGAAAGAACTATGGAGTTTGAATGCAGATCGAAGCATCCTATTTGTTATTTTTTTTTCTGTTGAGTTTTGTTTCCTCTTTCTGGTGGTTCCTCTTATTGGTTCCAGTTCTTACTTACAACATCACTAATGTGAAAATATGTTTAATAGGAATGTATATGTATAGCCTACATCAGATTGTATGCCATCTTGAGGGAGGTGGGGAAGAAGGGGGAAAAAAAATTTAAACTCAAAAGCATTTGGAAGTGATTGTTGATAAATCAAAATAAATTTTACAGAGCACCTTAAGGTTTGCAAAGCACTTTGTAAATATCATCTCTTGATCTTCACAACAACCTTTGGCGGTAGGTGCCATTATCCTCCCCATTTTTCAGATGAAGAACCTGAAAAAGAGAAAGGTAAAATGACTTGCCCAGGCTCACACAGCTAGCAAGTGTCTAAAGCTAGATTTGAACTCAGGTTTTCCTGACTCCAGGCCTAGCACTTTATCCACTGAGCCACCCATCCTCCTAGATGCCTGATGTAACTGAGTCTGAATAAAACCGCATCAGAATAGTCTGCATTCATGGTGTTCTTCCTCTGATATTCATCAGGATTTATTTAAAAATGCTTATTAAAGAGACAGAATTGTTTCCCCCTCAGCTAGCAGATCTCCTTCCTTGGATTTTCTCCAGAAGGTAATCTTCAGATGAAATGAAAAGAATAATTTTGTTTTGAAATGCTTGTATTGACAGGAAAACAAATCTATTCTGAAAGATTACTTTATAATTGGTACATTTTAAGTGTGTGTATATATCATCAAAATATAAATTTTTTAAACGTTTCAAAATTTGTAATAAGTAACAATGTAAGCATCATTTAATTTTATTAATGTCTTTTCTATCGTGGTTATCATTTGTTTCAGACCACAAAATTTCAAAACACTTATTGATATCTTGTTTTTTTATCACCTTCATTTTCAACTATCCCACTCTGTATCTCTTTTACAGAAAATCATCGCTCATAACAAAGAATAAAGAGGTTGGGGGAAAAAGCTGATCTGATGAACAAAATGAGATGGTGTCTACATCATTCCATATGCACAGACCCATTTTCATCTGTTCTCTTTGGGGCCAAGCCTGATGTGCACAAGGTTCCATTTTCTGCTTTGCTTCTTTTCCATTGACGTTGCTGCAGTTTTTCTATTGCATTCTGGCTCCTACTTCATTTTTTGTCTGTTCATCTAAATTTTCTCCTACCTGCCCATGGAAGAAAAACAAAGTAGACTAGGGTTTGAGATGGCCTTGAAGTCAGGAAGACCTGGGTTCAAGTCTTGCCTTTTAAACGTATTGGCTCGGTGAAGGTCGTGCAGGGCACTTACTACTAGTGCTTCAGGCAGCTCTCTAAGCCCAAAAGTTGGCAAGAAAGTGCATTGATAGAGGGAATTTCCTCATTGAGATCTAGTTCCCTCTCTATCCCTATGCCTATCTGTATTCTGCAGATTCACTGTTTCTTATGATGTAATATCTCATTACACTTATATATCAGTTTGTTTAGACATTCCTCAAAGGATGGGCATCCATTTTGTTTCCAATGTTTTGCTACCACAAAAAGTGCTGTTGTAAGTATTTTGATGTATATAGGACCTTTCTATCTTTGACTTCTGTGGTATGCCTCATTGGTTAAAAGAATTTTTAAAAATATGAGCATTTTAGGGGCAGTTAGGTGGTGCAGTGGTTAGAGCACTGGCCTTGGATTCAGGAGGACTTGAGTTCAAATTTGGCTTCAAACACATAACACTAGCTGTGTGACCCTGGGCAAGTCACTTAACCCCATTGCCTAGCCAAAAAAGAAGAAGAAGAAGAAGAAGAAGAAGAAGAAGAAGAAGAAGAAGAAGAAGAAGAAGAAGAAGAAGAAGAAGAAGAAGAAGACAAAAAGAAAGAAACAAAAATATAAGCATTTTAATCACTTTCTTAACATAGTCCCAAATTGCTTTCTAGAATGGTTGGACTCAATTCACAGTTCCACCAATATGGCGTCTTACCTCAACCTCTTTGACTGTTCCCATCTTTTGTTGTCTATGCCAGTTTGCTGGGTTGTGAGATGAAACCTCAACATTTTGATTCGCACTTATTTCTTTTACCAACGTAAAGCAGTCCTTCGTATAATTGCATAAAGCTTATAATTCTCTTGAAAGCTGTTTGTATGCTTTGATGATTTATATACTGGGATATGACTCTTGGCTTTATGTATTTGTGTCTTTCCCACAAATGATTTCCTGGAAATCAGGTCCTTATTAGAGATATTTGATGCAATAGTTTCCTGCCCACAATTGACAACTTCCTTTCCCATCCTAATTACATTGATTTTATTCTTTTATGATCACCCTTTTCCTTATCCATAGCTGGGAAAAGGTATTTCTTTTTTTTCAGTTTTTTTAAAATGTGGCCTTCAATAAATAATTTAGTTGCCCATTTTGAGCTTACTGAGGATTGCACCATAAACTCTTAGAGGGCACCCAGGTAGCCATGTTTGATTAACTGATTCTTATCCATGTGGCTACTAAACAGCTTCTGTTTTGCTTTAATGTTTTATCAAAAATGTAGCATTGAATGGCAATATATATGAAGCCGCTAAATTTCTTTATGATTATTAACATTTAGAACTATTAATTCCGATGCATAAAGTGTCACAGAGGCAGCATGACTTAGTGTAAAGAGTGTTCCTTTGTGTTAGAAAGAAACATGCCTTCTGAGATAGCAAATCTTGTATTTTGAATTGAGATCTGCTAGCCAAGGAGAAAACAATTCTGTCTCTTTAATGAGCATTTTAAAATGAATCCTGATGAATATTAGAGGAAGAACACGATAAATACAGATTATTCTGATGCATTCTTTTTCAGACTCAGTTACATCAGACATCTAGGCAGATGGGTGGCTCAGCAAATCCAGTGAAGCAGATGTCAGGAAAACTTCTTAAAATGAAATGATTGATTCCATTAAAAAAAAAATCAAACCTTTACGGGATCTCTAAGGAATGTTTTTCATTGTTATTGAGTAACTTATTTCTGGTAAATAATAACTAGCAGTAATAGGTTTGCAAAGGGTTTTAAATATGTTAGCTCATTTTATCTTCATAACAACCTTGTGTAGTAGATGCTGTTATTATTTCTGTTTTCCAGATGAGGAAACTGAAGGTCACACAGCCTAGGGTCACACAGCTAGTAACTGCCTGAGGCAGGATTTGAATTCAGACCTTTTTGACTCCAAATCTAAGGCTTTATCCACTGAATTGTCCCTACTGAAATACCTCAGTTGAAGGCCCTCCGCTAGGTGGTGCAATGGATTGGAATTAGGAAAACTCATCTTCATGAGTTCAAATCCAGTCTCAGATACTAGCTGTATGACCCTGGGCAAGTCACTTCACCCTGTCTGCCTCAGTTCCTCATCTGTAAAAATGAGGTGGAAAAGAAAATGGCAAACCACTCTGGTATCTTTGCCAAGAAACCCCAAATGGAGTGACAAAGAGTCAGACACAACTGAAAACAACTGAACAACAAAAATCTCTGACGCTGACTGTGGGACCCTGGACAAATCAGTTACTTCTTGCTGTTCTGCATTGGTGGAGTGAATTTTCTCTTTAGGAGTTCTTTAAACTGGTGAAATCCCCAATCTGAAACAATTACAAGAAAATTATTATGATAAGCATTTTTGATGATAATGGTTATCTTATTATTTTTGAATCTAAAGCTTCCATATGATTGGGAGCCAATTTTTAGACTGCAATTTAGGCTCTGGTGCAAATTAGCATAGAGAAGGGTCAGGTTATTTCTGCAAATTTTGGGGGTGGGGGAACCCTGTGCCATCTAGGGTAGAACTTTGAGAGGAGTAGGTGGTTTTATACTCTAGGTTTTCTATAGAGTTTTTGAAAGCATTAACTATGTTCTATACCAACAGCCCTCCCCAAAACCACCACCACCCCAAAACCCACCTCAGATGTCACTGTGGGGTTAGGGGCAACTAGAAGAAAGTACATAGTTTCTTAAAATAAAACAAAGATGCCAAGGGATTCTCCACAGTGGAACCCTCAATTCCATAATTTGGCCACGGTAGAGGCTCTGTGTTATTTCGTTGTAGGAAGGGTTCTGCTTCTGGAATCAGAGGACCTTGGTCCAACTCTCTTCCCTGACGCTCATCACCCGTGTGTCTTTGGGCTGGCTGCTTCATCTCTGTAGGCTTCAGGGTCCTCATCTGTCCAAGAGGGGGTTAGACTAGATGGCTTCTGACGGCCCTTCTACCTCTGGAGCTGTGTGACTGGGATTCTGGGAGCTCACTAAATTGGAGATCAGTTAATTAAGATGAAAAGAACAGCCTACAAACTGTTGCAACTTGCCCCTGTTAGCACCACGCCTGGCATGTAGTAGGCACTTAGTAAACGCTTACTGAATTGTCTCTTTCAGCCTTTGTTACCTTATTGGATGGGGAGCAAGCCCAAAATGCCATCCAGACGTTTCACCAACATTCGCTTCGTGGAAAGGAGATAACTGTCCAGCTGCAGCCCACGGATGCTTTGCTCTGCATCACCAACCTGCCCCCTTCTTTGACTATAGAAGAATTTGAGGAGCTGGTCCGGACATTTGGCAATATTGAGAGGTGCTTTTTGGTCTACAATGAAATCACTGGCCATTCGAAGGGCTATGGCTTTGTGGAGTACATGAAAAAGGACTCTGCCGCTAAGGCGAGGTCAGAACTGTTGGGTAAACAGTTAGGAGGCTTCACTCTCTTTGCACAGTGGATGGATGTGAATCAGCTGGCCACCAATCTCATTCATTCTAAGTGCCTATGCATCGATAGACTTCCCAGAGACTTCACCGACTCCCAAGAGCTCTTGCAGATTTTCTCTTTTAGTCACAAGCCTGTGTTTGGTCAGGTAGGTACCTTTCGAGATCCCAAGTTTGAAAGCTTTCTCAAGTATGGAGAGAGAGCCATTGATGATAGGTATGCTCAGGTCCAATTGTTGGGAATGACACTTGCAACTTCAGACTTTTTTTTCTGCTCCTTCCTTAGGCTGTGGCTGAAGACCTTTGCCTCTGTGGCATTTGAAAATGGCTCTCTGCTGCTGTTACTCACAAGAGAAAAGTGCCTTTTAAATCATTTAAAATGTGCCCTTAGCAAATCTAGTTGAGCAAGTGAAAATGAAAATGGTCTATTCCATAGAAAAATTAAGCTTTTAATTTTCACTGGAGGTTTGATAAACAGCTAACTCGAGAAACTCTAAAAAATATTTCTTATTTTTGTCAAGTAAGATTTCTGGTAAATAAATAGGAAATGCACGCTAGATATCCTTTCTGCTAGCATTTAAGAACACCCTCACCAAGCCATGCCAGGCTTCAAGTTGATGGCCAAATGATTAGTTCTCTTTTGATGTTTGGTTTAAAAAATATGTTACCCTGTTCATAAAAAATATGTTAGTACTAGGAGGATATGTAATTTCCTCAGTGTGGGCACTTAACCAGAATGCAACCTTTATGCAACTTATTAGATGCCAGCCTTTGACTGTTCTCATGGTTAAATTATTTAACCCCTTGAAGCCAAATTAATGGTGAGCCCCTTTGAACTTAGCTGGTCTGGTCCTGAGACAGCAGATACACACTTCTTCACTAGTCTGTAATCGAAGGCTGATTAGCACAGTAGGCTCTGCCCAAATTTGTACTCCACTGGTGTAGCTTTGAGAAGTAAGGGTTACCTCTGCACTCCAATAAGGCACTGGAATAAGACTTTGGTAGAAGTTTGTAGGATGAAAGCAAGAAATACCAAAACAAATGCAGTTTTGACTTAACATACATTCATCTAACAAACGTTTAATAAATGACAAACATTTAATGAATGTATTTCCTTCCTTCCTTCCTTCCTTCCTTCCTTCCTTCCTTCCTTCCTTCCTTCCTTCCTTCCTTCCTTCCTTCCTTCCTTCCTCCCTCTCTTCCTTCCTCCCCCTCCCCTTACCCACTTCCCTCCCTTCCTTCCTTTTTTCCTTCCTCCTTTCCCTCCCTCCCTCCTCCCTAAACTTCTAACTTCATTAGGATCTGAAAATCCAGATGAGGAAATTCCCTCCACCAGTGTGGGTCATCACCCCTCTGTGGCTTCTAGTCCTAGAGAAGTGCCTAGCACACAAACAGTAGAAGTGATTATAGTCCAGAGCCCAGAAACAAGTATGTGTTCCAAGTGGGACTTGAACCAAGGTCTTCCCTTGGTTCTTCCTCTCTGGCTTGTCTTTGTTTCCTCGGTGCTCTCCACACTGCTTGGCACACAGTAGGTGCTCCATAAATGCTTGTTGATTGGTGGATGCCCAGTACCATGCTATCTGGGCAATGGATATACTAGAGATAACATCAAACCAGGTTGATGGTGTTCTCCTCCTTCCTTCTCTCCATGAAACCAACTGAAACAGACATGCAGAAGCAGAAGGGCATTCGATCATCCTGTCTGAGCCCTTCTTCAGCACGGGTGTCAAGCATTCTTTCTAAGCAGATTAAAATGTCTTTGTAAGATGTTTAACAAAATAAAAATGTAATAAGATGTAGATCATGTTAATGTATTGTCACTTGACAGCCCACAGATTTTATGTACATTTAGTGACCCCCAGTTTATACTTGAGGTTGACATTCCGGCTTTATAGAATCATTTATAGAATCGTCGAAAGTTGATTTACTGTGTGATAGTCTGATAGACCCTTTAAAGAATGAGAGTGGCCAGCCTAAACCTCTTAAGATTGATGGGAAGTACTTGAAATAAAGAGAGAGGAAAAAATCCCTGCACTAGTCATTACATTGAGACTATGATTATGCTTTTAGAAAGATGTAAAATGATATTACAACATAGGGAAATGTGAATGATGATGGTGATGGTGATGGTGCTGATAGCTGGCATTTACAGAATATTTTACAAAGCACTTTCCAAATGTTATCTCATTTGATTCCCACAACAATCCTGTGAGGTAGATGCTGTTGTTATCCCCACTTCACAAATGAGGAAACTGAGGCTGAGAGAGGTTTACTTGCCCAGGACCAACTAGCTGGCAAGTGTCTGAGGCAGGATTCAAATTCAGGTCTTCCTGACTCCAAGCCCAACACTCTACCTGTTGGACTGTCTATGTCTGTCTGTCTGTCTGTCTATGGATATCCTCCCCCTACGGCACAGTGCTAGAGTTGGAAGGATCCTCATTAGCTTTCTAGTAATACCTGAAAAAGAATTCCTTCTATCACCTACAGAGTAATAAATGGTTATCTAGCTTATCTCTGAAATTAAATTATATTCATAAAGTGCTTAGCGCAGTGCCCTGTCACAGAGAGGGCACTTAATATATGCTTATTCCCTTCCTCCTTCTCTTTGCTTGTAGATCTCCAGTGACGGTGGA
The DNA here is from genome assembly GCF_003287225.1 of Phascolarctos cinereus. NCBI lineage: Eukaryota > Metazoa > Chordata > Mammalia > Diprotodontia > Phascolarctidae > Phascolarctos > Phascolarctos cinereus. Next base: position 465,924,352 of record NW_027555958.1, read on the forward strand.
ACCTCCTAATTCCCGTCTTGGAAATAGTCATTAGGGACATTTTTCTTACCCCAAATCTCTGTTTTTCTCTTTGCATCTTCCATCTCTTGATCCTCAGCCTTCCTGATACAAATTGAAACCTCCTACATCTTCTCACCCTGTACCATTCTTGTCCATGTTTTTCTATAAAGACTCTCTTGTGGATCCATACCAATATGCTGGAGGCCTTCTTTGGGTTTCACATCCTGGGGGTGTCCCATTTGTCACTCTTGTAGTCTCTGTCTTCTCCCTTTCTCCAAAGAGTATCTCCACCCCTGGCCACACACAGCCTTTAGAACGATTCACGTGCAACATGTCACCCACAATGACCTGCTCATTTGATCAGCATCATAACCTATGATTAGTTTGTCCTTGAAAAGTGCAAAAATATCTTTTAAACCAGGTGAATTTTGTAAGCAAATATTTCCAAGCAATTCTCAGTTACCTCTTTGCAAATGAAATGCGTATTACCTCAGTTGGCACAGGATGAAGGGAACTATGCAGGCGGGTTTGCTGTAGTTGAATATGACACTGCAGAACATGCTGAGGACGTTCAGCAGGCGGCTGATGGGATGATGATCCAGGGAAGCCAGGTCCAGGTGTCCTTCTGTGCCCCCGGAGCGTCTGGACGAAGTACCTTAGCAGCGCTGATTGCCGCGCAAAGAATGGTAAGGAATATTGACTTTGAAAATACAGAAAATTTCTCAAAAAGGAAAAAAACCTGCTTCTTACAGATCACAGTGGAGCTAATTGAGTGTTTTGTCTCAGTTTCTTCCAACCAAGATAATTGATTGCTGTGTCTAATGTCTTCTCATTCGTCGTTCCGTTTGATTGAACAACAACAATAATAATGGTAATAATTATACAGCACTTTAAGGTTTGCAAAGGGCTTTACGTGTATTATAAACAATGCTGGAGGTAGGTGCTATTATTATCCCCATTTTACAGATGTGGAAACTGAGACTGAGAAAAGTTAAATGACTTGCCCAGGATCACATGGCCAGGAAGTGTCTGAGGAAGGATTCAGACTCAGATCTTCTGACTCCAAGTCCAGCATTATCTACTAGACAAAGTGCCTCCCTAATTTGCCTTCTGTCACAAGCTTTTGAAGAAGTGCTTTTTTGGGGGGGAGGGGAATAAGTAATTAACTAAATGATGATTTCTTAAATCATGTCAGAAATCTGGCCGTGGAAAGAAGATATTGTTTAATAATGTATTTGTGGCTTCACTTCACTTCCTGGCAGAATTCTGGCACACGTGATTAAGGGGATGGTTTATGAGCATTTAGAAAGGAAGGCAGTGATCAGAGAGAGCCAGGGTGCCCTCGTGAAGAGCAGCTCACGCCAGATTAGCCTCACCTTTCCATATTAGGGGAGGGGAAATGCGAATGTCTTCAGCAAGGTATTTGACAGTCTCTCTTGGACTGCTCCTAGTTAAAATGGAGACATACAGGAAGATGTGTTTGGGTCTGGCTGAGGAACAGGCCCAGATGGAGGCTGTTCGTGGGTCAACGTCCATCTGGAACCCAGGTCTGAGTACAGCCAGAGAACTTAGGGTGTTTTATTCAAGACCCTTCTTGTTCGGAAAGGCATTGGTAACGTCCAGAGAAGGGCAGCTGGGGTAAAGCTCCTCTAATTCAGGCAATATTTGGGTCTATTAAAGGAATGAAGTCTGTTTAACCTAGAGAAGAGAAGGCGTGGGGGTGAGAGAGGCCATGACAGTTGTCTCCAGTTACATAAGATGTCCTATGGAAGAGAGATTAGACTTCTGTTGCATGGCCCCATGGGCCAAGGTGGATTTTATAAAGAAGTGAAGTTAGCTTGATGCAAGAAAAAACTTCCTTAAGCTTCAAGCTGTCCCAGAGTGCCTAGAAAGGTGTTCTGGGTTCCCCCTCACTGGAGTCTTCAAGCAGAGTCTGGATGACACTGCACTCATTGAGGATACCCTAGTGGGAATTCTTGTTCAGAGACAGTGCGGACAAAATGACCACCGCGTTTCCTCCCCTCTAACTCTGAGCTACTGAAATTCTGTGACCCCAAGAGCAGTCTCCTTATTGCTAGGGTATTACGATCGGGCCAGAGAGATGTTTCTAACAGCACATTCTGATTTCTTTTATACCTCTGTTATTTTAACATTTGTTAGTTTTATGATAAGAGTCTATCTGTTAAATTGATAATACCACAAAAGTTTCTTTGTTTCTACTTGGTCCATCTTATGGTGGTCTTGAAATGTTGCATAGTAGGAGGTCCCATAGAACTGTAATTCAAAAATGTTGTTATTTTTAAATTGGGATTGAATTTTATAACCAATGAATACCATAAATGAGCCTATTTTTTAAATGTAAATATGGAAGATTTGATTTGTAAATTTAGACATATGGTTATTCCCCAAATAAGGATTAAACAAATGATATCTTTTGCATTTATCTTGGTTCTAATGTTGCTTATTTCTGTGTTCATTTAAGATGCGCAATAATCGAAAGGGTTTACTTCCAGAGCCAAATCCAGTCCAGATTATGAAGAGTTTAAACAACCCTGCCATGTTGCAGATTTTGCTGCAACCACAGTTACATGGACATGCTGGTAAGCCAGGTGGGCATAGCTGTCAAAACATGTGTTTCAAATTCAGAATTTAATGTTAACTTTGGTATTCTGATGAGAAAAACACATTTGTAACCCTATGTTTAAAACAACATTAAACATTAGAAATCTCTAAGATTAGAGAATCACACAGAATCTCAAAATTCTGAGTTGGAAGGGACCTCGGTGACCATCCAGAATCTTCTCTACAGAATATTCAACAAGTTGTCTTTCCACTTTTGCTTGAAGACCACCCTTGAGGAAGAGCCCTCCCCTTCCCCCTCTCATGGCATCTCATGCCATTTTCGGACCATTCTAGTTGTTAAGGAGTCTTTCCACACATAAAGCCTAATTATGCCTTCTATCCATTGATCTTTGGCCCTCTGAGGCCAAGCAGAGGAAGCCTAATCCCTCTTCCACATGCTGTCCTTTGAATACTCTTACGATTCTGCCCTCTTTAACTGTTCTTCTCACCAGGCTAAACATCCCCCAGCTCCTTCTGCTGATTCTCATATGGCATACCAGGGGTGGGGAACCTGAGGCCTCGAGGCCACATGTGGCCTTCTAGGTCCTTAGGTGCAGCCTTTCGACTGAGTCCAAGTTTTACAGAACAAATCCTTTTATTAAGGATTAGCTGTTTGTAGCACTTTTTTGCTACTGTACCATAAATACTGACTCAGATAGGTAGATGATAAATATGCACATAGATACATAGATACACACGTGGATACATAGATTTATTAAATGATACATAGCATTATTAAATGTTTACCATATGCCAGTCATTGTGTTAATCATTAGGGATACAAATACTAGGAAGCAAGATGCTGCCTGCCTTCAAGAAGCTTACATTCTAATGGAGGAAGACAACACTTAAAGGGACCAGGAAAGTGGGGGATGGCAGGAATGGGAAAGGAAGGGTACCTGTCAGAGGCAAAGCAGCAGGAGAAGTCGGGTGAGTCCAGGTGGGAGGTGAAGCCCAAAAATGGTGGTTGAGCTTGACATTCACTAAGAAATCCAGATTTTTTTCAGGTGATGGATTGTCTAGTGAGACCTCCCCAATTATATATTATGAAATTGGGTTTTAGAACTCAAATGTAAGACTTCATGGTTGTCAAATTTTAGCTTATTGAATTAAGTGTAGTGCTCTAACCTGTTGGGATCTCTTTGGGTGCTGACTCCATTGTGCAGGGTGTTGTTAGCTCTCCCTCCCAGTTTTGGGTCATTTGTGTGTTTGTTACACGTGCTATCAATGCCTGTATCCAAGACTGTGATGAACTTACCCAGCACATCAGGCCAAGTCCAGATCCCTGAGGGCACTACACCAGGTACTCTTTCCAAGATGATCCCGGTACTGTTTGTGACTCCTCTTTGGATGCATCTATTCATTCCGTTCTAATCAACCTAATCGTATGATCATTCAGCCCATGTCTTTTCCCCAAAAACATGAGAGACTTTTGTTGAATGCTTTGCTAAAATTTAGATAAACCGTAGCATCCCTTTCACCTACCAGCTTAATAATCCCATTAAAAAAAGAAAATGAGGTTAGTCTAGATTTACCTGTACACAGTGAAGCCATGTTGGCTTTTCATAGTCATTGCTCCCTTTTCCAAGTGACCACTGACTGTCCTTTTAGTAATACAGTCTAGTTTTTGGCCAAGAATTGAAGTCAAGCTCAGTGGCCTCCAGTTGGAAGCCTGCATTCCCTTCCTATTTTTGATAATTAAGGTGTTTGCCCTTTTCTAAATTCTTTGGTATAGGGGTAAGGAACCTGCGGCCTGGAGGCCACATGTGGCCCTCTAGGTCCTCAAGTGTGGCCCTTTGACTAAGTCCAAACTTCACAGAACAAATCCGCTTAATAAAAGGATTTGCTCTGTAAAACTTGGACTCAGTCAAAAGGCGGCACCCAAGGACCTAGAGGGCCACATGTGGCCTCCAGGCCGCAGGTTCCTTACCCCTATACCAAAGAATTTAGAAAAGGCCACGTGCGGCCTCGAGGCCGCCAGTTGCCCACCCCTACCGTGCTCCCTCCTATTCTCCATGCTCCCAGTGGCTCAGCCATCACACTTGCCACTGCTTTCAACCCTTGAGTTTAGTTGGTCTGATACATATGACAAACTTCTGCAGGGCGGCTTGATGCTTTCTTAACTCCTTCTTTTGGGGGGAAGGGAATGGCTGTCGGTGCCTGGCTTACACCTTGTCTTCCCCGGGACCAGGCTGCCATGAAGCTTCCTGGCCATCCCTCAGCTTTGCAGCAAACCCTCTAACACCCCACCTCACTTCCAGCTCTAACTCCCGTATTTGTGTTATCTTCCCCTATTCGAATGGCAGCTCCTTGAGGGCAGGGGCTATTTATTTCACTTTTGTATTTGCTTTGCCCAGTGATTGGTACAGTTCTTGACACTTAGTAAGTGCTTAATATTTTTTTTATTCACACATTCACTGAATTTTATTCCATTCCTTCCAAGGCCATTCTCCTTGGCAGAGGAGATCAGAATTAGACAGCCATTGGTTATTATCATTGTCCTCTCCATAATGAGCAGTGGTCCTGTCCCTTCTTTGAGTTTCCCCTTTTGCTACTTTCTTCAGTAACTTCTTCTCATTCCGACCTTTAACACTCAACATTTTTCTTATAGGGCAATGCCATACTTTCCTATTTATCTTTTTCCCCCTCCCTTGCTTCCACAGTCCTTCTATACGTGTCTTTTTTTTTTCTTCTTAATCTGAGTTGGTTCTCTCTGCTGAACAGTTGGGCGAGATGGTGCCATGATGCTTTGGAGGGGTCCAAACTGGGGTGCACTTCCTAGAGTGTGGAGGTGGAGTCTTTTTTGCATTCAATAAATATCAAACCATAAAGATAATGCGTTTATACAGCTGATAATGATTAACAGAACAGCATTACTCATTTGCTTAGCAAAGGTCATAGCTTGGCTACGCCTTTTCTTTGTGAAGTTACAGGTCTGTTTCCTCTTTCTTCCTTTACTTTCATAAAAAGGCATTCTGTCAAAAAACAATCAAGGCAGCATTGCTTTCTAACAACACTAGTCAGTCCTTTAGTAAACACGTCGTTGTCTTCATAGATGGCTGGTCGTCAGCTAAGGAACTATTTGTTCCAAAAGTATGTTAAGTCAGTTGTCTGGAATGTGGAATGCACTTTCCTCTTTAGTCATTGTTATAGAGAGTGTGGATGTAGGTTCCCAGGCTGACTCTCAAATGCTGTTTAACCCCTTATGCAGCTCAAGTAAAATCTGTGCCACTGATGTTCTCTAAGTGAGCCACCGAGTGCAATAGTGTTCCTAGAGGAAAATGCAGGTATGGGTTCTAGCTCTGGATGCTAGGAACACACCTCCCCCCCACCGCAGAGGGAATAGGAATTCCCTCTCCCTTCATCTACTGCACTAGCTGGCTAGTAGATCAGGAGCTCCCTTTGGCTCCTGGGTGCTTGTGGAATGGTAGCAGGGTTGAGCGCTTTGAAGAACACAGTTTTGCATCACTAAGGGTAAGGAGAAGGAAGGGAGCCATGAATGGTGTGAGAAGCAGGGTTGGAGGCTCTAGGGAGTTGTGGGTAAAGAGATGTTCTTGTGAGTGTGTGTGGGTGGGTGTAGAAAAAAAGGTAATTTTCAGAAGCAAAAGGCACTTGCATCTGGGGAAATCAGGAAAGGCTTCATGTAAGAGGTAGTGTATGAATGAATGAATGGATGGATGGATGAATAGCATTTATTAAATATTATTAAGCAAAAGGAGGCAAGGGTAGGAAAATAGTGAAAGAAAGGGAGAAGGTAGCGGGGAGAACCCCCAGCCATGGCAAGTCTGCCTTCCCCCATTTACCATTCTAAGCCTCTCCACTTTGCTGGGTTCCCTGGAGCCTGCTATGATGGCTTACCTTTGCATATGGCTGAAGCTTAAAATAACAGATATCTTCCACATAGGCTATTCTTTAAAATACAGTGATTTTGTGTAATGGTTTTTCGCTGTCTTTCTGTATTCTTCCTTTCTAAGAATGCTCATTTTAGGATATAGCTAATCCTCGGACAACTGTCCCAAATTCTGACATGCTGACTCTCTGGACTCCCCATTTACACACATGCGCGCACACCCACACCCACCCATACACACACACACACACACACACACACACACACACACACACACGCACACACTCACACACATACTCACACACTCACACACTCAGTCACTCCTTTGCTTTTTACTGCTCTAGAGGGAGTCAAATTATCCCTGACCTCTGGGAGTGAGCACCCAGGGCCCAGCCAGGGTCAGCCCCAGTCCTACCTTTCCAGCCACATCTGGAGGTCCAGTTCACAGTTAAAATTGAGATGGGCAAAACTGAACCCGTCTTCCACCCCCCATCCTGCTTCTCCTTACATCTCCCCATTTCTGTTACTGGCCCCACCACTGTTCCTGAGGCTGGAAAACCAGAAATGATTCCTGCACTCTCTAGATCCGGTCATTAGCCTTGCTAAGTACAGTCCTGTCTGCTTACAGGGGGTCTTCTCTCATCTTCTCTTCGGTCCTTCTATCAGCACCAAGGTTTAGGCATTCCTTACTCTTCTCATGGACTCTGGCAGTAACTTCCTTGATAGATTTCCTGAGTTAATCCATTACACACTGATCTTCCTAAAGCTTAATTTTTCTAAAGCATTGCTTTGGCCAGGGCCTCAGTTTCCCCATCTGTAAAGTGAAGGGATTGGACTAGTTGACTCTGGTCCCTACTAGCTAGCTGGGCTCTGCTCCTCCGGTTATTTGTGTAGTTTCCATGGGTATAGGGGTCGGGTCGGATCTCTGTATCTTTTGCAGCACCTTGTATATATTAAATATATTGTAGAGATACATGAGGAGTCAAAGAACGAATGTGAAAGGACGTGTTAATGTGGAAGCAGTGTGGGGTAGTAAGATGAGCCCTGATTTGGAGTCAGAGGACCTGGGATCAAATCCTAACTCAGTATTTTACCCCCCGTGGGACCCAGAGGCAAAATCTCCAGGCCTGAGTTTCTGCCCCTATAAAAGGAGGGCAGTGCTCAGGGGCTTCAAGCATGGAGTCTTTACTGTGTCGGGCTACACGTGGCCTGGCAATGGCTCCTTGCCAAGGAAGTTCAGTTCTCCCTGTCCTTTCTCCCAAATGCTTCGCTCGGCTTAAGAGTCACTGCATAGTGGTTCAGCATCTTTTCGCGGCTTCCCTTTGGCTCCTAAATCAGAGTCACCCCTTGCCCCGTCTGCCAGAGGTGTGCCTCCTGACCAGTCCAGTTTTGTCTTGTCACTTCTCTCCACATTCGCTCTGCTCCAGTCAAGCTGGATGACCTGCCTTCCCTCCTCTGTGCCAGGCCAGGCCCTGTACCTGGGATGCTCACTTCCCCTCTGGAGTCACTCTGTAAAGGTCAGCTTCAGCACTTCTTCCTCCAGAAAAGCTTTGCCAAGACCCCAGCTCCACACCTCAACCTTCTGTCTTTGCCCCTTATCGCTAATACCCTTATGGATCATTTTGTATTGTACCTATTTTTGTATGTGTTAGATCCCTCTCTTAAATCGTAAGCTCTGTATCTCTAGGGCCATTTAACTTTGGAATTTCCTTAGTGTTTTCAAATGGTGATCAGCACACAGTAGGTCCTTCATGTTTGTTGGATTGCACTGAATCAAGTTTAGGGTTTCAGGAGTTTAGGATGCAGGATCCTAGCATCTCAGAATTGAAAGGAACCTCAAAGGTCATACGATCATACATTTAGAGCCAGAAGGGTATTAGAAGTCATTACGTCCAACCCTGTTATTTTATAGATGAGAAAACTTGAGGCCCAGGGAGATTGGGACTTGCCTAAGGCCACCCAGCTAGTAAGTGTGTCTGAGGTAGGATTTGAACCCAGGTCTTCCTGACTCCAGATGCAGTTTTTAATGCATTATACATCTTCTCCAGCCTATACTTGAACAGCAATCTTGTCTCAAAATCCCCAACAGGGCTAGCCTCTCAATCCAGCCACCAGTACTGGAGGCCCCGTTGGCTCCTGACCAGCGCCTGCTAAAGTGTTTCCTTATTTCAGACTGAAATCTGCCTCTTGCAGCCCTGGTTCTGCCTCTGGGGCAGAGCAGAAAGCGACTCGTCCCTTTTCCTCATGGCAGGATTCCTGGTGGCTGGAGTTAATTCCAATGCTACCCCTACTCTACCACGTTTTTTTTCTCTTCAGACTGAACATCCTCACTTCTGTTAGCTGGAGGGTGCCAGACCTTTGTGCCTCTGCATTTTCTCTGCACATCATCCACATTTTAAATGCTTCAACTTTTTGTTGTTGTTTCAAATGTTTCTGACTCTTCACGATTCCTTTTGGGGTTTTCTTGGCAGAGATACTGGAGCGGTTTGCCATTTCCTTTTCCGGCTCATTTTACAGATGAGGAAACTGAGGCAGACAGGGTTAAGTGACTTGCCCAGGATCACCCAGTTAGTAAGTGTCTGAGGCTGGATTTGAACTCAGGTCTTCCTGACTGCAGGCCAGGCGCTCCACCCACTGCACCACTGGCTGCTCTGTACTTCAGCTGGCCTGTGGTTTTAATGGCGAGCAAATCAAATCCTGCTCATGTTCCATTGATTGCTCTGTCCACGTCCTGCCATGTACTTGCTTCGTGACTTTGGGGGAGGCCCCTTTATGGGGGGACCTCTATGGACCCCACCTTTTTCTGTAAGTTGGGAGAGGTGGACTAGATGGTCACTGGCTCTTTCCAGCTCTAACAATCTAAACCGAGTAAGGAAGCTGAAAAAAGAAGATAAATATGTTCCACCTCTGACACTAGCAGGGTGACCTTGGGCAAGTCATTTAACTTCTTTGGGCCTCAGTTTCCTTATTTGTAAAATGAAGGGGGTGGCCTCACCTCTAAAGCCCCTTCCACTTCTGAATTATGAGGACACACCATTCTTTGCCTTGTGAGAGTTTCCGCTGTTTCATGACATTGACATTTCCCTTTTTCTCCCAGCGGTTCTCGGAGCCCCTGCCAGTTTGCCTCATCTGGTGAACCCATCCATCACCCCTGCATTTTTGCAGTTGAATAAAATACACCAGGTATGGTACAGACCTGTGACCTCCTTGGTCCAGGGAACCCTGGGGGTTTCATCTCCTCTCCCCTATCCTATTTGACAAGTCTGGGTAACTTGGGATTACAGAGATTTGCCTGGGGCACTGATGGGTTAAGTGTCACCCAGCCAGCGTTTGGCTGAGGCAGGACCTGATGCCAGGTCTTCCTGACTCCAGCTCTCCTTCACACTGTTGCCCACCACACCAGGTGTGTCACAACTAAATAGTGTCAGATTTTCTGATTTGAGGAAGCTTTTGTCATTAACTGCTAAAGTTCTCAAGAACTTTCAACTACATAAAGATGAAAACTAAAATTATTTTTTAAGGTATATGACTTGGAGAAAAAAGATAGCTTGGCTGTGACATACTTCTTGCTTGCTATGAAGTATGAAACAGTCTGTTGGTAACAAAGCTTGTTGCTTGTGCAGGCCAGCCAGCTCCACATGTTGCCTGTTTCCAGCAAGGCTTTAACTCCAAATGTGTTATTGGTCAAGGGTGTCACAAGGCACGGTAATGTGAAAGTGTTCTTAGAATTGGGGTGGTTGAGGGGGCAAAAATTATCCTTGCTTGGGGCAGCTAGGTGGCGCAGTGGATAGAGCACCGGCCCTGAAGTCAGGAGGACCTGAGTTCAAATGTGGCCTCAGACCAAACACTTGACATGTACTAGCTGTGTGACCCTGGGCAAGTCACTTAACCCCAATCGCCTAAAAACAACCCCCCCAAAAAATTATCCTTGCTTGCAAAGCAGTAAACACATCTCTTACCGTTGTTCCTGAGAAGTACAGACTTCAGACTCCAGCTTAGGCCACATGGCATGCTGGGGACCTTTGTTCCTGAGCGGCCTCAGGAAGGTTTCCCAGCCGGCCATATCAGCCTGCTGGGATCGTTTGTGTGCCTCCTCTGAGCCGTTCTGACGAAGATCAGAACTTCAGTCCTTGGTTAATCTGAAGTTAAACTGTAATTTCATTTAGGAGACTGGTGAAAAGGTTGATTGATATCAGAGTGTCCACTCTACTGGACAAAATGACTTGGGACTTTGTATATCTGGCCATCAAAAGTTTGCCTTTTGGGTAACCCTCCACCACTACAATCGTAGTGATAGGGCCTAGGCTAGTGATTTCTTTGATATGGGGAACTCCCAAGTGAGGAAATTCCCTCTTCTAATGCAAGTTGGCACTCCTCTGCAGTTTGTAGTTTTAGAAAGTTGCCTAGAGCCCTCCGAAGTTAAGTGACTTGCTTAGGGTCACCTATTCATCTAGTAAGTCTGAGACTGGATTTGAACTCAGTTCTTCCTGACTCAAGGCCCAGCACTCTGTTCACTGTGGTGCCCTGTTTGTTTTTGTACATTATTTTGCCTTCATAAAAATTTTTAAACTTTATTAAAATTTTTAAAAAATCATGTCTACACAATCAATAGGTATTTATGAAGCACCTACTGTGTGCCAGGCATTGTGCTAAGCACACCTTGAAATATGCTAGGTGTAGTCAGGGCTCCATGTGGGCCATGGTTGGTATGATCAGCTTCACCCTTTCTGATATTGGGAGGGAGGGAAGAAAGAAAGAGAGAGAGAGAGAGAGAGAGAGAGAGAGAGAGAGAGAGAGAGAGAGAGAGAGAGAGAGAGAGAGAGAGAGAGAGAGAGAGAGAGAGAGAAAGAGAAAGGAAGGAGAGAGAGAGAGAAAGAGAGAGAGAGAGAGAAAGAGAGAGAGAGAAAGAAAGAAAACGAGAGAAAGAGAGAGCGAGAAAGAAAGAAAGAAAGAAAGAAAGAAAGAAAGAAAGAAAGAAAGAAAGAAAGAAAGAAAGAAAGAAAGAGAGAAAGGGAAGGAGGAAAAAACCAAGAGCTGGTTCTCATGCTAATAAGTAAGCACTAACTCGAACTCATTTTCTGAGTTGTAAGGTTATTAATGCCTTTAAGAATATGGCAAACATTTTAACAACTGGAAAGCTTTGGTGAAAATGCTACCCGAGTACTGGAGATGAGTTTTCATGAGTTCACTTTAATTAGCTCCTAACATCTATCCCACTAAATACTTGTTTGTATTGAATACAGACAAATTGTCTTTAATAAAGATTGCATCTAATACAAATACAGTTACTGTTTTATTACAAATAGTGTTGGCTTTTAATACTGTTCACAAGATAATGTGGCTTATGATTGTCTGGACTTGGTTGTAACACAGAGTCAGTCATATGGGATCGTAGATCCAGACAGATCTGTAGGGACCCCAGGACGGCCCTTTCATTAGACATTGGGATGTATCCAGGAGTCCCACGGGTAGTGAGTGTTCCTCAAGTATTCTATCTCCTACATGGGAAAAATTTGGTATAGTGTGAGCGCCCTCTCCCCCAGAGTCATTGTGTTCACTTATCTCACCTCTGTACCCATTTGTCCCTTAGAACTGAAAGTCTGGGGCATTAGGAACAGGACTGGCTTTTGTGTGTGCCTTGTCAAGCTCTTCTCTTTCCTTTCCTAATGCATCTCGTATTTTGAAATGGTAATAAATAAAATGATAATAGTATAAATAGCATAGCATAGTATATAACATAACATAATATAGCATAATATATGATAATATAGTATAATAATAAATAATAGTATAAATAGTATAATATATAATACTATAGTATATAATGTAGTATAATAATAAATAAAATAATAGTTAGGGGTACAAGAGTTTGGACATTTTGAGGAAAGTGCACTTTTATGTAAACAAGCCACTGATCTGAATTGAAAAGGAATGGCATTAGACTGCATTGGGGTGCGTAGAACTTGGTTATTTGATGTTTTGGTGAACATCTTATGTTATGAGGGGGTTTTTGGTTAAGCTGACTTTTTCCCCATGATTTTTTTAGCAGAATTCAGTTATGAGCAATACCTCTCGTTTATTGCTTCAGAATCTCTCTTACTTACAACTGGCCCAGCAACAGCTGATGAAGATAGAGAATATTCATGCAAACAGTGTAAGTGTAATACTTCATCAAACAGGTCTGTTGAATGGACTTTGCTCTTTCTCCTCCTCGATAGGGTTTCTAGTCACAGCTCTAGCAGGCCCTATCCCACTGTTCTCTTTCTGTCCTGGGCTGGTTTGCCTCCCTTAGGCAGCCTGGTCCCCCCTTCCACCCCACTCTCACCCCTCCTCCTCAGGGCTCAACGTAATGGTACCATACTCAGAACTCCCAAACTCAAGTGATTCACCAGCTGTAGCAAGAATTCCAGCCATATGACACCCGCAGCCCAGTGGAGTATTGTTTTTACCAGATTTGGAATTGCTGTGAGGAGAAGAGGTATTTAAATGCTTTTTCTTTTCTATAGAAACCTGGATTACTGGGTGAACCCCCAGCTATGGTTCTTCAGACGCACTAGGAGCCGGGGCAGCGCCGTCCCTGAAGTCAGAGTTGGGGCACCGAGGAGAAGAACATAAAAGTAAATGAGGTCTCTTTCCATGCCTTCACGTAGTTCTGTTTTTCCTGAGAAGTCAGGTGTGAGATTTGAAGCTCATAATTTGACTGTCCACTTCTTTCCGTTAAGTGAGCTGGATAGTGCAGTGGTGAGAGCACCGGGGAATCAGGAAACTTGAGGTCACATCCTGTTTTAGACACTTCCTAGCTGTGTGATCATGGGCAGGTCACTTAACCTCTGTCTGCCTCAATTTCCTCCTCTGTAAAATGGGGAATAATAATACCACCTACTTCATAGGGTTGTTGTGGGGTTCAGATGTGATGTTTTGTAAACTTTAAAAAGCTATATAAAACCATCTATTATCTGATTTTGAGGGAACACCAAACCCTAAAATTCTTTACTTTAAAAGAATGTAATGAGTTCTGTATTGGGACAGGGGATCGATGGCTGAGGTGTTGGTGGTTTTTGAGGGTAATGTTTCCATGACAGGCAGTGTGATGATGCCTCCAGGTCACGTCCTGGCCGTGTGATAAGCCACTGAATCACTTAGACAACCCTTCCGAATAGTTGCAAATCTGCATTGATCAGAGAGTCTTGGCACTGGGAGCTGCCTGACATCTGTAAGATCACAGGTTCACCATTGAAACCTTTCCGGTTTATTCCACCAGCCAATTTGGAGACCACAGGGTCATCCCCATGACATAGTGAACCATCAGAGGAAGAGGAGGAATGACCACGTACCTGCTGGATGACAGCCCCTGGATGCCCCACAGGCATCTCAAACTGGCTATGTCCAAAGCTGGGCTTCATTCTCTTCCCCCCAAATTTTCCACTCTTCTGAATCTCCATCTTTCTGCCAAGAACACCATCTTTCTTCCTGTCATGGGGTCCATAATCTGGAAGGCAAATCTCACCTAGCTTTCTTTGTTCCTTTGTTCTCCCTGAACTCACTCCTTCCGGTACAGAATGTTCCATCCCCTGCCTGCGGCCTCCGCATGGACTGTCCCACCATACCCAGAGGGCAGTTTCCACTCTTCTCTGCCTCTTGGAATCCCTGGCTTTGTCTCTCCTTCAGTGCTGCTTCCTGTAAGAATCCTTATGATCCTCTCAATTGTTACTGCCCTTCCCCCCCAACCAAAAAAAAAACCTTTCTTCCCTCAAATGGGTCTGCAGTGTGATTGTTTTTTGGAAGTTCCCTCTAATAACATCAACAATGGCAATTAATAAGAATAACAGTAATAATAGCCAGCAAGTATATAGCACACTAAGATCTGCAAAGTGCTTTGCAGATTTCTCATCTGATCCTCATTGTAGCCCTGGGAGGTAGGTGCCACTATTATCCCCATATTACAGTTGAGGAAATCAAGGCAGAAAGAGATTAAGTGACTTCCCCAGAATCATACAGCTAGTAAGTGCCTGGGCTTGGATTTGAACACAGGTCTTCTGGATCCTGTGCCTGCTGTATGACTCATCCGTATCTTCCCAACAGTTCCCCACAGGGGGACCTCCCAGCATGCTGCATCCTTCCTTATCTTCTGCTGAAATTGCAGAGATAGCCGCAGAGCAGCTGGCTCTTTGCCCAGCAGTCCTGAAGCTCACCCTGTGTACACTTTCTCTCTTTAATTTTATTTACTAAAGTGTGTACATGGTTTTCCCCCTAATAGAATGTAAGCACTGTGAGGGCCAAGGTTGGTTCATTCTTGTGCTTTTTCCTTAGCACTTAACACAATGCTGGGGATCTAGTAGGCATTTAATAAATGATTAAAGGGGCAGCTAGGTGGGTCTGTGGATAGAGATCCAGCCTTGAAGTAGAGGACCTGAGTTCAAATCTATCCTCAGACACTTGACACTTAATAGCTGTGTGACCCTGGGCAAGGCACTTAACCCTGACTACCTCACCAAAAAGCAAAAGAAACCAAACAAATAAATAAATGGTTAGAGAAGGATAGAAAATGGGTAGAAGGAAGAAAGAAAAGAAAGAAGGAAAAGAGAGAAGGAGGAAGAAAGGACAGAAAAAAGGAGGAAAGAAAGAGGAGGTAGAAAAGGGGAGAGGGAGAAAAAAATGAAGGATAGAAAAAAGAAAGGAAGAGAGGGAGGGAGGAAAAGAGGAAGAAAGGAAGGAAATAAAAAAGGAATGAAGTGAAGAAGGTAGGAAAGGAAAGAGGGAGGAAGAGAAAGGAAGGAGGGAGGGAGGAAGGGAAGGAAAGAAATAGACTATTCTATTATATACATGTGTATACACACACACACACACACATGCACATACACACACACAAGATGAATTTGAAGGGCTTCTGTCATAACTTAGCACCCCAAATCCTCCATTTTGCTAAGTATTTTTAGTCAAAGGTTTTCTGTTTCTCGTTGATCTTATCTCCTAACCCAACTGTTCTTTTGACCTTGGCTGCAGCAGGAGCAGGGATCTTACCATTCTTTCCAAATCAGCACATGGTTGGCCAAGGTGGGCCAGGGCCAAGCACTCCTCAGGACAAACCGTCAGCCACACTGGGATCGCCAGAAGGAACCATCTCAGGGCCGCAGAGTTATCTTCCGGGCTTTACTAATCCTGCTGCTGGAGGTCTGGGGACAGCTCAGCCCAGGCAACACAATCAGCCCAAAAGCACCGAAGAAAGTTCAGGGGTAAGGAGACACGGCATATGAGGAGGCAGAGAAATAAGCTTTTCTCTTAATTTTATGTTACATGACCTTGGCAACAGCATATCACCTTTTTTCTTAGTTTAACCTAGAATGATTTATTAAAAATCTTCATATTACAATTATTTTGAATTTCAAAAGAAAGTAATAATACATTTAAATTATCCAAAGGAGAAGCACCAAATACATAATTAGACTAAATGGTATCTAAAGGAATATTAGTAATAACAGTGCATTTGCAAAGCACGTTACCTATATTGCCATATTTGTGAAGAAGGTGCTATTATTATTCCCATTGTACAGATAAGGAAACTGGGGCTATCAGTTGCTCTACGAACCCACTTACTATCCCTTTACCTTTTCTGACCTAAATGATCTTTCCCATAAGTGTTGTCTTTCCCTATTAGAATGTTAGCTTCATGAGGGGAGGGATTATCTTGCATTTTGTATTTGTAACACCTAGCTTATCAGGATGTCTGGCATACCCAGCAGGGACTTAATAAATGCTTTTTTCTTTTCTTTTTATTAAGTGCCATATGTAGGGCAACAGGCCTACTAAGAGTCTGAAGGAGATTCAGTCTCTGATCTTCCTGATTCCAGGCTTTGTCCTCTGTCCTCTACTCTGTCTCATCGGTTTAGAACGTACTTATTTATTAAGATGTTAGAAAAAAATCCCTACTTTGAAAGAAAAATTCAATTACAGAAAACAGAAATCACTTAGATGTGTGTGTGTATACATGTACATGTAAGTGTGTATATGAACAGGAATCACTATATTTGTACATATGTGTGTATATGTAATATAGGAATTGCTTTTAAAAGTATACAGGTATGTATACATATATAGAAATCACTTTTAAAATATACACATACATATATACTTATGTATATATTTTATATAAGTATATATGTATATCTAAGATAAATAGGAATCCCTTTTAAAAGTATGTATTGTATAGTATAATACATAACACTTTTACTGTATAATATGTACATATATATATATATATATATATATATATATATATACACTTTTGAAAGTGATTCCTATTTGCAATAATTGAATTTTCCTTTCAAAGTGGGGATTTTCCCCCCTTAACATCTTAATAAATAGGTGTGTTCTGAACCTACAAGATGGGTAGGGGATAGAAGGCAGAGTTTGAAATCAGGAAGAGCAGAAATTGGGAAGGAAGATTCCTTCATGTATGATTATACATCATATCTATTCTGTCTCTTTCATAGGCCCTTGTTTAGCTGAATTCCAGGTTTTGTGCCTATTAAAAATAGTTTCAAATGAATATAATAAAAAAAAGGGTTTTTTTAAACTTGTGACATGCAGTACAATTTATATATGCATTTTTAACTTTTGTAAACATTTATTTTTCTTAATACTTTAAGGATCTCTGTGGAAATTCTGTTAACAGCTTGGCAAGTTTTCCCGGCAATGCTGCCACTGTTATAGCCAATTTATCTGAAGTTGGCATTTTGTAAAATAGAAATGTTGCCGTTCCATCAGGCTGGCCCAGGGCAGGTCTGGTTGATGTGAGTGGAGAGTCCTCCATGTCGGAGGTGTGGCCAGTGATCCCTTCTGGCTTCCCCCACCCTCGGTGTCCCCAGCTGCCACCGTCATCTTCCCAGCCTGGGCCACCATTTGGCAGCGTGGTCTTGTGGGTTTCCTTAAGTTATCCACGGGTTTGGGATAAAACCTTCGATCCAAGTGATGGCAGCTGTTTTCTCCAAGTGCCTGGCTCAGGCCTTTGCAGACACCGATAAATACTTCTTGAATTGTATTAAATTGACTTGACTGAGCCGTCCTCGTGTTCCTTGTTGGATGCTCTGACCTGTGGCTTTGTGCTTAGAAAAGGAAAGCGTGATCCCCAGCACTGAACATATGGCAAACTACCCTGGATGGATTTTAGCAAAGCGAGTGACTAATTTCATAATGAGGTAGTTAGGTGACTCAAAGGATAAGATGCTAGACTTAGGGTCAAGAAGATCTGAATCCAGGTTCTGCCTTAATTACTCGATCACTGTGTGGTTAGCTGAAGTTTCCTCATCTGCAAAATGGGGATAATAATAGTATTATAGGGTTGTTGTGAGGATCAAATGAGATAATACTTGTGAAGGTCTTTGTAAACCTTGAAGTGCTAAGTAACTGCTAGTTATTGTTATGTCCTCCTGGATAAGATCAAGAAATACGGACTGAGTGAGAGTAGAATTAAAGGCCTTTTTTACCAACTTGTCCTATCACAAGCAGAGATGGTTCACTGATGATTTTTGTTAACCTTGGAGGAACTCTCTAATGGGATGTTTCCGGGCTCTGTCCTTGGCTCTCTCTCGTCCAGAATTTTATCAGGGATTTTGATGACTCATAGGTGGCACACTTATCAAAATGCCCACTATATCACAAAGCTGGGAGGGATAGCTATTTCATTGCATGACAGAACAGAAAGCATGAAAGATCTCAGCAAGAGAAAGCGTTGGGACATTTCCAACTAGGTGAAATTTGACAGCGAGAATTATAAAGCACTCCCAGGTAGAAGGGAAAATATGCTGGATTTGGAGTCAGAAGATCTGAGTTCCAATCCCAGCTCTTCACTTTTCTAGCCAGAATCACTTGGACAAGTTGCTTCATCTTTCTGGGCCTCAGTTTCCCCATCTGTAAAAAAAGGGAGTTAGGCTGGATTAGATGACCTCTGAGATTTCTCTGAATCTAAAATCCTGTGATCTTATGAACTTTACCAGGTAAAGACTAAAACTCAGAAGGTTTTCATGGGAAAAAAAGACTTAGGGACTTGAATTGGCTACAGGCTCTCAATCTAATGCACCAGGGCCCGAGGGGAGGTAATCTTATTCAACAAGATTTATTAGGCCTCTATAATGCTGGAAGAGATATAAAGTTAGAGAATACCTTCTGCCCTCACGAAGCCTCTAATCTGTAGGGGGATAAGACACCCACACAAGAAGGACTCTAGAGGTATGAGGTGTCGGTCTGGGAAGGGCCTTTACAGAGCCAAAATGTGGCCTCTTGGCTTGTGTCCTGGAGATAGTCAAGAGTGAGAGTGGATGAAAAACTTAAGTCGAGCAGTTCTCCATTGACGCCATCCATTATGACCACCCCTTCACTTCAAACAGCGGTCCTTCCTATTCCTTGTTTAATCCTTCTCTCTTCACCAGGGCTTAGAAAAGCAACAAAAGCAACCCCACAAAGTGTTTGCACTGTCCTTGTGATTCCTTGCCAGCCTCAGCTCAGTGCAGATTTTAGTGCTGCTCATGCGATCACAGAACCATGCCAGGCTTTTACCATCGTGATCCTTCAAACTGCCCTTGTTTCCGTCTTCTGTATGTGCCATCTAAAAAGACAGGTTGTTCATTGAATTCCCTGTGGATCCACAGGGCTTTAGACAAAGCCCCTGTCTTCTACCACTGGAATTGTTTCTCTTTGTGTCTTTGGAATGTTATTTGTGAGAGTTTCCCATCACCCATGGGCTGGAAAATCATTCCAGGATGGAGAAAGTGGTCTCTGCACGTAGCGATGGGCAGAGTCAGTTTGGTGTGAGAGGATCTGGGCGGGCTGAAAGAACGGGAGTGGATGGCTGGATGAATTGAATTTCAAAACTCAGGCTCTTCCACGCTGGTTCAATTCTGTGACATAGCAAAGTCTAGGGCGTAAAATTGAGGTGCATGACTGAAGTGGGCTGAAGATGGTTGAATTTGAGGAGACCGAGGAATTGGTCACTTAGTTTAATCGAGGGATCCTAAGCATGAGTATTGAAGTTCCAATAGATGATAGGGAGAACAGCTCAGGAAGACCATGAGCATGGTTCATTGAAAAGCTGGGAAAGTGACCTCAAAGTCAGTAGATGAAGGTAAATAAGTACGATAGGAGCTGGGTTGGGCTGCCATGTTCTTTTTGTAAGGGCTTAATGAGCAGAGACCCAGCAGAGGTCACATACCTCAATGTTTAAGATACAATGGACATTCTGGTGTTTGGAGTACACTTAGACACCATCTCACCCAAACTACTCTTCTGCCCAATGGTAAAAGTGTGGGGAGAAAAGAGGATATGGGGAACATGAGACCTGCATTAACTTATTATTATTATTTTTGGTCCCAACTTGGTATCTCCTCAGTGTGAGAACTCTCCACTGAGACACCTCAACAATTCATCTTTAACTTAGAGTCTCAGAGAGTTGCCTGGCGCACTGAGAGATGAAATAACTCATTGAGGGTCACATGCTTCATACTTGTCAGATGGAAGACTTGAACTCAGGTCTTCCTGAGTTCCATACCAATCCTCTCTCCTCTGTGCTATCCAGTCTTTCTTAGATGGTATGAATAAAAAGTTAGTGTCCAAATCAAGGGAGGTGTTAGTCTCACCATATTCTGTCCTGGGTAGTTCAGAATAGGGCTGTTTCCAGGCACCACATTTTGAGAGGGACATGGTCAAGTGAGGATGAACAAGGTCATAAGGGGGTCTTGAAACTATGTTATATGAAGGATAGCTCAGGAAACCAAGAATATTTAGCCTGCAAAGAGAATTCTTGGAATGAAGGAAATGATAGTGGCATTCAGATATGTAAAAGAATAGCATGAGAGACAGGGCCAGTAACTCCAAAGGGCAAAACTAGGGCCAGCAGATGGACATTACAGGGAAGCAGATTCAACTTAGTATATAAAAGAACTTTGTAACAAACAATGTGGACTCAGAATGGAACAATTTGCCTTGGGTGGGTGGTGAGCTGCCTGACACTAGAAGTGTTCAAGCAGAGGCTGGGTCACCAGCTCAAATTCTGCCTCTTCTCTTTCTGGGTCTCAGTGTCCAAAGTGTCCTCATAAACAAGCCACATTTCTTTCTTTCTTTTTTAAATAGACTGTCTCTAAAAATCAGACTTCGCTTTTGGGGGAACCACCAAAAGAAATCCGACTTAGTACCAACCCGTACTTGAACTTGGCCAGTGTATTGCCTGGGGGTTTGTTTACCAGGTAAGGAAAGAACCCCTCTGGCTTAGCCTGTTTACAATCCTTTGTCAAGTCACTGAAAAGCTGTCTGAGCCTGAGTCCTCCCCCATCCCAAATGCTGCCTATTCCCTGGACAGGGGCTGGTCACAGCTTTGAGCACAGGTAGAATGTCTGTTTTTGTCATCAAAAGAATTTACCATTTAGAGATATTAAAAAAGTTCTGACCTTTATGATGTGGGCCTTCCAACAAAAATAATGTTGGAGCTCACATATACTTTTTCTTTGGAGGGAAAATGTTTTTCTTGTTATAAACATCTGCAGCTGAGAGCTCTACAGTATATCCTTGCAACAGTGTGGTTGAAGGTTAATGCCAGAGGGAAAATACAGTGCCCCCCCCCCTTAGTTCCCCTAAGTATACAGTAACACTACATTTAGCTGGACATCTGACTTATTTCAACCTCAGTCGGGCAGATTAGAACAGAAATGAATCCAAAAAAAGAGGGAGGGTTAGGAACTAGCCCTGATCTGCTAAAGTAGTTGTCTCAAAAGCTCTTGTATGTTGGTTTTTTTTTCCCACCAAAGAAGCCTGAGGTCCTTTATCAAGAACTTATTGACTCTATTTTTACATATATTTTTAACACATCGGTAAGCCGATTTCTCCAACTTTAGCAGACTTTAAAAAGTCAGTGTATCATTGGCCAAAAAGACAGTCGAGAGAAGAGTTAAAAACACTGCTCTGTTGCAGTCTGGCACAATGGATGATGATTTTAAAAGTCAGGGAAAAAAGATTAAATTATGTTTATGGAATTGGAGTAATTTATTTTTAGAAGAATTTCATTTTGAAAGGTTAAAACTTAAAATTTTGAGGCATATGGACTTGAGGTGTTACATTTCAATAGGATTCCATTATTAGTGCCAGATAAAGCTGGTTCTTCTGTCCTAGAGGAAACATAAGTGAATGGCAGCTTGGGCTGCTTTCAGAAATAAAGAGGTGACAGTCTCTTTGTCCTGTGCCCTGGTCAGACTTCATGTGTCCAAATCTGGACCTAGAAGGGACATTGAGAAGTTAGGGAGAATGTGAGGAACTCAAGTAATGGGTGGAAATCACCGTGAGGCCAATTTTGGCTTGATGATCAGGAGAAGCTCCCTACCAATCGCATCTGTCCCAACGTGTAATGGGCTGTCTTCAAAGGTTGTGGGTTACCTCCTCCTCTGGAGGTCTGCAAGCAGAGCTGGACAGAGCTGGACAGCACTTTGTCAGAGATGTTACTGGGAGATTCATTTCATGTATGGGTTGGGCTGGCTGGTGGTGAGGGTCTTTTCTAAGTCTCAAATTCTGTCATTCTGTGATATGCTGAAGCAGATACTTCTAGGTGGCAAAGCTGTGGTTTCCTTACATTGGTAAATTCTGACCTGCATCTGATTTAGAGATAAGTTGAATATCATAAGACCGTCTCATTTTCCAGTACAGTTGCCCTGTGGCCTTGTGTTTCAATGGCCTACTACCCTCACTAACACAAGCCTGTTAATTTTGTTTTCAGCCCCAGTTGCAAGTAAGACCATGAGTGCTCTACCCCAGACTGGAATCACAAGCAACATAGTGGATGCCATCTCTCAGGGAACCTCATCACAACATGCATTGGAAAATTACATTAGTTATTCTCAGCAATTTGGTGATTATTCACAGGTAAACAGCAGGAACTGGTTTTCTGATACTGGTGGAATCTAGGCTACTAGAGTTGACAGATATTTATTGAGCACGGAGGCAGCATTGAGAGCTGGCCTCAAAACCAGGAAGACCTGGATTCAAGTCTCTCCTTTGACACATTCTGGCTGTGTCACACTGGGCAGATCACTTAACTTCTTGGTGCTAGAGGCAACTTTCCAAGACAAGGCTTCTTGATCATGAACTTGTTTTTAAACATATGTTGATAACTGTTTCCATATTGTCATCCTTTGCATTGTATTTTATGCATTTCAAAACATGATTCTGAGAAGAAGGGGTCTCTAGGCTCCACCAGACTGCCCAAGGGGTCCCTGGTACCAAAAAGGCTCAAACCATAAGGTGCCAAAAAGGTGCTAATTTGCATTGGTAGAAGGAATTTCCTCACCCGAGATCCAATCACTATCCCTTATTGGACACAGAACATCTAATGCGATGCTAGGCTAAGAATTGTGAACCATAGAAAGAATGAGGCCATCAGCCAGACTTTAGCAACTTTGTCCTATGTGCCTGGCACTGTTCAAGGTGCTAGGAAGACAGAAGGGAAAGTCAGGCCAAACGGTGTTTCATTTGACATTTTGGTCCTTCTTTGAGGTGACTCATGGTTCCCATTGTGATTTTTGTTTTGGTAGCATGGAATACATGCGTTTTCAGCTTTGGGATGCATTAGTCATGAAAGATTAAGCATCCCAGGGAAACACCAGTCCATCTCTTCAGTCTCTATGTGCATAAGGATAAGTGTTTCTGGAATCTTAGTTAAAGAACAATAGGCATTTCATGAATTTGTAAGTAGGACCTCGGGGGTCATCCTGTCCAGCTCTCTTTTAACCAGTGAGGAAACTGAGGAAAGTGCAATGACTTGAAGCAAGTTATTCATAGAACCTGCACTAGAACCCAGGTCTTCTGAATCCCAGTCCAGTATCTAGGTATACTGGATTGCCCCTCCTTATTTATAATAAAATTTAAAAATTCAGAAGCCACTTCATTCACTGTGAGACATAAAGGTGAAAAGCTTTCCAGATACAAAAGATGAATCGGGTCAGCTTGGCTGTTTTCACTACAGTATCATCTTAGGTGATGAGCTCCCCATCCTCTGTGTACAGAATCTCATTCACCTTAGTGTTCCAGGGTCTGGGTCACTAGGAGTCTTGAATTAATCAGATCGGAGCAGCTCGCCTCTGCTCCCCTCTATCCTGTGCTCTGGGCAGCCTCCCCTCTCTGGGTGTCATCTGCCTTTTCTAGTGTCTCATCTACTGGTCTGGCTGAGCTCACACCCAGCCCCTCCCTTAAAACCCCAGCCTAGCTGAGAGCACAGCTGAACAGAAGGACCTTTTGGAGGGAATCACATGATTTTCAAATGCAACCAGGGAAGTCTAGAGATAGAGAATGGGAACAGGATCTGTGAGGAACTCCCAAGTGAGAAAATTCCACCCA
Source organism: Phascolarctos cinereus (assembly GCF_003287225.1). Taxonomy (NCBI): domain Eukaryota; kingdom Metazoa; phylum Chordata; class Mammalia; order Diprotodontia; family Phascolarctidae; genus Phascolarctos; species Phascolarctos cinereus. The sequence goes on from NW_027555958.1 coordinate 465,948,191, forward strand.
CTGATGCCCTTGGGCACCTTCTTTAAAACTTAGACTCAAAGAGCTGCCGAGATCACTAAAATTAACTGACTTATCCCGCGTCAACAAGCAAGATGTGTCAGAGGCAGGATCTGAACCCAGGTCTTCTGACTCTGAGGCCAGGTCTTTGTGTCTCTCCCTATAACCTAACTGTCCGTAAATGATTTCATTCAACGATTATAGGTAAACATGCCTCATCACCATTGCCTCTGGCTGTTTACTTGGACTAAGATTATTTTCAATATGTCTTTTTCTCTACATACCTTTTTGTCTTTGCTTAATGTACTATAATTGATTGTATATCTATGATTTATTCTGTATTTTTTATTTAGCCTATCCACAGTACTGCTTTGCTTTGTATGCACACACATGCATTCACATATCTGTACTCACAAAAACATTCTGCACGAAGGCGCTTCCAGCATACAGTACAGTTAGCATGTCAGAGCTCTGCCTGCCTCCAAATTAAATGACCACACTGGGACTATAAAGGATTGAGTAGAGCACAGAGGCTTTTTTTTTCCTGAATCTTTCTGTATTTCGTATTCTCTCAAGTTTGTCTGTGGCCTCACAGTTTGCTTTGAAGTCCTTAGTGTTAGGAAATGGGTTAACTGTGTGACGCTCACCTTAGGAAATAAAGCTCATGAGAAAAGTTAACCAGGCTTTGGGCATCAGTCTCTTCCACTGTTCTGCTGGCTGTCAGGGCGGGATGCGGGATTGTTAAGGAAGTGATCTCATAGCAAGGAGCCAGGGTAGGCAGATATGCTTTTGGAAAGATGGCACTTAGCAAGTTCCCTTTTGTCGCAGGAAAATGATACCCTCTGTTTCAAATCTAATTGAAGAAGAAGAAACTTCCAGAATTCCTTGAATTTATTCAAAATGTGATATCCTTATCTGTAAATTTGCAGTGATAAATGCAAAGATTAAATTTAGTTCTCACTACAAAGCCTCTGCACCTGCTGTATGCCAGGCGTTGTGTTAGGTGCTGGGAACACCCTCGAGGAGCTTCCATTCTGGTTCACTGGATGAGGCTAGATTAGGCAGCTGCTTCGCTCTCCCTCTTTCTGAGTGCTCACCTCTAAGCCTGAGCTGTGAGGTGCTACAGAGCCCTTGCTTGGAGAGGCATCTCTGCAAAGGCATCCAGGTGCCATAAAGCCTCAGCTTTGCCTGCTCAGGTAGCTAGACGTGGTCATCGGGTATCTGTAGGACCTCTTTGTTGAGAGCTCACCTGCTTTGCATTGGAATCAATGAATCTGCCAGTGAAATGAGGATGTGCATATCTTATGGCTGGAAAACAGAAGTGTTCCAGAATTTTGCTATTGGGAGGGTCAAATGAAATAATGTATGGACAGTGCTTTGCAAACCTTAAAGTGCAGTGTAAATTCTTGCTATTGTTATTATTACTACTACTATTTGAAAAGGCTTTGTGGATTAGGAGTGTGTGTGTGTGTGTGTGTGTGTGTGTGTGGTGTGTGTGTGTGTATATATATATATATATATATATATATATATATATATATATATATTATATCTGAAGTGAGAGAGAGAACACCCCATGTCATAATCACTGGATGCTTTAAAGGCATCTGGAGGGACCAGAATTTAAGACTACCTCAAAGGACCAGGCTAGCCCAGTGCATTTTTTAATCCATAAGGCAAAAAAAATAGAGAAAGGATGAAAGTGTTTTTTTTATTTTGAGTAAAATTATTATAATTTTTAATTAAATTGATGTGCTTGGTCTTTTCAGTGTTAAATCATTTCAAATGAACAGTTTTAGAACTTGGGTTTGATACAGATAATTCCTCGTCTATCCATAATATTTATGACCAGTTAGGGATTGTTTCACTCATGTGCAATAGCTTGTTCAGTAATGATTTTGGCTTTTCATTGGTCAGTATACTGGTCCTAATACCTATTTACCCATTACACCATCATATCACATTGGATCTGAAGGATCTTTCAAGCCAGGAAGCTTAAGTCATGTACAGTGAGAGGAAGAACTCACAAGAGCTTAATGTCATGAAAAAAAAAAAGTTGAATCACAGAAAGTTTTTACTTTCTTAATAGTCTTTTGCTGCCACCCAGTGGGTAAAGTAAAATAGAATCATCAAGTGTTACATAGATTTTTTTTTTGCAAGAACCATGAGATCAGAATAACAAAAGTAGGTATTTGGAATTATTTAGTTTTAGCAGTCACAGATGATTCTCATCCTAGAAACAGTAATCAAAAATTGTATGGCTTTTATTTTATTTTATTTTCATATATTTTATTAATTTATTTTGATTTGTCAACAATCATTTCCATATGCTTTTGTGTTTAAAATTTTTCTCTCCCTTCCTCCCTACCACCCTCCCCAAGACGGTGCACAATGTGATATAGACTATATATTTACATTCCTATTAAACATATTTTCACATTAGTGAAGTTGTAATTAAAAATTAAAACCAATAGGAGGAACCATCAGAAAGAGGAAACAAAACTCAACAGAAAAGAAAAAAGATGGCGATTCAACTTTCACAGTTATGATTACTGTCTTTTTCTCTATCCTTTTTTCCCCCTGTTTATGCTTTTCTTTCTCCTCTCTCCCTTCCCCCCACCAGTACTTTGCTTTTGACCACCACCTCCTTCAGTCTCTCCTCCCTTCTATTATCCCCTTCCCCCCTCCCCTCCTTTGCCCCCACTGCTTCTTCCCTCCCTCCCATCCCCCCTCCCTTTTCTTTCCCCTTTTCCCTCCTACTGCCCATAGGGCAAGTTAGATTTCCATACCTAACTGATTATATTATTCCCTTCTTGAGCCAAATCTGATGAGAGCAAGGTTCAAACAATGCTCACCCTCTGCTGTAATAGGATTTTCTGTCTTTTCCTGTAATGTAATTTACCCTTGTCTGCCTCAATCCTTTCTCAGTACATTTTCTAAGATCAGATTAATCCACTTACTTGGATCTTAACCCACTTGATTAGATTTTTTTTATCATTACATCAAAGTCAACTAATATCCACCCCCTTTATGTATACTCCTTTAACATGGTGTAATAACAGTACAGTTCTCAAGAGTTGCAAGTGTCATCTTCCCTTGTAGGCATGTAAACAGTCCACCCTTATTAACAACATTTTGTATCTTTCTGTCCCATTTACCTTTTTATGTCTTTCTTGAATCTTGTACATGAAGATCAAATTTTTTGTTGAGCTCTGATCTTTTTATGAGGAAGGTTTGGAAGTCCCCTACTTCACTGAATATCCATCTCCTCCCTTGAAAAATCATGCTCATTTTTGCAGGGTTGTTGATCCTTGGCTGCAATCCAAACTCCTTTGCCTTACAGAATATCATGTTCCATGCCCTGTGGTTTTTTAATGTAGAAGCTGCAAGGTCCTGTGTCATCCTGACTGTGGTTCCATAATATTTAAATTGTTTCTTTCTGGCTGCTTGCAGCACCTTCTCTTTCATCTGGTAATTTTGGAATTTTGCTATTATATTCCTTGGCATTGTCAATTTGGGATCTCTTTCAGGTGGTGAGCAGTGTATTCTTTCTATGGTTATTTTACCTTCTGGTTCTAGAACTTCAGGGCAGTTTTCCTTTATGATTTCCTGAAAGATACTGTCCAGGCTCTTTTTTTCCATCATGATTTTCAGGTAGTCCAATGATTTTTAAATTGTCTCTCCTGGATCAATTTTCCAGGTCAGTTGTTTTACCAATGAGGTATTTTGTGTTTTCATCAATTTTTTTTTCATTTTTTTGTTTCTGTTTGACTGTTTCTTGCTCTCTCATAGACTAATTAGATTCCATTTGTCCAATTCTAGTTTTTAACAAATTGTTTTCTTCCGTTAGTTTTTGTACTTCCTTCTTCAATTGGCCAATTGTATTTTTAAGGGATTTGTTTTCTTCAGTGTACTTTTTTTCCAGTTGGCCAATTGTATTTTTTAAGAATTGTTCTACCTCTCTCTTTTGACTTTTAAAATCCTTCTTGAGCTCTTCTAAGAAGGCTTTTTGGGCTTCAGACCAGTTCATATTCCCTTTTGATGTTGCAGATGTGGGTTTGTTGACAATGTTGTCCTCCAGAATTTCTGTCTTGATCTTTACTCTTCTCATAATATGAATCTATGGTACGTTTCTTTTTACTCATGCTGTTTCTTTATTCCCTAGCCTTTAAAGAGATTGAGCTCTCCTCCTGGAGAACAGAGGGCACTGACCCAAGCTTCTTGTGTTGGGAGCCTAGGTCTTGGTCAGTGGCTTTGTGTGCTGGGGCCTCTTATGTTGGCAATTGGAGGCTGTAGAGTTCTGGCAGCTTACCTGGTGTTGGGCTTTTCCTTTCCTTTAGCTTTCTTCAGCTCCTTTTAGATGTGTGCTGCAGGGTGTTTATCTGCCTGGGGCCCCTTGCAGTGCTGTCTCCCTCGTTTCTGCTAATGCACTGGGAGATTCCTTTGTGGTAGAGTGCCCAGGAACCTGGTGGTTTTCTCAGCTGGTTTCCACTGCACTCCCCCCCTCCCCTACTCGCACCACCCTCACTGAGGCACTCAGAGGTCCAGGTGTTGGTGTTTGCGTGCTCTACCACCTGGGCTTCAGGATCTCTTCCTGATTGACAGTTGGAGGTTCTGACAGCTTACCTGGTGTTGGGCTGGAATCAGCAAGGCTCGGACTTTAGGTCGACTTTAGGTGGCTTTCTTCAGCTCTTTTCAGATGAACACTGCAGTGTACTTATCAGCCTGGGGCCTTTTGTAGTGCTGCTTCACTTATTTTTGTTGAGGTACTGGGAGATCCATTTGCTGGGCTGCTGTACTGCTGCTCCCCATCTTTCTTCTAGTTCAGGTGTTCCAGGGTTTTTTTCTGGGGTGATATTTTCTGGGTTTTCAGAGGTTGATAGGGGAGAATGACAGCGACTACCTTTTTACTCCGCCATCTTGGCTCCCGGAAGCCTGTATGTCATTTTACAAAAGAAATTCTTGGTAAAAAATTGGAATTTAGGAATTCAAAATTTTTCTGATATATTAATGGTTCTGTTTCAGAAGCAGGTGGTGAAGTAGGTAGAGGGCTGATGATGGTTAAGGACCTTAGGGTTCAAATCGTGTCTCTGACTCATCCCACTTCCAAGACCATGGGCAGGACATTTAATGCTCTCTGAGCCTCAGATGACTAAGATGGGCATTCTTAACTTTTTTTGAATCATGGACCCCTTTGGTGATCTGGTGATGCCCATGGACCCCTTCTCAGGATAATATTTTTAAATGCTTAAGACAGAATATTTAGGATTACTAAGGAAACTAATTGTATGGAAAAAAGAGTTATAAGAATATTTTTAAAAACTTAAGTTCATGAACCCCCTGCAATCTGTTGATCGACCTTCAGTGTGACTTTGGCCTCTACTCTACTCTAAGACTGTATTTCTTCCCTTCCCCAAATATCCCAATTAATTAAAAAGCTTCAGGTTAAAAGCAGAATATAACTTATAAATATTCTAACCAACTAACTAAGACATTTACACGTGCCAGAAGAAAGGCGAGTCAGTAACCCTTTGGGATTTTGTTAGCTACCTTGTCATAGGCCAGATTTCATCTGAGCTGTGTCTTCAAGAATCTTAGATTTAGAAGGGACATCAGAGGAATTTAGGGCAAGCTGGGTATTTTACCCATGAGGAAACTGAAGCTTCAGGACATTAAGTGACTTGCCTAAGGTCTCCCAGAGGTACTAAGGATTGGAATCAATGGTTCTGCCTTAGGAACTTATGCTCATTTCATCATGGCTCACCACCATCATTTCATTGTTCAGGCTAAGACACTTACTTTAAATCAAACACTATGGCATGCAAATGGAGACATCATTAACCTTTTGTTGTTCAGTTGTCTTTCAGTCACGTCCAACTCTTTGTGACCCTTTTGGGGTTTTCTCAGCAAAGATACTAGAGTGGTTTGCCATTTCCTTCCACGGCTCATTTTATAGATAAAGAAATTGAGGCAAACAGGGTTAAATGACTTGCCCAGGGTCATACAGCTAGTAAGTGTCTGAGGCCGTATTTGAACTCATGAAGATGAGTCTTCCTGACTTCAGGCCCAGCACTCTATCCAGTGTACCATCCAGCTGTCCTAATAATGATACAGATAGGTGTATTAAGAGTTGGTTGAATGGCTGGTCTCATAGAGTCAGTAGAAGGTCTCCAGTGGAGTACCTCAGAGATCTCTGCTTGGCCATGTGATGTTAAACGTTTTTATCGGTGACTTGGGTAAAGACATAGATGATATGCTTATCAAATCGTCAGATGAAATAAAGCTGAGAGATATTGCTCATATTCTGGGTGAAAGGAATGGGATCCAGAAATCTTGACAGACTAGAATATTGGGCTAAATATAATAAGATGCAATTCAGTTGGCATAATTGTAAGATCTTATACCTGAGTTCAAAAAAATCAAGGCATGATTGAAAAGACACTTGTCTGAAAAGGATTTGGGAGCAGGGGGTAGTGGACTTCAAGCTTACTAAGAGTCATCAGTGTGATATGGAAGCCAAAAATCTGTTGTGATCTGGGGCTGTATTAAAAGATGCTTAGCTTCCAGGAACGAGGAAACAGCAGTCTCTTTGCACTCGCTTGTGATCACACCACATCTGGAAGCTATATAGTTGTGGAAGGACATTGGTCAGCTGTCTTGTGTCCAGAAGAGAGCAAAGATCTTGGAGTCGTGCCATATGGAGGTCAGTTAAATGAATTGGACGTGTTTACCTGTCTTCAAATTTTGGAGAGTTGTCCTGTGGAGGACACAATTAGATTCTGTTTGGCTCCAGAGGAGAGAACTAGAGGCAATGATAGGTAGAAACTGCAAAGAGGCAGAAATCAATTAGGCTTGAAATCTAGAAAAACTTCATGATGATAAGAACTGTCGCCAAGCGGACTGGGCTGCCTTCAGAAGGAGTGGGTTATTCCCCTTAGCAGGTCTTCATGCAGAGGCTGTATAGAGATGTAATAGTAGAGACTGTTTGGTGAGACCAGATGACCTCTGAAGCCAATTCTTGGTCTAAACTTTTGTGATTTTTGTGATCTTTTTTTTTAATGTTACATGATAGAGGTCCTGGTTGCCTCAGCAAGCCTAAAGGGTCATTAATGGGTTGATGTCATCTCAAAGGAAGGTCTCTAGCCAAGAGGGTTCTGGAATCTGTCCTTGACTGCCTCCACCCCCGAGATTTTTAACTTTATCGTCAGAGCCTCAGATGATGGAACAGAGTCTGTCTTTGTCAGATTTACAGATGACACCCAGCTTGGAGGGTTAGCGTGCAAGTTGAATAACAAAATCAGGATCCAAACAGATGCTGACAGACTAGACTGATGAGCCATGTTTCGTAAGATGTAGTTTAATGTTAACTCAATGTTAAGCCTAGTACAGATAAATGTACACTCCACAGGTACAGGATGCTACCACATTGTTCGGTTATTCTTTCTCATATGCTCTAATTAGCAAAAGGAAGTAAATGATCAAACCATGGCTGCTCATTAGGCATGTTAGAAAAGTAAGCTTGACTTGGCTCATATTGTCATCAGGCAAAGAAATCTTAGGAGGGTAGACCGAACTGCCACCTCCAGGGGGAGCAATCTGGGTTGTGAGGAGGCCAAATCAGGTCCCAAGGTGACACCTAATTGCTAGTAAAAAATTTGGTGGCAAGAAGCAAATTCAGGGTAACCTGACGAAGGAAATCCAAGGTGATGAGAAAAGGACCAGATTGTGCCACTGCAACTTTGTTTTCAAAAGTTGCTCCAAAGATTTGTGTTCAATAAATAGGATATCTTTAAAACGTTTCAATTCAGCTCTTTTAATTCAGAGTTATGTGTCTTAAAAAAGGCAAACATCTGTCAGTCAGGATCTGCTTAAAATTTAAACCTTACTTCGGGGGCCCCTGAGTGGCTGTAATCAAGGCCTTACCACCTGGGGGCAGTAAAACCAAGTTCCAGTTTCAGTTTTGTTGAGAGGGAAACGTTCCCTTTCAAAGGTTATACCTCTAAGACCAGCCTTAAGAACACCCCCCCATCCCAAACTCATTAGTAGAAGGATAAAGAGGTGAGATGCAATACCAGTATCATTGCCAATTGCACCTCTCACCCAGCATGATGAACACGGAAAAGAGACAGTCAGAAAGTCTCTAGAAATCCCATAATCTTGGGCATGAAAGAAGGTCCTTTCCCCTTTTCAAAGTCTGTAATTTGAGTTCTCTTTTTAATTCTGTGAGTGGCAAGTGACTGACCATAAAATTCAGAGCCTGAGAGTTAATTACAACAGCTAAGAAAGGAAATAGGAAATCCTCTTGTGACACACAAAAGTGGAAAGTAAGTGTACATTAACACAAAGCCAGAAGGTTTCCTTTGGCTAGACTTAAAATTATAGTCACTATGAAAAATAAAATGAACCAGGGCTTATCAACCTTTTTGCATGTCCTGGACCCTCTGAGTGCTCTGGTGAGACCTACACCCCTTCTCTGAATTGTGTTTTTAAATTCATAGACTTTAAAGGAAACCAATTATATGGAAAAATCATCAGAATTTTTTTTAAAAGTCAGGGAGTCCAGGTTAAAAGCCCTTGGTCTGAATAAAGGGAAGAGAAAAAGTTGGCAAATATGAAGAGAAACATAATGCAAGTACCTAAGTGGTATCCAAAGACTTAGTGTCATTTTTATCATTTACTATATGCTTCAAATTCAAATTAAAAGGTGAAGAGTTGGCTGAATTTTTAAAGAATTTCTTGCTGAGAATATCATGTCTGTAAAACAACTCAAGGATGGCACTCTGCTGGGGTATTTCTTCCTGTAATGCCAGGAAGGAGCAAGCTTTTGGAGAAGCCAATCTTCCCACAGCATTGGAGGAGCTCAGAAATGCAAACTCTAACACCAGGCTAATTAATGACTGATTGAGTCATTGGCTAGATTGGTTCAGATACCAATTAGATGCTGTCTGTTACTGTGGACTCTGATGGCAAGAAGTACCAAGTTAATTCTAATTTATGTATTAGGACGTTTGCAGAAAGAGCTCTGGATTGGAAGTTGGCAAACCTGGGCTAAAATTTCAGCTCTGACACTTAACTAGTTACATGGACATAACTATGATATGGGCAAGTCACTTAAGCTCTATGGGCCTCCATTTTCTCATCTTTAAAATGGGGCTGTTAGGTTAGATGATTTCTCAAGTTACTTCCAGCTCTAAATTCTGGGGTCAGCATGGTGAACTGGTAGAGTGCTGGCCTCAGAAGCAGGAAGACCCAGCTTCAAGTCCCATGTCTGACACATGCTGACAATATGGCTACAAGCCACTTCATCTCTCAGGGTCCCAGGCAAAACTCTTTAGTTGTAGAGCAGGTGCCAGTCTACATTGGTAGAGGGGACTTCCTCACTAGCATCTCCCTCTACAGATGAACTCATGCCTGGTTCAAAATGAATTTAATTGAAAAATTAAATTGAAATTGAAATTGAAACTCTATGGATCTCAGTCTTTCATCATGCTAAGGTTCTGTGATGCTGGTAAAAGCCTCTTTTGTTTATTTTTTATATTTCTTTGGAAATAAGTGGTCTTAACATTTCACTGCACAACATTTTTTTTTTGCTCTTTTCTCTCAGGACTTTGTAGTATTTAGAAATACCGTAAAAGCGAGTTACCAGATACCCACAGGTTTAGAAGGAGGAGAGACACTTTGGTGTCACAAAGGCTCAGAATTGTTCCTGTTTTAAATGTCTATGATCTAGAAGACATACATGTCAATTTCAGGCTAGTTCATTACAAGTTTAAGAATTTAGCTGATCTAGGGGCAGCTAGGTGGCACAATGGATAGAGCACCAGCCCTGGATTCAGGAGGACCTGAGTTCAAATGCGCCTCAGACACATAAATACTTACTAGCTGTGTGACCCTGGACAAGTCACTTAACCCCATTGCCTAACCAAAAAAAAAAAAGAATTTAGCTGATCTGCCCAGAATATGAATGATAGAAAGAGTGACAGAATAAATTTTGGAATCTGTAAAAGAATTCAAATAGATAAATAGGCTTTAAAGTCACCTTAAAGCAATGTTGTGTGCTTTCACAAAAAATAAAATAAAATTAGAATTCTGCATGTCTGGCATTCATACTAAAACTGAATCTTCTCCAAAAGTATATCGTGGCACCCATGGACAAATGTGAACTGATAAAATGTTAGGAAGTTTTTGCAAGATCAATAAGAAATTTGTCGTAAATTTTAATCAAATTATTTTAAAGCACAAAACCAGAAAATACATAGGGGGAAGGGAAGGGGAGGGAATAAGCATCTAGGTACCACCTACTATGTGCTACGTACTGCTGTATGTGCTTTATAACTGTTAACTCGTTTGAGCCTCACAACAACCCTGTGAAGTAGGTACTGTTATTATCTCCATTTTACAACTGAGGAAACTGAGGGAAACAGGGTTAAATGACTTGTCCAGGGTCACACAGCTAGTGTCTGAAACAGGATTTGAACTCAGGTCTGGCCTGACTGACTCCCGGCCCAGTGCTCTGTGTGCTGTACCACCTAATATACAGGGCTCTCATATTATTTTCCTTAACAGTCTTTTTATTCCTTTTGTATGTAGTTCCCCTAACTACACCAAATCTTTTATATTCTATTTGCCAAAGCTGGGAGCAAGAAAGTCTGGGGTCAGGGTGACATTTTTTATAATTATTTTTAATGTAATCTTTAAAAAATATATATTTCTTTTTAGTTTTCAACATTCACTTTTATAAGATTTTGAGTTTTAAATTTTCTCCCCCTCCTTCCCCACCTCCCTCCCCAAGACAGTGTGCAATCTGATATAGGCTCTACATATACATTCACATTAAAGATATTTTCACATTAATCATGTTATAGAGAAGAATTAGAACCAAAGGAAAAAGCTACAAGAAAGAAACCCTCTTCCCCCAGAAAAGGAAAAATAGTGTGCTCCGATCTGCATTCAGACTCCATACCTCTTTCTCTGGATGTGAATAACATTTTCCAGCATGAGTCTTTTGGAATTGTCTTAGATCATTGCATTACTGAGAAGAGCTGAATCTATCAAAGCTGGTCATTGCACAATGTTGCTGTTACAGTGTACAATGTTCTCCTGCTTCTGCTCACTTCACTCAGCATCAGTTCATACAAGTCTTTCCAGGTTTTTCTGAAGTTCACTTCCTCATCATTTCTTATAACACAATAGTATTTCATTACATTCATATATCACAGCTTATCCAGACATTGCCCAATGGATGGGCATCCTCTCAATTTCCAATTCTTTGCCACCACAAAAAGAGCTACTATAAATGTTTTTGTACATGTGGGTCCTTTCCCCATTTGTATGATCTCCTTGGGATACAGCCCTAGAAGTGCTATTGCTGGATCAAAGGGTATGTACATTTTTATAGCCCTTTGGGCATAGTTCCAAATTGCTCTCCAGAATGGTTGGATCACAAAGTGGCGTTCTTGAAAGCCACTTTGTCAGCGTTGATATTGATCACTCCTGAGTGAGACAGTTTTTAAAAGTTATTTTCTTTTTTAAAAAAATGTATTCTAGCTTTTGTTTTTCACATTACCTTCATTTTCAGATACATTCTTCCTGTCTCCCCAGAAAATCAAAGATCAAGAGAGAGAAGAAGGGAGGAAGGGAAGAGAGAGTGAAGGTTGTAGAAGAAAGTGAGAGAGAGGGGAAAGGGAGAGGGAGGAGAGAGAGATGGAGAAGAGAGAGTAGGAGGGGTGAGGGAGAGAGGGAGGGATGGAAGAGGAGAAGAGGAGAAGGGAGAAGAGAGGGAGTGGAGAGAAGGGAAGAAAAGAAGGGGGAGAGAAAAGGAAGGCAGACATAGGGGATATATATGGGGATATATATGAGGGAAAGGGAAGAGAAAGGAGAGGGGGTAGGGAGAGGGAGAAAGGGAAGGATGGAGAGAAGGGAAGAAAGGAGGAGTGAAAAGGAAGGGAGAGCTAGAGAAGAGAGAAATGAGAGAGAAAGGAAAGAGGGAGAGGGAAGAGGGAGATAGAAGGGAAGGTAGAAACAAATGTAGCAGGAGGATAGAAATAAGAGGGAGATAGAAACAATTTAATTAAAATGTATAATATGGGGCAGCTAGGTGTCACAGTGGATAGAGCACCAGCCCTGAAGTCAGGAGGAACTGACTTCAAATCCAGCCTCAGACAAAACATGACACTTAGCTGTGTGACCCTGGGCAAGTCACTTAACCCCAATTGTCTAAAAAAAATGTATAATATTCAGGAAGAGAAATGGAGGAGAGTGGAAGAAAGAGGGACAGTGATCTTCCTTTCTATCATCTCTGCTCCTCTCTGTAGTGTATAATCTATTGGTTCCCCTCTCAGGCTTTATAGAGTCACTGCATGACTTTTTCCTAGAGATATTCTGTTGTTTTAATATATGAGCATGTGAATTTCTGGGAGGAAGATGCCAACTGCTTCTTATGCCCTTTTCTTTTCTGCATCAAATGAGAACAGTTGTGGAAACTGGTGAGGCTGAAGGGCAAGGGTCAGCTACACACATTTTCGATAATTGACAAGCTCTGAGCTTAAGATTTTATTGGTTACTATTTTTAATGGTTACTTTCTTTCAGGTATCTTCACCTTTAAGAAATGAAAAGAGAGGCTCCTCATACCTCATTTCTGCCCCTGAAGGGAGCTCGGTGGAATTTGTTGACCAACATTCTCAGGGCACAGGAGGGTATTATGCAGAATCCTATTTAAAGAAGAAACGCGTCTACTGAGGTTCCCTCCATTGGTCGGTCTTCCTGTCTGCTCCGCGTAGCTCATTTCCAGGATCTCTGCTGTTCATCGCTGCCTTAAAGTCCGCCAGACTAGCCATCTCTTTGAAAAAAATGGATCACCGTTCCCAGGAGGAGCATCGAGTGCTTCACAGATGGCAGATTTGCCAAATGAAAATAAGAAGCAATAATTTTAAAAAAAAGACATCCACTGAGACCATTTCCCGCTAGTATTAGGTGCATCCTAAATAATGTGTTAAACTTATCATAGATTGCTGAGATTAACAATTGTTCATTATTTTCTGACTGCAGAAACCAATTTTCCCATAATCATTTTGATACCTTCTCTAATCGTCTAAAGCAATAAAGAGGAAACCTTTGTTTCCTGAGCCTTAGAAGGGTGAGTCTAATGACAGGTTGATTTTTGTTTTCCTTTTAGTTTACCCTGTAAGCCAATGTGCATTCCAACCTGTTTCTGCTAGTTAGTTTCCTTTGTAGGTGTGAGAGATCATGATGTAGCAGGAAAAACACTGTATTTGGAGTCGAGTTCCAACTACTTCCTGTTACCACTTGGTTGACCTACGTATACCTAAATTCCCTAGTTTCCTCATCTATAAAATGAAGAGGTTGGACCCATTGACCTTTAAGACTTTTTTGAACTCTAAGTCTATGATTGTCTGAGCTTTGCCCACAGTTGTAAAAAAAAGCACGTTCCAAACAGCAGCCATGACCTTGTTTTGAGAAAGCTTTATATGCAAAAAGAAATTCCTGGGATACAATCAGCTTTGCAGCACAAACTCCACGTGGAGACATACAGGTAGTGTGATTGTTTGGTAGAAGATGGTTAGCCATAGCTTTATTTCTTTTGTAGCTATTTTACTTTGAAAGTTTGAGAATTACTTTGCATTTTAAAAATCACTTTTTTTTTTACTTACATGTGTGAAACAGTGAGAAACAACTAAATAGACAGAATCACCTTTCTTTTTCCATTATAATTGTGAAAAACTATTTTTGATGATGTTGTTACCATTTCTTTTGGCTTGGGTAATCGAGTCCTCACAAGAGGGAGCTAGCTAACTTTGACTTGGTTTTCAAGGCTCTGGGTACTTTGGGGAAAGGCCTTTGGCCCTCTGAAAGGTCCATGAATTTGAATCAGTCCATACCTCCCACCCCTGAGAGTCTTGACGTTCATTCACAACACACTTGTGGGTGGCAGGGAGGCCAAGGCTCCTTACTCGGCTTCCTGACAGAGAGCTGAGGCACGAGGTCATTCAGTCATTTTGGTAACCATGTCCTTCATTCTTCCAAAGCAGTCAAGTGATCAGTATCTTCCTTCCTGTTACCCAATGAGATAAGTAAGCTGAAGCACTATATAAATGCTAGTTTTTGTTATTAGTAGTAGTAGTATTCTGAAGGAGCCTACTGTGGTACCAGTATTTATTACCTCTTTGGTCTTGAAGACCAAATGAGATATTTGTGAAGTGCTTAGCACAGTGCCTGGCACATAGTAGGTGCTTAATAAATGCGTGTTTCCCCCTCCCCTCCCATGAGTCTAAACCTTAATTTACCATCTTCAGTATAAACCCTGACCTGTACAGTGCCTGACAGTACTGGCACTAAGCCTGGAGGAGACAGGAAGCCCCTACAATCCAGAAAGTTTCCAGATGTGTGAGACACAAATGCTGTAATTGAGCAAGCAGACCCGGGCTCTTCAAGGAGCCGAAGCTTGTGCAGAATAGAATTGAAGGTTGTGATTCGTTCTGTTTCAGACACAAAGGAAATCTGCCCTATTTTAATTACGTCGTATGGTATGATGCTTAATAATACTTTTCTGTACTCTGTAGAGAATTTTCATTTGCTTAACTTCCTGCCTGTTCTTTCTGTTCCTTAAATCACATCTGTTTCATTCCAGCATGTAGCCAAGTGCCTTGCACACAGTGGGCACTTAATAAATGCTTGTTGATTGATCACACATTTTGAAAATTAAACTAACGGGGTAGATACATAGCACTTTCTAAGAATTTTTCAACTTGCAGATGATTGATCGAATGAGGCTAGGACTAGATTCATGATTTCATTGATAAAGGGAACTCCCAGTGGGGAAACTTCCTCTGCCAATGAAGATGGCATATGGGCATCTGCTATAGGTCATGTGATCTGTCCAAGGTCACTCAGCATGGAGGGGGGTGGACATGGGAGGGGGAGGGCCTTGAACACCAGGTGTCCTGGCTATCAACCCCACCATGCTGCCTCTTATCTTTAGCAATATAATGTGATTATTCAACAGCTTGCTTGTCATTGATTTGTGCCCCATGTTTTCCTTTCCCGTGTTCCTTCCTGCCCTGCATTCAGTGTTTTCAGGGATCAGTAGCCCTTCTCAAGAGAAGCAAACAGGAAAGCAGAGAAGGAAAACTCCAGCATCAGGACTGTTAACCAGCAGCTGCACAGACCCATTAACGTTTGTTTGTGGAGAGGATTAAAGTCTTGGCCTACCATGAAGAGTTGGAGTTTCTTGGAATTTTTTATCTGGGCTATTGCTATTGCTTGTTACGACCATAATTAGTAACCAGGCCCATTACTGGGGGGGAGAAGGGGGGGAAACCATGAAAATTATGTATCATAGTTATTTTTCTATGTAATCAAACTAAAATGCTCTGTGTTCATCTAATTCTTAATATTAAAAAGACACATGCATGTCAATTCTTTATTAGATTTATTTGTATAAAGAGTAACAAAGTGCATATAGGTTGAACACAGGTTCCAGACAGATACAATTGTGGGTAATGCCGGGAACATTCCACTATCTGCATAAGACAAGCACGCTGATGTGGGCAGGGGCATCAAGTGAGGTCCTTAGCTCACTCTCTCAATCTGCCAGCCCGTCTCTCCGGCCGTCTGTCTGGCTCTCGTTATTACCAGCCCCGAATCTTTCCCCAAAGCATTTTCAAGATAAGAAGGTGAAAAGCAATGGCACACTAGTACTATGGAGTTTTGAATGATTCTTCAGACAGACATTCCTTAAAGCCATTCCTGTCCACATTGGATTGGCGACCTCATCGCTTTAACTGGCTAGCTAACTGTCCCCAAGCAATCCCCAAAGTTGGCACCTTTTAGCCGGCACTAGCTTCCGAGCAGGGAAGATTCCTCTAGGTGGCGATCTGTTACCTTGTCTTGGCATCCCTGTTCCATGTTGCACATGATGGAGATGTGGTCAATGTTGAGAGGCTCCCCCTAATGATAATGGGCTCAGTGCCTACGCCCATTACGTGAAGGCATTTTGCCTTTTCGTGTCAAGTACAGAAACATCCAAAAGTGTAATACAATTTATGCGGTGTGTCTAAATGTTTCCATCCAACATAAAAACACAAACTTGTGATTTTATAAAACCAGCCTGACCTCTGAAGTGTCAAAATCTTTAGGAATAATTCCTTTTTGTAGCAAAGGTTGGAAATTAAAGAGGTACATCTGCATTTTTACTTTTAAAAAAGAATGAAAAGAAAGCCTATTGGGTGGCACTGGGGCTCTTCTAGCTCAGCTGGTTAGGACATGTCGATAACAAGGTCAATGCCATCCATTCAATTCCCAAGTCAGTTCCGATTCCGACTGAAAGAGGCTCTGTCCAATGGGCACAGGCTGCATCCCTTTGCCCAGCCAGTCTTTTTACAGATGGTCACCAGGGATCCAAGAAGATGAGTTGTGAGAGAAAGAGCTCAAGTCGAATTCTCTTCATTTTCAAAGAGCAGTATGTGAACTGGCATTTGACAGAAGGTTCGGTCCATTTATATAGATACTGAAAGTTTGTATGTACCATGAAAGGTAACTTGATAAGCCTACAGCCCTTGCCTCCATTTGACAAGTCAGGAAAATGGACTCAGTTGCATAACAGAACTCATCACCACCAGTGAAAGCAAATAATTTGAGAGAGGATTTGGGCCACGTTTCTTGTTGCTGGAAATACCATTCTTGTGAGAAGTCATGTGAGTGTTACTAAACCACCAGCAACCAGCAAGCCCAGTAAAATGAGAGCCACCAGCTGCAGTGGCTGGTGGCAGATACCTTCCAACAAGAGGAGTGCTTAAAATGTGGGTCTCATATCTCACCATTCCATGATCAACACCTATAAAGAACCACCTGAAGATATTAAGCCCCTCTGTAGACAGCAGGCACTCAATAAATAGTTTATGAATGAATGACCAAATCTGGGGAGAATACAAATGTTTTGAATTTTTTTTAAAAGCCGTCCCCACCACCCCCCCCATTGAGCTTAGGGACTTGACTTCTACAGAGGGTAGACCACCAACTGTTGGGCAACACAAACAAAAGAATGTTTGGGGGGGATGCTCATGCCCCAACATTTGCAGGAGTGCCTTCCACGCAGTAGGCACTTCGAGCAGTGTTTGCTCAATGGGATCTTATTTTATAAGTGCTTCAAATCCACGGATGAGGTTCTGAAAGGACGTTCGGCTGTTCGGCTGGTACTCCCAGCATTTCTTCATTAGTTGGTAAACCTGTAAAAAAAATAGCCATAGTGAAAATGTTGGTGTTAGGTTGGGTTTGTTTTTTTAAAATGGATTACAAAAAATGCAAGTTCTGAGTCAATAAACAGATAATTTAAAGTGAGATTAGAGTGTTTGGCAGAAAGATACAACTAAACTGGATGCAATTTGCAAAGTTCAATATACTTATTGGTTCACTCATTGTCCATGCCAACTCAAAAAGCTACCAGTTCTTTCTGTTATCCAGTTTGGGAAGGAAGTCTAGGGTTATAGATATAACAACTAGCCTGGAGCTGATTGAGTGAATTCCAGATTAGAAACGAATTTACAGATCATTCATGCTTGATTTACATCCTTCCCCCAATTCCTACTGCTCAATTATAGCCAAAATTACTTCTTAGGACATTTTGACATAATAGTTTTAAATTTAATCTTAAAATTTGAAGGCTGTGTTGAATACAGAAAAGATAATATACTTAGTCACACCACATTCAATCTCAAGGTTCTAGCTGCCTTAATTGTCTTAGAGATGGCAAAACATATATAAAGGCAGAGGGAGACATAATATATATAGAGTAGGAGATCTGGCTTAAGGTATGGAGTGATTTTTTTTCCCCCTCATGTCTCAGCATCTGAAAAGTATCTTTAAAGGAATATCCTCCCTCTCATCATCTACTTCCTTTCCACCCAGGACCCCCATCCGACCCAATGGTCATCTTGGTGTGTTACAATGGAATGTCCCATGAATACCTCTTCTGGGCAGTTAGGTGGGCACTGCAAACGTTTTCCATCCTTTAATGCACGCACAAGTCTTGTGACAGTCATCTGACCTTGAGTTGGGCCGATCATCTTTAAAAACATCTGGACAAAACAAAACCATTGAAAGTATTTGACCCTAGCTGTGTTAGTTAACAATTTCACCTCACTCTTGCACTCTCGATTTCTTGTTTGTTTGGTTTAAGGATAAGACTTTACTCTTTCCTTTACCTATAGGATCATGTCCACTTTCCTTGACTGGACATTCAGGGCCCTCACCAGTCTGGTGCCATCCTCCCTTTTCACTTTTTTTCTCCTACCCCTCTATTATTACTGCTACTGCTGCTATTACTACTACTACTTACTAGTCCTATGGCTAATAATAATGATAATAGTACTACTACTAATAATGACTTAAATGCTATCCTAATTCACATCTCCCATGTGCTCTATGAAGCCTCTCTGACCCTTCCAGGCTATAATGATCACACCTTCCCCTGATCTCAGGAGCCTGCCTTTCTGTGCCTCTTCTTTGGCATTTAAAAGCTGTCTGGTCAGGAAGACCTGAGCTCAAGTCCAGCCTCATACACTCTCTAGCTGTGTGACACCTTAGGCAAGTCCCTCTCAGCCTCAGTTTCCCTATCTGTGAAACAGGGACAAATAAGAGTATCTACCTTTTTTGTGAAGAGTAAATGAGATAAAATATGTAAACCTTACAGCACTATATAAATACCAGCTATTATTATTACTGTTCTTTTTTTTCCCCACCTTCTTGAGGACCAGGACTAGATTATTACTATTTTGTTATATGTAGCTCAAAACATGTAGCACAAATACTCAATATTTATTTGTTGAATGAACCAACTGAAGTGGAAAAAAATTAACTTTTTCTTTCCACCTGAGTTGAATCTCTGTGTTATAATAATCTCATTTTAAAAGACTCGAGTGGAGGCTCAGGGTGATGAGAGCAGCTCCTTTCATTCATGTGAGCTTTGGGGGGAAAGGCAAGAAGAACAATTACCGCCATGGGACTGGATTCTGAGTCGCAGTAGGTGAGGAGTTCGTGTAGCGTGACCCCGAATGACCAGACGTCAGAGGCGATATAAAATTTGCACTGGACTAGACACTCTGGCGCGTACCTGGAAGGAAAGACAATATGAATCGTGTGATTTCTCGGCGTGAGAAATCGACAGACTTCGTTGATCACAAGTGAAACAGACCAGGGTTATCAGGAGTGCTGGGGGTGAGTCGAGACTTGGCTCTGGGGCTCTCCTCTCTGACCCTCTGGCTCCTCATCAGTAACTCACAGATAACAGCATCTGCACTCTTCACCTCGCTGTTTTAGCCTTTAAGAGTACAGAGGTAAGTGACAGAACGTTGCTGCTTTCAGGATTTGTGTTTCCCTGATGCCTGAGGTACTCCTCGCACTGGGCACAAGCACCCTTTTTATGTGGGGGAAGATTTCGTAAGTGTAGGATAAGGAAAATCCTTTTACCAAGGCAGATCTGTGACAGTTCTGTAATATAAAGTCTGGCTGGCTGGAGCACTGACAGGGTCAGACTTGCCAGGATCACACGGACATCATGGATCAGAAGCAGTGCACGAACCCAGGCTTTCCTGACTGCAGCCAGCTCTAACCAAATGGTTTAATGAGTTCCTCTGACCAATCTCAGGCTGAGGAGCCTTTCCAAACAGCCAGGCTAATACTAAAACAATGGACAAAAAAGGACCTTGGGCAAGTCACTACGTTTCCACGGGCCTCAGTTTCCCCATCTGTAAAGATGCACTAGATGACTTCTGAGATCCCTTTGGGCTCATGAAATGGATGGAGGAATCTCTTATTGGACCCTAAACTTTCCCCATCAGCTGGATGTTGGGCTCAGTGGTCTTTGATGCCCCGATATCAGCTCCATAGGACATGGATGAGTATTCTCATCTATAAAATGGGGGCATGTTAGCCCTGGGGCTGGCCCCATCGAACTGCTACAAGGCTCAAGCAATGTTATGTGTTATTACTGGTATCTGACTCTGTTCCTTACCAGAAGACAGGACTGTCCCGATCATCCTTCACTGTGTAGTACTCCTTGTCTGTTTCGATGGCTTTCGTTAAGCCAAAATCTCCGATCTTTACGCGGTGCTCGTTTTCAACGAGGACATTTCTCGCTGCCAGATCTCGGTGGACATACTGACAGGACCCCAGATAGTCCATCCCCTGAGGAAGGGAAAGAGAGTAAGGCTCCCATGCCATGTTCACCCAAAACGACCATCTGTACAGCCTGAAGGATTGTTTTTCTTCATTTTTTTTTAACTCAGAATGACACTTCAGAGGGGTAGCATGGCCTGGTAGACACAGGGCAGATGTGGAGTCAGGAAGACCTGTGTTCAAATCCCGCTTCTGTGAGATCCTGGGCATCATTTAACTTTCCAGGATCCCAGACAACTCTCTCAAACTACAATTTAGAGAGGGGTCATGATTCTGCATCAGGGGAAGGCATTTCACCCTAGTAATTCCCCACACTGATGAAGCCGTGGGTCATTAAGAGGACATGAACACGTAAAGTACTTTAGCTTCACTCTGATCTGCACAGAGCTTCCTTTCCTAAGAAAGTTCAGTACTCTATCCACTAATCCATGATGACCCCCTTTCCTACAGTGGCCCTGAGTTCAAATCCCAACTGCTATTCTGGACTACTGCCTTGACTGCCCTGTGGGCCCTTCTCCCATTGGTGAATTCTGCCCAGAACCACCATGTTAGGGCAGGGCCGCAGACCAGCAATTCCTGATCTTCCAGGGCAGGACCACTAAACCATACAGAGGGATCCCTGCAAGCCACAGGCTGACTTAGAAAAACACACATTTATAGATTTAAATTTTTTGTTTTTGTTGAATGGCTTTCAGTCATGTCCAACCCTCTGTGACCCCATTTGGGGATTTCTTGGCAGAGATCCTGGAGTGGTTTGTCATTTCCTTCTCCAGCTCATTTTACAGATGAGGAAACCGAGGCAAACAGAGTGAAGTGACTTGCCCAGGGTCACACAGCAAGTAAGTGAGGCCAGATTTGAACTCGGGAAGAGGAGTCTTCCCAGCTCCAGGACCAGTGCTCCGCACTATGGTGCCACCTAGCCGCCCGTCTGCCACACTGACAGCCCAGGGTTGTTTTGACGACCAAGTGACATGGCGTTTGTAAAGTGCTTAGCTCGGTGCCTGGCACATAGTAAGTGCTTGTAAACTAACTACAAGCTGTATGATCTTGGACAGGTCACCTACCCTCTTGGAGGCTCATTGACCGGCTAACCTAAGATCCTTTCTGGTTCTGAATCCAAAATCCCATCACCTTGTAAAAATAAAACCTCAAATGAGCAAGGTGAAAAACTGACAAGCCAAAACCTTCCCTGGACACAAAGGCAGCTGGGGGTGCCATAGCGCACAGAGTCAGGCTTGGAGTCAGGAAGACTTGAATTCAAATCCAGCCTCAAACATTTACTAGCTGTGTGACCCTGGGCAAGTCACTTCACCCTCACTTTCCTCGCCTGTCAAACGAGCTAGAGAAGGAAATGGCAAACCACTCTAGTATCTCTGCCAAGAAAACCCCAAGTGGAGTCGTGAAGAGTCAGACAAGACTGAAAAATGATTGAACAGCATTCCAGGAAAACAGGACACTGGGCCTGCCATTCTCAGGGGGCATCCAGTCCTTACCTTCCTCAAGGGGCCGCCTTCCTTACCTTACAAATCTGAACCGCATACTTCAGCTGCTGTTTGAGGTTGATTTTGTTCTTATTCCTAGGAAGATATTCCTTCAGGCTCCCAGAAGGCAGGAACTCCATAATCAGTTTAATCCTATTTCCTCCTGTTTAAAAAAAAAAAAAAAGCAAAAACATAAGAATTGAAGGTGGCAAATTGCTGCTGTTTAATTAACTCATTTTCCTGCTGGCTTCAAAATAAACCATGAAAAAAGGAGCCCAGATGACTGGCTTAGAAGTGAACTCTTCTTTAGATGATTAATTTTAAGGACATGTTACCAGTTATGAAGAGTCCATAGCCTTCGGACAACTGTAGGCCACTGGAAGGTAGGGCCTGTGTCTCTTGGGTACTTGAAGGAGCTATTTTGGTCTAGTGGAAAGTGTGGGCTCTAGAGCCGGGAAGGTCTGAGATCAAATCTCCTCTCAGACATTTTACTGATCCTTTTACCCAAGGTAAACTTCTTAACCCAGGAGCCTCAGTTTCCTCATCTATAAAATGAGCATAGCAACAGCCCTTACCTCACAGGGCCCAATGAGGATCAAATAAGAGAATTGGTCTTAGCCAGAAATGGCGGCATTGTCTTTGTGTCACACCTCCACCTGGCTCCAAGTGAAAAGCAATTCAGGTGGACGGGTGCTGACTATACGTGTTTTGAATGAATGGACAATGAGAAATCGAAGGCCAACAGCTTCCCTCTCTTGGTTATTTCGGATTTATCTTGTTTATAGTTTGTCTATACCAGCAGCCTCCAGGCCACATGTTGCCCTCTAGGCCCTTGGGTACAGCTTTTTGACTGAGTCCAAGTTTTACTGAACAAACCCTTTTATTAAGGGGACTCTACCCGAGGGTTTGCATGGCTTCTCCTCCAGTAGACTGTGAGTTCTTTCAGTGTCTTTTGCCTTTCCTTCTGTCCTCAGCGCTTAAGTGAAGTTCCTGGCATATAGTAGGTGCTTAATAAATGCTTATTTACTGACTCATGCACTGATATATCTCAAACCAAGAGTAAGAAAGTAGGCAAACATTGATTTGAGACCATCCAATGTGGTTGCTCTCAGATGAACACCACCAGTGGCCACGTGAGGTTATTAAAAATCTAGAAGCGCCCAGGGCTCTTCCTTTGCTTAGGGGAAGAAGCTGAAAGGACTGGGTACTGAAGGGAAGCCTGCTGGGTAAGAGGGCACCATTGCAGAGCGCTCCAGGCTCTGTGCTGAACGCTGCTCTGGACAAGGCTTGGGCCCTATGCCGGGAGAGAGGCCAGATTGACCAGCGGGCGGGAAGGCAGGCACCTGGCCTTGTCCAAAGCATGAAGCTCAGCTTCCTTTCCCCCTCCCCCCCATCCCAACTTCTAGCCCTGATGTCAGCCCAAGATGGCCCCACCCCACCCCCCAGGAAAGCCTCTCATACCATCCTCTGTACAAATCCCTTTGTATTTCACAATGTTTTCGTGATAAAGGTTCTTCAAGATCTCGATCTCCTTCTTCAGGTCTGCTATCTGGTTGCCCCCACTCTCTGGCTTCAGAGACTTGACTGCAACCTGCTCTCCGGTGTTGTCCCCCTCAGGGTCATACCTGCAGAGTTCAACTTTCCCAAAGTGGCCCTGGGTGGTGAGACAGATGGGGGGGGGAGCGGGAAGAGAGGGAGGGGAAGAGGGAGAGAAGGGGAGAAGGAAGAGGAAGAGGGAGAAGAGGAGGAGGAAAAGGGAGAAAGAGATAGGGGCAGGGAGAGAGAGGGATAGGGGAAGATGGAGAGAGGGACAGGGAGAGAGGGAGAGGGGAAAGGAGGAGGGAAAGGGGGAGAGGGACAGAGGGGTAGGGGAAGAGGAAGAGGGGAAGAAGGGAAAGGGAGGAGGGGGAGAGAGAAGAACAGGGAGAGGAAGAGAAGGAAGAGGGAGAGGGGAGAGGGGGAAAGGAGGAAGGAGAGGGGAAAGAAAGGAAAAGGGCAGAGAGGGAGAGGGCAGAGAAAGAGGGGGAGAGGGCAGAGGGCAGGTTCAGATTCAAGCTTATTTGCTGTTCTTCATACACAAGATTTCATCTCCCACCTCCACGCCTTTGCACTGGATGTCCCCCATGCCGGGAATGCACTCTCTCTTCACTTCTACCTCTATTCTAGAATCTCTGACTTCCTTCAAAATTCAGTTTCAGTCCCCTGTCAGAGACAGCGGCATAGAACACCTGAATCAGGAACACGTGAGTTCAAATCCAGTCTTCCTAACTGTGTAGATCTGGGCAAGTCACTTAACCTCTGACTGCTTCAATTTCTTCACCTGTAAAATGGGAATAATAACAACACCTCCCTCCCAGGGTTATTGTAAGGATCAAATGAAATAATAATTGTAAAGTGCTGAGCACAGTGCCGGGCACATGGCTAAGATGGTAAGCACTAAATAAATGCTGAAACCACTTCCACCAAGAGTCCAGCTCCTCCATTTTATCAAGTGACTTGCCTAGGGTCACAGAGCTAGTAGATGTCTGAGCCAAGATAAGAACTCCACTCTTCCTGCCTCCATTCCAACACTTCACCCACTAGCTGCCATCCCTAAGGAGACACTAGAGTTCATAGGTCACAGGACAGGATTCATTGGCCAGTAAGACCTTTTGGAGAAGTACCTCAGGATAGTGGAAAAAGCCCTGGTCTCGGAAGTGGGAGATCTGGGTTCCCGTCTTGATATCACCCTTTGCCAGCTGGATACCCTGAGGGGAGTCACTTATACACCTGCTCTCCCCACCTTCCATGGTTACTCTGAGTCCACAATAGTGATGGAGGACGAGGAAGCGTCCAGAGCATGAAAATGCTATTGAACAGAAGGTGCTCCTTCACAGCTGTGCATTTACCTCTCCCAAGTCACGGATCCTCTTCAAGAACCGCTTTTCAAAATGGGTGGGATCCACCTCAGTTGTCGGTTGTTTCTCTGAAAGAATGTCTGGGTCTAGAAAAGTATAAAAGGAAAGGCTTTGTTTTTAAGCTATTTGTGGTTTTGGTTTTTTTTTCCCCGATTTGGACACACGCTTTAACATGGACTCCAGGTCACTCATGCTCACAGGAGCAAATGTACCCTTAGCCAGCTTCCTGGTCGCCTGCTTAGCGTCGTCAGAGCAAGGAAGGACTTACTCTGCTCTTCTAGCTTATTGATGTCTCTCATGATGGCGCGGAAGAAGGGTCTCTGACTAGGGTCGTAGTTCATGCACTGCGTCATCAGGTCAGCCAGCTCCTTGCACGAGGGCGTGACCGGCATAACTCGACCTTCATAGAACCGCTCTTTCTGGAAGAAACAATGATGAGGGCCACGGATGAGGCATCAGAAGCAGCAAAGACCCAAGGGAAGCCCTGATCCACATTCTCACAGAAGGTTCCATTCATGCATTTGTTCCTCTGCATGCTAGCGCCTTGCCTTGGAGACGACTTCCCATTTACCCATGGAGATCCTGTATGTGGTACGAGCGCTCTACACCATTAGAAGCTGAGCTTTTTGGCGGCAGGCTGGGTCTTGCCTTTCTTTGTATCCCCAGCACTTAGCGTAACGTTCGGCACAAACGCTTGTTCACCAAACCCTTTCCCTTGAACCTCACAAGCAGCTTTGGGATGGGAAAGCACTGAAAACAGGGGGAGGCATTTCGAAGGCATACCACCAGCTGCTTTCCATTCACCATCCCAACTCCTTTCTAGGGGGAACTCAGAATTTAGCTCTGGAATCACTCAGGGTGTCATAGATGAACACTTGCATTCTCTTACCCAGATCCAGGCCTCCCCCTTACTTCCTAGACAATTACACACACACATGCCCTTCAAGCTTTCTTTTACATGTTTTCCCCTCACCTTAGAACTGAAACTCTTTCAGGACAAGGACATGCCTGGCACACAGTAAGTACATAATAAATGTTTATTGACTGACTGTCAGTAAGCCTATATCATTAGCAAGCTTGCTTGTATTTGCATCTATCTCACTTAGAATGGTGCCTGGTGCACAATAATGCTTCATCTATCTATTTACCTCTGCCAGCGTCTTATCTTTCAAGGGGATTTCTCCATTGTAGCAGATCTCCCAGAGGGTGGTGCCAAAACTCCATTTATCAGCAGCCACGCTCAGGTTCTTGGAGTCATCCACGCATTCTGGTGCAATCCACGGGATCCGTTCCACACACTCTGCCAAAAAATAAATAAATAAATGAATAAATGAAAAGATTCCCCCCAAACACAACACTGAAATTCTAGTTTCTGAAATGAATACCCTGAAACTGACTCGGGACGTCAGCAGAAGTCAGTGCTCCAGCCTGCCTCTGACACTCACTGGCCATGTGACCTGGGCATCTGAAAACCTGGAAAATCACTGACAGTAACTCCCTCCCAAGCCGTTGTTGCTGTTGTTGTTGTCGTCTTTCCTCTTCATCTTCATCATCTGTGTTGTCTTCTTTGTCATCTTCTTTGTTTTTTCATCATCTCCTTTGCCTTTGTCTTTTTCATCTTCTTCTTCTTTGCCTTCATCTTCTTTATCTTTGTCATCTTCATCATTGACTACTTTGTCTTCTTTGTCATTGTCTTCATCTTCTCCTCCTCCTCCTGCTCCTCCTTCCCCTTATTCTTCTTCCTCAGCCAATAACTCAGCCTCTGAGTGAAACTCAATACACATCTTGAAATCTCTCCTGCTCTCAAGCTCACACTAAAGTGTCCTTCCTCTTCTAAAGAGAGGGTCAGTATGATGACCTGACTGGCTCAGCCAGCCAAGTATTCTAAAAATAACAGCTCATGTTTCTATTGTGCTTTGAGATCACAGGGTGCCATCCCCTGCATTATCCAGAGTATCTAAGAATCTTCAAAGTCATTGAGTCCAGCCCCTTGTTTTATAGACCAGGAAATAGATGCTCAGGGAGGTGAAGTCACTTACCCAAGATCACATAGGTATCAAGATGGCAGAGCTAGCATTCAAACCCAGGTCCACTGACTCAAAATCTAGGACTCCACCAGGCTACATACACTGCCTCCCACTGAATCTCTTCTTGTTTGTTTGTTTTTGTTGTTTGGTAAGGCAATCAGGGTTAAGTGACTTGCCCAAGGTCACACAGCTAGTAAGTGTCAAGTGTCTGAGACTGGATTTCAACTCGGGTCCTCCTGACTCCAAGGCCAGAGCTCTATTCACTGCACCATCTAGCTACCCCTCTCCCACTGAATCCTTGTAGAAGCCTTGTGAAGTAGGTAGATTTCTTTGGGTTTTGTGTTTTTTTGCCCACATTTGTGATTTTGTTGGAGAGTTCCAATGGAAGCTGGTACCTCCCTGGTGACTTACAATCTTAGAGTCTTGTCTGGGGCCTTTGAGAGGTGAAGTCACTTGTACAGGGTCACACAGCCAGCATGTGACCTTGGCAAGTGTTGAACCCAAGCATTTCTGACTCCAAGCTCTACCTTCATTCCCAACACCATGCTGCCTCCCATGAGGTAGATGATGGCGAGTATTCTTATTTTCATTCTACAGATGAGGAAATTGAGGCTAATGATTTGTTGAGGCCCACATTTTTAGTTAAATGATGGAGCTACAATTTGAACCCAATCTTCCAGTCTTTACTAACTCCATCTAGACATCTTGAATCTCTACTTGGAGGTGAGGAGTAGAGGAAGGAAGTGATAAAGGGTAGAGAAATATAGGGAGAGAAGGGCTGGGGAAAGGTAGAGAAATGTACCATTTCATAAATAAGTTTACCCCGTTTGGTTGGTAATCTTTGAAGCAGGTAATCTTGGTGCCAAAGGCAATCCAGTCTACAAAGAGATCAGAACTTCCCTGCCTTGACATTTGGAAACTCACCTTTGACAAGCATATCTGTGCTCATGGGCTCAGACATCCACAACATAAAGATGGCAATCATCTACAGTGATGCAGAAAGCTCATAGAGTAGTTCACCTGTACGCCCTTCCTCTGTTCTATTTAATGCTATAACAATGGTCTGTGTGTGTGTGTCCGTGTGTGTGTCTGTCCATGTGTGTGTGTCCATGTGTATATCCGTGTGTGTGTGTCCATATGTATCTGTGTTTGTGTGTGTGTGTGTGTGGGGGGGGGTGTGTGATATCCCCCTGCCAGGTTATAACCTTGGCATATTTATCCTTTTAACTCCCCTGGTCCCAAAGCAGCACTCTGAATAGGAGCTCCTTGAACAAAGCCATTGTTTCACTCATTGTATTTGGAGCCCCAGCATCCAGAAGAACAATCCTTACTACATAGTAAGTACTTCAAAACTGCTCATTAAATTGAATTGAATTAATGGAATTGAATTCAAATTAATACGTGTTTACAAATAATTCAAATTGAATTAATTGAATTGAATTAAAATTATTCAAATATATGTATAAAAATAATTCTAATTCAATTATTTGGATTGAATTCAAATTAATATATGTGTGTACAAATGATTCAAATTGAATTGAATTCAATGATTTAAATATATTACATATGTATACAAATAATTCAAATTCAATTTATTGGACTGAATTAGTTGAAGACATGGGACCTGACCCATTTCCCAGCCTCATTCTGTGCAGGTTTTCACCTCAGTTTTGCTCTCTTCTGAGGCATCAGGGCATCAGAGGAGTCTAAACGGGACAAGTCAGCCTGTCCTCACTGTCTCCCAATCACAACCACCACCTTGAGCCTCTGATTGCACCATTTCCTGGGCTTCTGGGCATTTCATGAGGGCCTCTGACAAGGCACTTCATATTCATTGAAAGGACACATCCGCTGGGTCACTGGACTCAGGTCTGCTCTGCTGCCTAACTGGTCTACCATTTCCTCTTACAACACCATCGGGTTTAAAGAGAGCCAGCAGACAGGAGAAGCTACAGTGACTTTCAAAATGAACACAGCAAAGACATTATTCCAGGAGAAGTTGTTGACATGGCTTTTTTTTTGAGCCATCCCCCACCGCCACCCCAAAAGGAGGAAAAAGAAAACGATTCCCCACCCCCACCCTGAGCAGAAAGCTGAGCCACACCGGGCAGACATACCCTGTCGAGAGAGCACAGTGATGGGGATCCCGGGATCGCTGAGCTTGATGAAGGGGCTGCACTCACCATCCAGGCCCTCTCTGGCCAAGAGGACATTTTTGGCGCACACATTCCCATGGACCAAATCTTTGTCCTCCTGCAAAAGAGGAGAGACCCCCCACGGTGAGCAGGCCAACCCCGGACCAAACGATGAAGGCTGTCATCAGCTCCTCGGGACAGAAAGCCTCCAGGAAGTCTTGGAGACATTCTAGCTTGACTCTGCAAACTCAGTTGTTTTTTTCCCCCAGACAGTGGAGAATTGCTAAGCAGCAGGGGTGATGTGGTCGATCGAGGGCAGAACATGGAATCAAGAGGGCTTGGGGTCGAGTCTTGCCTCTGACAAATGCTGGATATTTGACCACAGATAGGTCATGTCACCTTAGACCAGAAGGATCAAGAGATCAGAGACTCAGAGCTGGAAAGGACCCAGAAGCCATCCAACCCCACCTCTTCTTCTCACTAAATAGGAAACTGAGGCCCAGAAAGGAGAATGTTTTCGGCTGCTACAGATGAGTTGTGGAGAAGGTGCCAACCCGAACAGGTAGAAAAAAATTCCTTGCTGAGAACTCTCTAAACCAAGGAACTTCCAAGTCAGGTTTTAATAAAAGCTAAAGATGAGAGAGGTCCAGGAGTCTTCCCAAGGACACAGGAAATGGCTGCTAGAATATGAAGCCCAGGCTCCTACTTGCATTCCTGAGTCCCTTCTTCCAGCCCATCAGGTTTCTGTTCTCCATTTCTCTCCACCTGCTTCCTTGTGAAATTATTCATATCTCCCATACCAGAAGTGGGCATCCCAGAGGGAAATACGCACAAACTATGCTCGCCCTTCTTGACTTCTCAGTGGCAGATTCCCCATTCTCTTCCCCCTTTATCTCCTTCCCAAGGTTGACACAACTGACTTCTGCAACCCCACCCTATCCCCATCCCCCGCTCAGCTCTATACCTGGCACTCAAATGCCTAAGTCCAGTTCTGGACCCACCACTAAGGTTTCTCCCTACATTCCCTGGCCGGTCTCTCCTCCTGACCATTCCCACCATGGATAGAGATGGTGAGGGCAAGGGCTTCTGGCCGCTGAACGCTGAGGAAGCCAGCTCAGGATGAACCTAATCGGTGTTTAGTCTTACCAAGTAACTCAGTGCACTGGCCAGCTGTTTGGCAACCTTGAATTTCCAAGGTGTGGTGAGGAGTTCACTTTTCCGATGCATGAAGAGGTCCAGGGGCCCAAACTCCATAAATTCCTCCACCATGATGTCTGAGGGCACAGAAAGGGCATGGCTGTTCAGATCCTACCCGTTCGCCTAGGCCAATCCCCACTCCTCCCCCAAGCCAATCACTGCTTCTTAGAAGACCAATAGCAGCTAATATTTCTCTAGAGTTTAATGGACATTGTCTCATTTCAACCTCACAACAACCCTGGAAGGGAAGTACGGTGTGATGTGATCGTCTCCATTTCACAGATGAAGCTGCTAAGGCTGCTTCACAGAGTTAAGTAACTAGCTCAGGGTCACAAAACTAGTAAGTGACTGAGAGAGGACTACAATGCACGTCTTCCTGCGCCAAATTTAATGGCTATCCACTGTGCAAGCAGACTATGTCTCTGGAGTACAAGGGGACAGAAAGAACTCTCACTGGACATCTGTGCTAGAGTGCCAGTTTCATGATGAAGCACCCATAAACTAAGACATTCAATGTCTCAGTTTCTCCATATGCAAATTAACAATAAATAACTGCCTTCCCATAACTCCTGGGAAGAGTGCAGGGATGCTATAGAAACAGCTGTGGAAATACAGAGAGAGAGAGAGAGAGAGAGAGAGAGAGAGAGAGAGAGACAGACAGACAGACAGACAGACAGACAGACAGACAGAGACAGAGAGACAAAGGCAGAGACAGAGACAATGAGAGACAGAGACAAAGAGACAAAGACAGAGAGAGACAATGAGAGACAGACAATGAGAGACAGAGACAGAGAGACAAAGACAGAGACAATGAGAGACAGAGACAATGAAAGACAGAGACAGAGACAATGAGAGACAGAGAGACAAAGACAGAGAAAGAGACAATGACAGACAGAGAGACAACGAGACAGACAGAGACAGACAGACAATGAGAGACAGAGACAGAGAGACAAAGACAGAGACAATGAAAGACAGAGACAGAGACAATGAGAGACAGAGAGACAGAGACAATGAGAGACAGAGAGACAAAGACAGAGAAAGAGATAATGACAGAGAGACAAAGACAGAGACAGAGAAAGAGACAATGACAGACAGAGACAGGAAGGGGGGGAGGAAAGGGGAGCAGCACAGACATACAAGAGAATGCGAGGGCTTGTCTCCGCCTCTCTTTCTTCTGTTTACCTTTGAATATTTCATAAAATCACAGATTTAGAGGAGGAAGGGACTTCCGCAACCATCTAGACCAACTTCCTCATTTCTACAGATGAGGAAACAGGGCCCCAAGAGGAAGATTCTGCCCCAGGCTCCCTCCCTCTCTGTCTCTGTTTAGATCTTCCTGCCTTCCTCTCTGTTCTCTCTTGCTTCCTTCTCTCTCTCTTTCTCTCTGTCTCTCTCTGTCTCTCTCTGTGTCTCTCTCTCTGTCTCTGTCTCTCTCTGTGTCTCTCTGTCTCTCTCTCTGTGTCTCTGTGTCTCTCTCTGCCTGTCTCTCTCTCTTTCTCTCTGTCTCTCTCTGCGTCTCTCTCTCTGTCTCCGTCTCTCTCTGTGTCCCTCTCTCTCTCTGTGTCTCTCTGTCTCTCTCTCTGTCTCTCTGTTCCTCTCTGTCTCTGTCTCTCTGACATACACACACATACACGCACACACACGGATGAAAGCTCAATAACTACAAGAGATTTCAGATGCCCTTTCACTTGATACTTCATTTTACAGAAGAGGAAACTTAAATTCAGGGAAGTTAAGTGACTTTCCTAGGGTTAAACCAGTACTAAATGGCAATGGTGGGATTTGAACCCAGGTCCTTTGATTCCAAATCCATTCTTCTTTCCTATGTATCAAAGTGTCTTTTGCTGATATTTTTTCTTTTTATATAACCTTCATTTCCAAATATCTACCCCTCCCTTCTCCTAACCAAGGAATCATTTCTTATAACGAACCACAAAAAAGGAGGGAAAAAGTCCACTCAATGGGCACATCCACTGTGAGTGAGAATGTACACACTGTTCCACCTCCATAGTCCCCCACCTCTCTGGCATCCTTTTCTAGTTGGTAAACACACCAGAACAGACACACTCGGAGTGCTGGAGCACCCCTCAAAGAAGCAAACTTACTTTCCACGTCCCGGACACAGACGCCATAGAGATACACAATGTGTTTATGGGAGACTTGTCTCATCATGCTGGCGGCCTCGAAGAAAGCCTGCTTGGAAATTTGAGAACTGGGGGTGAGGAGGAGAGAACCACACTGATCACAGCCGCTGGAAACCTCCTCCCCAAGCATGTTCCATGTGACCGCCCCCAGCATGCACACATGCATGTACATATATGCACATACATGCACGTGCACACACATGTTCTAGGATGAGGCTGCAGCCTGGTTTCAGGACATGCTGGAAGATTCTCACCGAGACACAATGCTCCTTTAAACCCACTTGTAGGGCAAAGGCCACCGGATATGCCACCTACAGATGGCCGAAGCTGCCTGGGAGACGAGCGAGGGGGAGAGCAGCCTTGGAGGACGTACTCACCAAAGAAATGTCCCTGTGGCTAGGGTCCAAGACTTTGAGAATCACTTTCATCTTTTTCTCATCGGAGCTGCCTTCTTCATCCTTGTAGTCCAGGGTCCCTGAGTAGATCTGGGTCCGAGTGCCTCGTCCCATGTGCTCTCCCTAAACAAAGCCAAAGGGACAAGGGAGGGAGCTCAGAAATCAGAGAAGGCCAGGGGTGCCGGCCTGAACAGTACTGGAGGAGAAGCAAGGGCCAGAGCCAGGGTTGCCGGCCGGGAGGGCTCGACAAAACCCAGGGGGGCAAAGGGGCCTCAGCACTGCTAATCCCCATGGTGCCTTGAGAACAAAACTTCTACAGAGAAAAGACCTCGTGGGCAAATGCCCAGCCTCAAAGAGAGCAACGCCCACACCACCCTCACCCTCCACAACTCTGTGTACCTTGAAATAACCAGTGACCCAACGGAATGAAATTCTGACTCAATCCTACTTCACGAAATGCTTCCTAGCTCTGTCCATTCCATTAATGTGAATTAGGGAGGGGAAGAGAAGGCATAAGCAGTCATATTTCACCTACTACCTGCCAGGCTTGTGCTAAGCCCTTTAACAAATATCATCCCATTTGATCCCCACAATAACCCTGTGGGGTAGGTTAGTATCCCCATTTTTAAGCTGAAGAAACTGAGGTGGACAGAAGTTAAGTGACTTGCCCAGGGTCACGCAGCCAGTAAATGCCTAAGGCTGAATTTGAACTTTTGCTTCCTGTGTGACATGGGCAAGCTGCTTCCACTCCCCGGGCCTCAGTTTCCTCATCTGTAAAATGAGAGGGCTTGGACTAGATGACCTCTAAGGTCCCTCTCACCTTCCACAGCCCTTCAGTGTCCTGTGGGCTAGCCTTGGCTCTCCTGTGCCCCTTCACCTACCATGGCTCACACCACACCTACCAACCTTGGGTCACCTGCCTATTGGTTTTCTCTCCTCAGACTGCAGGGGTTCTAAACAATACTTGGAGAAAGTGATGAGCTATAATCCCGCCATCTGTTTCCACCAAGAGCCAACCATTTACTCTCTCTCATCTCCCATCAAAGGATGTGACCTGTTCTGTCTATCTACAGGGCAGAATCACAGCTATTAAATGTCAGAGACAGGAACCAAAGTCTAGTGTGGAACCCTACCCACTGCGCCCCCCTGCCCCTTAGCTTTGCACAGAACAGGCAACTGAGGCTCCAAGTGGATGGAAACATGGATCGTTCTTTGCTCAGCCTGATCAATTTGGATATTAGCCGACATTTCTCATCTGCTCTCAAGGAGAAGGGCTCCCACCCAACACCTGCTGCACTGACCGTCCTTCAAGGGTTATTGATTAAAGCCGCCTTATTTATGCAGGATTCGCTCGGGGTTTATGGGCAGTCACATGCCTGCAGCATCCCAGAAATGCCGTGGAAAGTTCAACATAATTACTGTCACTGAAATGGCCATTTGGATGGAGGGAAAGCTTTTAAGTGTTCACATTCCTGAAAATCCCAGGCCATCCCCAAGACCGCTAGAGGAATCCGTCCAAGGCAAGAGGGGTCTGAGAGCCGCAAGCAGCCTGGGTGTGCAGACAGAGAACCCAGACTTCTGCCTGCTTTGCTGCTGACTGACGCGTGTGACCTTGGACAGATCACTTCACTTCTCTGGCCCCCAGGCTCCCTCTCTGTAAAAGGAGGAAGCTAGGTCCTCGTTCCTTCTGGCACTATAACCATGGTCCTGTGACTCCATTCTATTGCTTTTTTTTGGGTGGGGGGAATCCAGACCTGTGATTTCATTTATTCATTGGGAAGTCTCAATGAGTCAACTCCCTTCACCAATGCAAATGCCCAGGCTCACCAACCAGTAGGGGTCAGAAGGCAGAACTTGAACCCAGGTCTCCCTACCTCCAAGGCCAGCTCCCTGGCCTGTCCACTGCCTCCCATTTTCGATGGGAATTCTCCTTCCGAGGGGCTAATTCTAAGGGATGAGGCAGCGTGGCTGAGTGGATAGAAGTAGGTGGGCTCTGGCGCTAACCAGCTGTGGGATCCTGGGTGCGTGTCCCTGGATTCTCTGACCCCAGAGTAACTCCTCAGGATGGGGCAGGACAAGCATGGCACTGTGGAAGGGTGCTGGCTTTGGCGTAAGAAGACCCAGCTTTCACATCTCTGCCACTGACTATCTGTGTGATCTTGGGCAAGTCAGCTTCCCTGGGCCTCAGCTTCCTAACCTACTGAAAAAGAGAGGGGATAGGGATGAGCTGGATGGTCTCTGGGGTTCCTGCTAGTCTAAATTCTATGCTTTGATGATCTACTAATTCATAGACAGGCTGCAATCTGCCTTGAGTTTTCATGTTGCTGAAATCACAGTTCCTTCATCAAGCAATTTCTAAATACCTCCTAAGTGCTCATCATAGTGGGTGAGGGATACTTCTAGTCAGTCACTTAGAGCCAACCAGCAATTATTAAGCTCTTACTGTGTGAAGCACTAGAGCTACAAAGAAAGGCTTAAAAAAGTTCCGTGCCCTCAAGGAACTCACATTCTGATGGAGGAGACAATATGGATATAAATGGACACACGGGATCTGTACAGGTCACATGGAATCTCAGCGAGAAAGGCACTAGAAGATGGAGGGACCTGATTCTGCAGGTGGGACTGGGGCTGAATCTTTTTTTTTTCCAATTCAATAAACATTCATTAAGTGTCTGCTATAGGTTTGGGATGTGCTGAGCATTTGGGATTTTAAAAAGAGTCTAAACATAGTCCCTGCCCTCATGAAGCTCACATTCTAATGTATCTGGGTTCAAATCCAGGGTCTGATTGTTGCAGGTTTTATGACCATGGTTAAGTCCCTTAACCTCTCACTGAGGGACTGGAGCTGAATCTCGAACAAAGCCCCAGAAATGAAGAGGCAGACGGGAGGGGGGAGGACATTCCAGGCACGGGGCACATCCAGTGCAAAGGCGTGGACGCAGGAGACACGCCGATACTCTAGGATGTCAAAGGTCCCACGCTTCATCAGGATGGGTACTCCTTTCCCTGACGCTGATCGTGACCCCTTCAAGATGTGAAGGTCGCCACGGTGGAAAAATTCACCCCTCGTAGCCAACCTGTTGAAGAGTCTCTCCCGTCAGATGAGGTCTTGTCCCAGGTTGGCCAACACACAGTCCACTGCCAGGCTCACGCTAGTCATAGTCAATTAGCATCTATTAAGCACCTCCTGTGTGCCAGGTACTGTGCTAAGTGCTTTACACATGTTATGCCACTGGACCTTCACCACAGCCCTGGGAGGTAGGTGGTATTATTATCCCCATTTTACAGATGAGGAGCCTGAAGCAAAGGTTAAGTGACTTGCCCAGGGTCACACAGCTAGCAAGTATTTGAGGCCGGATTTGAATTCAGGCCTTTTTAACTCCAGACCTCCATGTACTGCCTCTAAGGAGGTGGGGAAGAATGGGAGAGAAAAGAACAGCAGTGGGAAATGAAAGATTTCTAGAGTCCCAAGCAGGCTCTTCTCTGCCTGTCTTGAGTCTCTTCTCTCTGGCAGGTGAATGAGGACTCGGCAAACTTGTGTCTGTCTGTCTCTCCACTGCCTTTGGCGCCGGGGGGAGCCTGCAGGACCTTGTTCCAAGATGTGCCCTAAACCTCAGGAGACAGAATTGAATTCGACCCGATTTGCGGACTGCTTGCATGTAGTAACTGATACGTATCATTGTTTAATTCGTAGAAGTCACGGCTTGGGAGGCCAGGTTTCCTCCAGATTTCCCTGAATGCCCGTGTGCTTCCGGGCACTCACTGAGTGATCATTGCCTCTGTCTCCTGAGCTAAGTCATCTAGGTTTCTTTGGTGAGATTCAGCAAGCCCAGTCATCCATCTTCCCTTCTCCATGGCCTAACTGCGTAGACTTTGAGACACACTAGATGGAAAGGGACGAGGCCCGCTGCATCTCCAAATTCCTTCCCAGAGCAGTTTTCACCGAAGCACAGACCCCATCCAGCTCAATCCATTCTGGCACAACCCCTCCATGCTCAACAGGTGGTCATCTAGCCTTCACTCCAGCTCCTCTTCTGGGGAGTCATTCACCACCTGCACCGCACTTGTGAATGACGTATTTTGTTAACAAAAGAGGAAGACCAGCTTCATGCGGGAGTCCTGTGGCTACGGTGGTCCTGGAGGGGACAGGGAGGGTACCCTACAGCTGATGGAGGCAGCTATGGAGCTGAAGGTCAGGAGGCTCAGAGAGAAGGGGAGACAGAGCCCAATGTTTGTAGGAAGCATGAAGGGAAAGGAAACACAAAAGGTCAATGGAAAGTCTGAGGTTCCCAGAGAGACAGTGTGCTGAGTTGTTACTCCCCAGGGAGGGCAAGTGGTTTGCCCAGATTCACACATCTAGTAAGTAGCAAAAGTAGAGTTTCACCCCAGGTTCCAAAGCCTGCTGCAGACAGGAAAAGTTGTGGTGTCCAGCATGAGAGGTGAGAGTTAGGAGACCTTAAGGTCTAGTCCTGGCTTCTGCATTAACTCACTGTGTAATTTTGACCAATCACATCCACTCTCTGGCTCAGTTTCCTCATCTATAAAACAAGTGATTGAACTAAATGACTCCCAAGACCTCTTCGAGCTCCATTACCCTATGATCTACATTGGGAGATGGGGAAGGTCCTTAGCCAAAACCCAAGTTACCTAAAAGCTAATTCATGTCAACCCAGATCTTTTCCATCTTTTAGGTTCTTTGTTAACAAAAGCCATAAGATGTAGAGTTAACTTTTTTTCCCTAAGAAAGATAAATAATGTCCCTCAAGTAACCCAGGACCATTCCCCACTGCATCTGAGTATTCTTTCCAGATTGCTACTTCTGCTGACAACACCACCACTACTACTTAATTGGCAAGCTTAGGGTCTCGCATCTAGAGTTGGAAGGGACTGCCCCTGTCAATGGCTCTTCACTGTTTTACAAAGAGCTTTCCTTCTAATGAGCCTGTGAGTAATTCCTGGGTACCAGTAAGCTATTAATACATGCTTTATCAATTTATCTGTCTACGTAGACAGGCAGGGGAGGTATTATCATTTCTGTTTTATAGACGAGGAAACTGGATCTGACAGAAAGTCAATGGTGTAGATGGGCAATAATGAAGACACAACCCGTGAGAGGTAGTACATACCAGATTTGGAGTTACAGGTCTTGGGGTTCAAATCCTGTCTGTGTTAATATTTCTGTGATCACAGGCAAGTCAATTAAGCTTTATTTTCCTCATCAATAAAATGAGAGGTTAGATAAGATGGCTCTCAGGTCTGTTCTATGTCTAAATCTATGATCTCATGATCCTCGACACTTGAGGTGTTGACATCCGGTCCTCTAAGGCTGGGAGGGGACAGGCCAAAGCTGATTTCACTCCAGCAGGAAATAAAACTCTATTGTTCAGTCTCCCATGACAATATCCCCAAGGGGAGATATCCTCATCCCAAAGGTGCTGGCAGGAGGAAATACAATGAACTCACCTGAATGATGTCTTCCTTGAGAATTCGATGGAAACTCAGCTGGCTCATTGTATAGACTGGCAAGCATTCCTGGGCCTTCTTGGTGGCCACAAGCAGATTAGAAATTTCTGGAAAAGATGGAGGGTACACATCCGTTATACCAGAGAGCCAACTGCTAGCTTCTGTAAGAACCGAAGAAGTCTGCTAGTTTTGTAGAGGACAAAGCAGGCACCATGAAGGACATGAAGTGCAAACAGAAGGCCGATGCCTTGCTCTTGAGGTATTGAAGAGATACACAAGCATACATACATACGTGTGCTAAAAACAGGGTTTGGGGCAGCTAGGTGGCTCAGTAGATAGAGCACCAGCCCTGAAGTCAGGATGACCTGAGCACAAATCTGGACTCAGACACTTGACACTTACTAGCTGTGTGACCCTGGGCAAGTCACTTAACCCTACCCTAGCCTAGGGTTATACCTAGCCAAAAAAAAAAAACTCCAAAAAACAAAAAACATAGGGTCAAGGCTAAAACAGTCCCTGCCCTCAGGGATCTTGCATTCTACTGGACAATGGAGTGTGTGTGTGTGTGTGTGTGTGTGTGTGTGTGTGTGTGTGTGTGTGCGTGCGTGCGTGTGCGCGCGCATATATATATACACACACACACACATACACACATGCATTTATATTTTATATTTCTATTAATATAGTATGTGTGACTGTGTGTATACATACTAACACACGTATGCATACATATTAACTGTCTATGGAGCCACTAAGCTGCCATTTTGAACTTAACAGTGCTCAGCAAACATGACATTTCATCATTAAAAAGACTAAAACTTCTCCATATAAATGCTCTATCATCCAGTAGAATGCAATAGCCCTGAGGGCAGGGACTTGTTTAAACTTTGTCCTGTTATCACTAGCATCTGTCACAGTGCCTTACAAATAACAGGTGTTTAATAAATGTCTGAATTGAACTGATTTGCTGAATGCTTAACAAAACACCCTGTCCTATGAGGGAGCAAAAGAGATGAGTATACAGATGGCACTCACTAGGGAATGCCTGCAAGGAGATCATAGGCTCCCAGAATCTCAGGGCTGGAAGGGATCTCAGAAACCATCCGGAATCACTTGTACCTGAACAAGAATCCCTTCTTTAACCTCCTCCACCAGTGGACCCCCAGCCCATGCTTAAGAGATCTCTAGAGAAAGGAATCCACTCACTCTTAAGGAAGCTTACTTCAGGAAGGAAGGAAGGAAGGAAGGAAGGAAGGAAGGAAGGAAGGAAGGAAGGAAGGAAGGAAGGAAGGAAAGGAAAGGAAGGAAGAAGGAAGGAAGGAAGGAGAGGAAGGAAGGAAGGGGGAAGGGAGGGAGGGAAGGGAGAAGGAAGCAAGGGGAGGAAGGGAGGGAGGAAGGAAGGAAGGAGGGAGGAAGAAGGAAGGAAGGAGGGAGGAGGAAGGAAGAAAGGAAGGGGAGGGAGGAGAGAGGAAGAAGGGAGGAGGGAGGGAAGGAGGGAAGGAGGGAAGGAAGGAGGGAAGGAGGGAGAAGGAGGAAGGAGGGAAGGAAGGAGGGAGGGAAGGAAGGAAGGAGGGAAGGAAGGGAGGGAGGGAGAGAGGAAGGAAGGAGGAGGAGGGAGGAGGAAGGAGGGAAGGAAGGAGGGAGGAAGGAAGGAAGGAGGAAGGAAGGGAGGGAGGAGGAGAGGAAGGAAGGAAGGAAGGAAGGAGGGAGGAAGGAAGGAAGGGGAAGGAAGGAAGGAAGGAAGGAAGGAAGGAAGGAAGGAAGGGAGGGAGGGAGAGAGGAAGGAAGGGAGGAGGGAGGGAGGAAGGAAGGAGGGAAGGAAGGAGGGAGGGAAGGAAGGAAGGAAGGAGGGAGGGAAGGAAGGAGGGAGGGAAGGAAGGAAGGAGGGAAGGAGGGAAGGAAGGAAGGAGGGAAGGAGGGAGGGAAGGAAGGAAGGAGGGAAGGAGGGAGGGAAGGAGGGAAGGAGGGAAGGAGGGAAGGAGGGAAGGAAGGAAGGAGGAAGGAAAGGAAAGAAAAAGAAGGGTAACAGTACCTCTTGGTTTCGGCTGACAGCATTTCTTCAGGACGAAGCTGATGTTGTCTGTTTTCAGGATCTGCTTTTTCAGATGGTCCATCAGGCCTCTGAGAGAGGGGAACACTCGATCGGAGCCATGCAGGGAGTATTTCCCCTTCTTCACTTCAATCTGGAAATTCTTGTACTGTTTCTGGCTCGTTAACATCTGCTATTGGGAGAATGACAACCACTGTATGAACATCACGTCATGCTCACGCAGCCCGGGGGAGGGGTTCCATTCAAACATCTCCAGTTCCTAGCCTAGTGCCTGGTATGGAACAGTCGCTTGATTTCCCCTCTGTTTGCCTTTGCTTTGGCTGTGCCTCATGCCTGGCATGCTCTCTCTCCCCATCTCTCTCTCTCTCGTAGAATCCCTCTGTTTCTTCAAGGCTGAGCTCCACCCCCACCTTCTTTCTGCCGGAAGCCTTTCCTGCTCCCCTAGCTGTCCGTGCCTCCTCTGGATGGCCACCTTCCATCAGCTTGGTTATGTATTGTGTCTGTACCGGGGTGGGTATTTGTTGCCTATGTGAGTAGAGAGTAAGCTCCCTGAGGGCAGGGGCTGTTTTTGTTTTGTCTTTGCATCCTCTGCACTTGGCGTGGTGACTGGCGCATGGAAAGTGCCTAATCTGTACTTGGTGTTGGACTGATGAGTGCTGGCTGAATTAAATGGAACAGAAGGGAATGGTTTCTTTGGGCATCTATGGTGTCATTGGTGTAGAGGACTAAAGGAGAGAAAAGTCTCTTTTCAATACAAGTCAGCTCCTGCTCTGTATCTTACCTTACAGTGAATCTCAGCAAGAGCTTGAAGCATCCTGACTCAGCCTCTCCTAAAGACAGGCCAGGCTGGGAGCCATCTAATCACATTAAAGTGACACTAAACTTCCTCCAAAGACTGATGGGCAGGGAGAGTCGGGTATGACAAGCCCAAGCACTATTCATTAAGAGAGCAAACATTTACCATCCAAGAGAGAATACTGCTTAGAATGGAAAGGGCACTGATTTAGGAAACCCTGGCTTTGGAGCTTCTAAGCTATAGGACCTCGGGTTAATCAGTTAACCTCTTTGGGCTTCAGTTTTCTCATCGATAAAATGGGGACACACATAAACCACTTTCATTACCAATCTCAGAATTAGTTCGAAGTTCAAATGAGATAATGCACATAAAGCACTTTTACAAGCTTTAAAGCTTGGCTGAAATGTCAGTCACTATTATCAGCATGATAGCACTTTTCATAATCATTTCAGTATCAACCCAGTAAGATTGGTACCACAAGCATTTTGATCCTGGGGAGGTCACGTGGTCCAGTGGAGACAGTACTGACTAGAGTCAATGGGCCTGGGTTCAAATCTCACTTCTAATGCTTATTACTCATACGACCTTGGGCAAGCCACATAAGCTCCATGGGCCTCAGTGTCCTCATCTGTAAGACGAGGGAGTTGTGTCACATGGCCTCTGAAGCCTCTCCCAGCTGCAGCTCTACAATCCCTACTGTACTGGAGAGGAACGTGAGGCTCAGAAGGCTTAAACGCTTGCCCAGAGTCTGGAGGTGAGATCGAGCCCAGGATTGTGTGAGGTCCAGGTGTGGAGAAATGCATCCATTAGAGCACATCTCCTGCTAAGGCATTTTAAAAGTGGGGTGAGGAGCTGTTCTTCTGACATTGGCAGAACATCTGCTTTTCCAAATGTATTCTCCCATGTTTTCCCTTTGGTAGCTCTGATTTCCTTCTGACATTTCCTTTTCTCAGATGATCTGAATTCTCTCCAGCCTTTGGCCACTTTCCCTGCCTCTGTCTCTGTTGTCCAAATGCCTCCCAATCAAGCTCACCCTTCTCCAAACTGGGACGTGCTTACTTGGTGTAGAAAACTGTGTTTCCCATTCATTTTGCCCTTAAAGGCCAGCATTCTCCACCAAGAGGTCATTCCGTCCCGAGGTCCAGAAGGTCCCTTGAGCCCCAGCGTCCCTGGGTTGGACGGAGCTTCACAGGATACTCAGTCCAAACAGGATCTGATCAGAATCCCGTCTATCACATGTCTGGCAAGCGGTCACGTAACCACTGCCTAAAGACCTCTGGCAGGAGGAACCCGCCACCTCTGCCCATTACAAGCATTCCTTTTTTTAAAAAAGTTTTTCTCTTTTTTTATGTATTTTGGTTTTTACATCACAATCATTCATAGAAATAGGATTTTAGATTTGAAATAGAAAGGAAACTCAGAGATATCTAGTCCAACTCTCATTTCATAGATGGGAAAACTGAGGCACGGAAAGGTAGGTGCCACCTGCCCGCCTCTTGTTTGCAGACTTTTCCTAACATCAGGATGAAATCTGCCTTCCTAGAACTTCCCCACGGTATGGAAGGAGACCCACATTGGCCAGGCCAGGCCGGGTCATTCCCTTCTTGAAGCAGATTGCCAAGTCCAGCTCTCAGAACCAACCCCATGACTGTTTATCCTACAGACTGGCTTCTGTCACCCCGGTTCTTTTCCTGTCTTCCTTGGGAGAACAAGGTAGCCCCAGGCCAGGCTCCATCAGAGCCCCTGTTCTCACTGACCGCCACTCCCCTGCCACCTCCCCAAGCCAAAGCCAGGGCTGACCTCTGACTTCTCCAAGCAGGTCACAGTCATGAGGATGTTGTCAAAGTCTGTGCAGCTCCAGCGCAGGACGTACATGCCCTCCTCGCTCCCTTCTTGTCTCAGCTTGTTGATTGCATACTCAGTACTGGAGGAAAAGAAGGGGGATCACACCGAGCCGCCATATTGGATCTGCGTCCTCCCAGTCCTCCCGCCTCACCCCGAGGAAGTCCTGGGGTTTCCGAGCTGTTCTCTACCCCCACAGTGCCCTTGTCACTGTTTTCTCATTAGATATTGATCTTTACATCCAATGGACGCCTTTGCTTCTACATCACATTGATTTGAAAATACACTGGAATTTAACATCTGCCCTTCCACACCAGCCTTCCCTTGAAAAAAGATACTGAAAAAAAAATTCATCAAAATGAACAGCTCGATCACTTCTGACAACATATACAACATTCTTCGCCCAGAGTCCCCCACCTCTCCAATGGAAAGAAAACAGTACATTTTCTCATTTCTTGTGTGATGTCAAATATGGTCATTTCAATTCTTTCTGCCGTTGTTATTTTAAAACAAGGCAGCAGGAGGCATATAGACGTAGACAGACTTGCCCAAGATCTCCCAGGCCCAAGAGTGGCATGGCCAGGACTAGGACTCTAACTCTTGATTCCAATGTTAAATGACTTGCCCAAGGCCACACAACCAGTCCGTGTCAGAGGTCATCTTGATTCTGAGGCCAGCTTTTAATGTTCAATTACCATGCTGATTTACAAAGAATAACACGTGGGGAGGTCAGCGGTGGTGTGGGGAGGGAGTGGAGGGAAGAATGTGCCTGAAAGTTGGAAGGAAACTTACCAACATGATCTCAAGGCAAGATCAAAGGATCTTCCCTTACAGCCTACAAGGGTGCGCTAGAGCCAGCTCGTACCAGCTCACAAGAGCTGCTGATTAAATGTTCAGTGTGAGCATTTATACCTCAGAAATCAGTACATGCTACAAACCAGGGCTTCATTTCTCGTTTTGTTGATTGTCTAGACTTAAGAAAGTGATAATGATGCAGATTAACCTAAAAGTGTGCCATGCATATTTTTTGTTTTGTTTTGAGAGCTGGTTGTTAAATATTTACCAGCACACCACTGCTGGTAAGACATATGTGATGTGAGCAGACAGAGGAAGTTAAGAGTTCTCTAATTTTAGTTTAGTCTTGGCCTCAGTGTGGACAGGACCAAGTCACCCATTCTCCTCGTGGCCTTTGCTTTTTACATTTATAAAAGATCAATTAACTGAATAATTTATCCCTGATCTTGAAGCTCTAAGTCTCAAAATTGATCACTCTCGTGGCATGCTTAGGGATTCTGGTAGAAACATAAAGGAGTGGTCACTCATTAGCTTTTCTTCCCTTCTTGTGAGATTTTTGCCACTCCCTCCAGGATATTTGGGGATGGTTCTACAGCCTATGGAGTGGAAGCCAAAAAACCCGGGTTCTGGCCTGGTGGTGTGTGACCAAGAGTGAGTGAATGACCTTGTCAGTGGCCGAGTTTTCTCATCTGTAAAGTGCCTGTGAATTGGATGACTTACGAGGTCCCTGCCATCTCTAAATTCCAATATGTAAAAAGTGTCTGAAGGAAGGGAGTGGTGCCAGAG
This sequence comes from Phascolarctos cinereus, assembly GCF_003287225.1. NCBI lineage: Eukaryota > Metazoa > Chordata > Mammalia > Diprotodontia > Phascolarctidae > Phascolarctos > Phascolarctos cinereus. The sequence continues at coordinate 465,992,387 of NW_027555958.1, forward strand.
AGAAGGCTGGACCGGGGTTTGAATTCTACCCTTCCCATCACTCAGCCTTAAACCTGGGTTGGCCTTGACACATCCAGTCGGCCACCCAATCCTTCCTCCACAGCATCTGTCCCACAGTTCCCTTGTCCAGGTGGCCACCACACTAGACCAGGTCCTCACTGCCTTTCTCCAGGATCACTCCTCCTACGTGGTCTCCTCTCCTCTCTCTCCCACACCAATCCATCCTTCACCCATCTGCCTAAGGGCAGACAAGGTCGCCTCCCTGCTCAATAAATTCCAGTGGTTTCCTATTAATTTTAGAATGAAATATTTATTTTTACATGTAATTGGGGGAAAATATTTTTCTTAAAAAAAGAGCAAAACATAAACCCTTCTATTTGCCATTTAAAGGTCTTCATAATGTGGCTTCTTCCATATTACTTCCCATCATAAACTTGGTGATATATTTGTATTTCTCACATGGGATAGCTTGAGGGTACAGTAGATAGAGCCCTAGTCCTGGAATCAAAAAGACCTGAATTCAAATCAGACCCTAGACACTTATTAACTGTGTGCCCTTGAGAATGTCACTTGACTTCTGAGTCACTTGACTCAGTTTTCCCAACAGTAAAATGGGGATAATAATGACCCCCTCCTCCAGGGTTGTTTTGAGAATAAAAAAGATAACATTTGCAAGGTTTGCATTTTGCAAACCTTGAAACACTATGTAAATGCTGGGTATTATTACTGCTACTGCTGCTGCTGCTGCTGTTGTAAAGTGCAATATTTTGTAATGAATACGAGCATCGAATTATCTAGCTAGGACTGGAAGGCTCCAACCCTCTCATTTTACACGTAAGGAAACTGAGGCCCAGGAAGGCCAGATAGGGAGTGAACATCAGAGACAGGATTTGAATCCAGAGCCTCTAAGTCCAGAGCCAGGGTCCTTCCTTGTTGCCAGAGCTGTCAGAGGTGGATTTGAACTCAGGTCTTTCAGACCTCCAGCCCAACGATCTGTCCATCACAGCACGCTGATTCTCCAAAGTCTGTCCAAGCCAAATCTGCACTCCATCTTGGACATGTAGCTGATGGCATTGGGGGTCCTTAAAGAGATAACAAGGAATGTGGCCGCAGGAGGACAGCCCTAGAACCAGAAAGGGCCTCCGAGGTCAGCAAAGCCAACTCTCCATTTTATTGGTGAGAAATGGGAGGCTCAGAGAGGGTAGGTGATTCTCCTAAGGTTACTCAGCAATAAGCATCACCTGTGGGATTTGAACTCAGGTCCTCACTCCAGGGATCAGTTCTCCTGATGGTGAAGACAGCAGCTGAAGGCCTGATGAAGAGCCCATGTGGGAGGATTTAGGAGGGGCCTGACCAAATGTCGTGATCAAGGATGAAGATCCCTGGAGCAGAGTCAAGGGCTGTGGGATAGCTGCAGAGGCCAAAGGGCAGTGGGGACGGGGAGGCCAACCAGCTTCCTTTCTGAATAGCTTCACGCCTGTGAGTGGCAGACCAGGCTGGCCAGCATCACTATAGACGGAAACCCACAGGCCCTGTGATTTCACTGACAAAGGGAACTCCTGAATGAGGACAGTCCTTCCACCAGTACAGGGCCACTCTCAGAGAATAATTGTGTTTTTAAATAGCTACGGTTAAGAAGCCCAGCTCTACAGCTCCTCTAACAGGTGGTCAGGGAAGCAGGAAACGTTTCACGCTCAGCCCTGGGTGCTGTGTGGAGTGAGCACTCAATAAACATTTGTCAGTGTTGTCATCCAGCCTCTGTGCTTGCATGCTGAAAGTGATGGGGAGCTCATCACCTTTCTAGGCAGCCCATACCTGGGCCAGCTCTCACTATTCTGCAGATTTCCCAAAGAGTTCAAATGTCTCCCTTCTGCCTTGCAGTTTCCTAGTTCAGCTCTCTGGGGCCAGTTAGAAAGAGTCTAATCCCTCTTTGGCATGACAATCCTCCCAACGTCTGAATACACGCTCCCTCTCCTGCGTGTGTGGGAAACGATCCCACCAAGTTTCTGTTCTGCCCTAGATACAACGACCCCTTGGTGTCACTCAGCAATCACTGCCTTGGGACATCTCCTATGACCACTTCAGGTCACTCTGCATGGGTCTTGTCTCCCCATGGAGATCTTAAGCTTGCTGACAGGAGGGCCTGGGCATCACTCTTTTTGTATCTTCTAGCCTACCCAGCTCCATAACGGTCACACAGTAGGGACGAAACAAATCTCTGCTGTATGAGTTTATGAGATGGAAGTCCTGGGTTCAAATCCTGCCTCTGACACTTACTCCTTGTGTGATCTAGGCAAGTGATTTCCCTTTCCTGGGCCTCAATTTTCCCAACTTCAAAATGAGATTGGATTCAATGGCCTCTGAGGGCTTTTCCAACCCTGGAACTATGGTCCTTTGGCCAGCAGGGATGAAGAACCCGGCCTGTGGTCAAGAAGCACAGTTCACATTTCTCCAGCATTTGAGAATGGCTTGCAGAGCCCCTTTGAGGTCAGCCACAGAATCAAAGACAGACCAGAAAAAACTTTGGAGGCCATTCAATCCAACTCCTCCATGTTACAGATGAGGAAACTGAGGCCAAGAGGAGTTATGTGACTTACTTACAAGGAAGTATCTAAGGCAGGATTTGAAACTAAGACTTCATGACTCCCAAGTCCAGCATTGTACCCACTGCACCAGGCTGCCTGTAAGAGAGCTATCATCCCCATTCTACAAATGGGAAGAGAGAAGCTTAGAATGAGGTTGAGTGGCCGTGACATTCACACGGCCTTGTAAGTCCTGGATCCAGGCCATGGATCCAGTCATTTATTGTTTATCCAACTATGCCAATGCCACAGAGGTTGAAATGGTTCCCTTGGTGTCACCTAATGTCAGTAGAGCTAACTCAACACCACACACACACACACACACATACACACACACACACACAACTGCTAAAGATTCCTCCAAGTCAAAACGGCCAGGAGGGTATATGACCAGACCACCAGCTCATTCTCCTTCCATCAAAGGCAGCTCAAAAGGCAATTTAACCAACCAGATGGGGCCATGACAACCATTTTCTATGTTGTGCACAATCAACGGAGGTGCGACATCCGTGCAGAGGTAATGATGGGCATCTGCCGTGAGCCGGAAATAGCCATCCACCAGAGACACGAAAGACAAGGCTTCCTCGTGGGAAGCCAGGCTTAACTCCTGCATGGAAAGAAGAGAAACAGAGTCCCGAGATTACTCTACAGCCACCAGTCAATCGGGGAAGACATGATCATTCTCTTCAAGTGATGCTGGAGGAAGAAATGAAAACCACCTGGGAGCAGGACGAGGTCCACCCTGCAGGCAGCTGGAATTATCCCAGAGATGCTCTTACTGAACCCACAGCAAATGAGCTCCCATCCAGAAGACGAGGAAGACCAACTGCACGTTAGATCCACCTTGGCAACAAAAGCCTATGCCATGAACACATTCGCCTGAAGCCACAAGGATGCTGATGAGGCAAGATGTCTTGGAATACGAGACACAAAGGGGACTGCAAGAGACTGTCAGACACAGAACCCACCCAGCAGCAGAGCCTCCTGGGCTTTCTCTGTTACTTAAACCATTCCCCACCCCCACCACCTTTAAATCTATCCAAACGCAAAGCTCAGAAGCGTAGCCTGGAAGCAACGCTCAGAGAACCTGGCTCCAATTGCCCCGGTTTAAACAGCTCGTGTCTCTTCCGGTTTAAGTGACTGTTTTCTACTTAGCCTGGTTCTTGGCATCCCAATACTTCCTATAAGCAGTCAGAGTGTTGTGTCCCTGTGCATACAGACCATCGAACAGAAGAACAGTATCTATCTGCACAGCACCTACCCAGGGAGGGAGGTACTATTATTCTCCCCATTTTACAGATGAGGAAACAGAGGTGAGGTGACTAGGTCAGGGTCACATGGCTAGCCAGTGTCTGAGGCCAGATTTTACTTCAGGGCATTGTGACTCCAGGCCCAGTGCTCTCACCACACGACTGCACCCCGGATTGGCCACGGAGGATTAATCAGAAAACACTGAAAGCAGACTAGTGACTGGCCCCAGGACCATTTCTATTGCCTCAGAAGGAGAAGACGATAATGCAGCTGACATTTATATCACGTCTTAAGGTTTACACAGCCCTTTATAAACATTATTTCCTCTCATCCCAGTAACAATCCTGTCTCACATCTTATTAGCCACATTTTAGGATCCTAAGCCTAGAGCGAGAGGAAACCTCACTGGCTGTCCACTCCAGCCCTTTCATTTTACATATGGGCAAACTGAGGCCCACAGCAGCAAGCTGGCACCATAGTACCTACAGCATGGGCTGCAGCCTCAGACACTTACTAGCTGTATGACCCTGGGCAAGTCACTTCACCCTGTTTGCCTCAATTCCTCACCTGTAAAATCAGGATCATAACAGCACCTACCTCCCAGGGTTGTTGTGAGGATCAAATGAGATAATGTAGATGCAAAGGACTTAGCACAGTGCCAGGCACACAGTAGGTGCTACATAAGTGCTTGATCCTTCCCTCCCCACTCAGTTACCCCATCTGCAAAATGGAGCCAATAATAGCCTCTACCTCCCAGGACTGCTAAGATGATAAATTGAGATAACATTTGTAAAGTGCTTTGCAGACTGAAGGCTAGTTATTATTATTATTATTATTACTCCAACTTCAGCACTCAGCTGCCTTTGCCAAACTCTGACTGAAAGGCTGGAAGGCGGGAGCATGAACCTCCTCTCAAAACCTTCCTTGGGGCTCAGCCCTTTCTAGTTAACTTGTCATGTTTCCTCAGCTGTTCTGCTTGGTTTTGACTGCATGCACATCACGCCCCTGTCGCCAAGTGCCTTCTGGAGCCACGGCCCTTTGTAACTTCCTTTTCTGTATCATTTTCTCCCATTAGATGGCAAGCTCCCTGAGGACAGACACTTTCTTTTTCTTATTTGCATCTCCAGTGCTTAGCACAGTAGTAGACACTTAATGTTTATTGACTATTGCATATGTGTGTACCTGTTGTATCTCTCCACACTCCCTCTGGCCCCCCCACCAGTAGAATATCATCTCCTTGAGGGCAGGTTCATTCTTTGTCTCTCTATCCCCAGCAATGCCTGGTACATAGTAGGTGTTTGGTAATTCTTTGGTAACTGATTGATTATACCACACTCTCTCTCTAATTGAGACAGGAATGAAGCTGCTCTGGCTGAAGAGAATACAGTGTGGGCTTAGTCCGATGAGAGGAGAGGCTGATGAACCTGGAAATGTGGGGCAGGACTCAGGAAGGACACACCCCTGGAGCTTGGCACTGAGGAGCTGTGTAAGAAGCTGATGCACTGGGGGCCGGGGAGGGAGGCAGGGAGTGCCCATTATGAGCCCCAACCTTTAATGGAATGAGCCACTGGCAAGATGAACAAAAATTCATCATTAAAAATTCCTTTCTGACCCTCAGCTTACTCATCTATAAGGTGGGAAGAATAATATCTGTGGTATTTCTCTCACGTGGCAGTCACGAGGATCAAATAAAATCATGTCTAAAAAATGCTTTGCAAATGTTAAAATGCCAGCACATCAGTTATTGATTCTGTTGTGAATAATGCAAGCACCTCTTAACTTTTCAAAGCACTTTCACATCTCTCTCTCTCCCATTTGGTCCTCACAAAAAAACCTGAGAGGCACTAACACAGGGGCTTTCACGTCCATTTCACAGATGAAGAAACCCAAGTGAGCCCCCATAATGTTTAGTGATTCCCACCCAAGGTGACCAAATGAATTTGTAAATAATGGCTGGAATCTGGGGCTCCCGAATCCTCACCTATTGGAGAAACCTGGGGGCTCACATATGCATAATACTTTGAGGCATGCAAAAGGCTTTCCTTGCAACAATGCTGTGAGGAGTGAGTAGTACAAGTACTAAAATTCTCATTTTATAGTTGAGAAAACTGAGGCCGTGATTTGCCCAAGGTCACAGAAAGGGAAGTATCTGAGCTTGGATCGAACCCTGGTCTCTCCTGACTCCAAATCCAGCACCTTTTCCACCAGCCACTAACAATGACTGCAAGAGCTTGGTGGGATGAGAAGAGGTGGGTGGAGTTACTCAGGGAATGGGCAATGGGGTCAGTGACTCTTGGGAGGTAACCTGGAGAGCTGAGGCATAACCAGAGAGAAAGGGAGAGAGAATTTCCTCATTGAAGGAATGCCTCAAGTAAAAGTAAGTGTTGGCGGGTGTCCTGTAGACTTGGTAACAGTGAGCAGATAAAGTCCTCGGAAGGGGCATCTTTGTGTGCTGGCAAGCTCCAGACCTTCTGGAGTCACACCTGCCAGCTGTGGGATGCTGGAAAAGCAGAATTTCTGTGAAATGGAGGCAAGCATTGAACGTGCTCACTCACAGAGTTGTTATGAGCAAGGACCCTTTCAAACGAGGGGAGCCTACAGGCAGGAGACCTTCATTTTCAACATCATTTTTATTCACAAGACAAGTGAAAATGCCTTTGAATTTCAGAGAAAAGGCAAAGAAGCCCTAAGTTGACAAGTCAACATTCATTAAGCACTTACTATGTGCCAAGCTCAGTTCTAAGGGCTGGGGATACAAAGAAAAGCAAAACACAGTCCTCCCTTCAAGGAGAGTGCATTCTAATGGCAGACTGAAACCATGCAGACAGCTATGTCTCTGAGGAATATGATTGGAAGAGGAGTGGTGGGATACAGGGAGGCTGTGAGAATGGGGAGGAAAGGACATTGTCTATGAAATATCACAGGGGAAAAAGCAAGACTTCACCACCTATGCCCACACTGACAAAAAGGAGAGGAATTGAATGGATCTCAAGTCTAGCAGAGGGATGCTGTATGTACAGACTTGTTCAATTCAACAAGGATTTCTTAAGCACCTGCTATGAACAAGACACTGAGTGAGAGGCTGGAGATGCAGTGACAAAGAAGAAACAGTGCCTGCCCTCAGGAAGTTTACAAGGTGCTGCGCAGGGTGAGGAGGATGAAACATTTAAAAGTGAGCAAATACAAAAATATACAAAGTAATTTCAAAAGGGAGAGAGTGCTAGCAACTCAGCAGGAAAGCAGGTCAGGAAAGACCTTGAGTAAGATGTGATACCAGGAACTAGTTCAATCAATCGATCACTTAACTGTTTCAACACTTACTATGTGTCAGGCACTGTTCTAAGTGCTGAAAGAAATATACGTATGACATAGGGAAGAGATAAGGAGAAAGTGCATCCCAGGCAGGGGAGACAAGGCTAGGGATCAAGAGAGGAAGGTCATGGAATTGACTGAGGGGATGTGAGGGGACCTGGGAGATGGCAGTACCATTGACGGTAACTGCCAAGGTTGGGGAAGGGACAATAGGAGCTCTTTTAAAGACACCTTTGATATCAGCACCCAGATGCATGGCTCCTGCTGGAGAATGGGTCAGGGTGAACACAGCATCTTCCACAACGTGGAAGTCTACAACATAACTCCCCTTCACGCACTCTGGGGACCAGCCAAATTGGCTTGAGTGCTGTCCAGATGGGACGCTCTTATCTCTCATTTCTGTGCCTTGGCACTAGCTAACCTCAAAGTCAGGAATTCCCTCCCTACTGCCCTCCTCTTCTCGGAATCTCTGGATTCCTTCAAACTCTCACTCCCTTTTGCTTGAAGCCTCTTCTGATTCCTACAAGGAGCTAGTGCTGTCCACGCCCTCACCTCCACTAATGGCCTCGGAATGCGTTTCTCTGGGTTTTATACCCACTTGGTTGTGTAGCAGTTGCTTCTTTCTGCATGTCCAGAGTGGAACACTGCCTGCCACGTCTGCTGTTTAGTCGTTTCAGTCACCTCCGACTCCGTGACCCCATTTGGGGTTTTTTTGGCAAAGATCCTGGAGTGGTTTGCCATTTCCCTCTCCAGCTCATTTTACAGATGAGGAAACTGAGGCAAATAGGGTTAAATGACTTGCCCAAGGTCACACAGCTACTAAGTGTCTGAGGCTGGATTTGAACTCATGAGGATGAGTCTTCCTGACTCCAGGACTGGTGCTCTATGCACTGCAGCACCAGATAGCTGCCAAGCTGCAAGAAGTATTTACTGGGCAGCTAAGAGATTTGTGGTAGTGTTACACACAGGTGTTGGAAAGATATAAATGAAACTGTCCCTGCCCTTATGGAGCTTACATTGTATTTGGGGAAAAGCATGTACACATGTAGATAGGTATAACAAAGTTAATACAATTTTGGTAGGCAGGCATTAGTGATAATGGCTTATAAGCAACAAAATCTGTCTTTCCCTTCTCCTACCACTATATTCCTGGCATTCTCTCTCCCTTCCTTCTCTTTTCACTGTGTCCTCCTCTGTCTCACCACCTGTTCTTTTAACAGTCGATGTTTCCACTCAGGCTAATCTTTCCATTTGCATTGGGTCAGCAGGTGCTCCCTCCCCCAAATCTCCACTTCCCTTGCAACATAGATCTATCTGCCCATGTAAAAGGCATGTTTGGGGGCTGTCAAAACAGAGGAAGCAGGAGCCACAGAGTTCTCCTTCTTCAGACCGTAAGACAGGCAGAGATTCAGCAAGAAAAGCTGCCGGTATGGCCCCGTACTTGTTTGCTCTGAGGTCATGGCCAGCTAGTGACTTGATTCTGGCCACCCCCCACTACCCAGTGGTCAGGAGCACACGAGCACTTTGGGGAAAACAGTGCTGCCTCCGATGGCCTTTTCCTATGAATCAGTTAACTTTTCTTAAATTGAACGTGGATGCTGTCAATCTCTGGAAGGCTGGCCAGCCAGGGCCAGAGGCATGGTTGAAGGAAAGACCTTGCTAAGACTGGCATTTAAGGGGCTCAGTAAAACTCAGTGACTTGGAATTGACCAAGGACAAGGCTGTTTTCACCTAAACCTCAAAGACACAATATTTTCTTGGGGAAGAGGTCCAAGGCAAGCACATGGTTGGCGCCCATTTCAATTCGACTCAATCCATGGGATCCTCAGATATTACACAGTCAGAGGAATCGAGTCAGAAGGGCCGTCACAGCCCATTTAGTCATAAGATCACAGATTAGGAAATGGAAGGAACCTTAGAGATCATTTAGTCCAATACACTCATTTAACAGATGCGGAGAGTGGGGCCAAGGATTATCAGTTAAGTGACTTGTCCAAGGTAACACTGAATTGAGCACCTATTAGGTCCAAGTCACAGTCCTAGGCATTGGGAGTAAAAAGACAAAAACAAATCAGTCTGTTCCCTCAAAGAGTTTATATTCTGCTTGCAGAAACTACATAGAAACCTAAGTTAATATAAAGTACTGTGAAATAATTTCCAGAGAGGGAGAGAGTGCGCTAGCAGTTGAGGGCATCAGAACAGGGCTTGCATGGGAGATGCAGGTAGGCTGTGCTTTGAAAGCACCCAAGGATTGCCAAAAGCAGAGGTGAGTGAAGGTGCATTCCGGGTATGAGGGGCAGAGGCAGGACATGGACTGTGGAACACACACAACAGGAAGGGGATAGACAGGAACAGGATGGATCAAGGGGAGTAAGGTGGAATAAGAGTTTGGGGGAGCCAGACTGGGGAGAATGCCAGGCGGAGGACAGTGTCCTCTGAGCACGGGAGTTCCTTCCCTCCCCATAAGCTTTGAAGGCAGGAGGAGGAGAAGGAGGAAGGGAAACTGAGATCAACGTACCATCTTCTTGTTGTCCTGCTTATTGATGCTGACCATGGACTCCTTGATGACAACATGGGTGATTTCGGGGAAGTAGGAGAAGTTATTCCATTCCTCCCGGGCTTTGTTCTTCTCTTCCTCTTTCCTGTGTTTGCTCTCCTGCTTCTTCCTCTTCAGCTTGTTTTTCTCCTTCTCAACAGAAACCACCTAAAAAGAGAAATGAGGAAACCCCTCAGTAAGGTGGGACTTGCCTTCCCCTTGGAAACAGAGAAACATATTTAACAAAGCGAGTGCTGCTCTGGGTCTGAGCAGAGCCAACCAAGGGTCCTTGGCCAATGCCAGACGAGGGAAGCAGTCTGCTCAGCAAGACAGAACCTCGTCTTCAAATGGCCAGCCCAGGTCCTAGGCAGAGCATCAGAACAATCTCTACTGCTGGGTGGAGCCTCAGGGATCACCTCACAACAGAGATGGATTACAGCGATTCAAGATCCTTTGTAAATATACAGAAATACACATACATGTGCACATAGAGCTCTAAGACTGGAAGGGACCTGGAGGTCACTCACTCCAACAACCACCCAAACATTCATGTTCTCAATAACATCCCTGGCCATTTGACTGTCCAGCTCTACAGGAAGATCTGAATTAGCTTTTTTGGCATCAAAATCTCTCTCTCTCTCATAATATATGCATATATATATATATATATCATATACACACACGTGTGTCTGCATGTAGATGCATGTATGTATATATGTATGCACTATATACACACACACGCAAACATGCAGAGAGGCTATCTATATCTATCTATGTAGAAAGATCTATATACTTATACAGTGATTTGTATTTATAAATAATTATTTACATGTATATATCCATATCCATATATGTGTGTGTGTGTGTGTGTGTGTGTGTGTGTGTGTATAGTATTAAATGAATTTCCATGGGTGGTGTTGCAAAGTGGCTAGGAGCCTGGAAGCCTAATACCCCTAAAAGTCCAAGTCTCACTGGTGAAACAGGGATCGTGTGACCTCTACAAGTCACTGACCATCCTAAAGCTCAAGGTAGCTCTGGAAGATGACAACTGCAGGGAAGGTGCCGATCTCCAATGACAAAGGGTGTTCCCTCATCCAGAAGCTCCCTTATCAATGAAGTCACACGTCCAGTCCCAGTCTATGCTCCAGGCCTTTCTAGATCAGCAGCAAGTGCCACAGGGTGTGCTCTGTTGGCAGAGCTTTGGAGAACCATAGACCACCCTCTAGACCCATGAGAAGACACCAGAGCATGACCTTGGTAGAGGATATACACACACACACACACACACACACACACACACACACACACACATACACCCCAGCTAGCTGATAGGCATTGATTACCAGTGTCTGCCTTTTTTTTAGATAAAATATAGATTCAAGGTAAGTGTGAACTTGGACATGCTAAACAAAATCCCACAATTCAAGATTTTCTATTCTGATCATTCACACACATCCTTACATTTGGTTTTTGCCTCCACTGTATTCCAAGATTTCCGGTCACCATCACTTCATAACGTATGACGTTTCCACAGTCTTTTGAGTTTAACTTATTCATTTCATTTTCAGATGAAATCAACAAGAGCGAAGTCTCAAAAATTTCAGCTCCATAATGTTTGGTTAGCGTCTCCAAGGTCGACAGATATTTCACCTTTAGATCATGGGGAGTCACACTACTGTCACAAATGGTCTTGTTATTAAATTCCTTAAGGAAATCCTTGAAGACATTATTTATTCGCATTCTGGTTAAGAGATTCCTTTGTCTGATGGTCCTGTTCAGTGTTTCTGGAATATATCGCTTGTAACTGAAAGAGGAAAATGGAAAGAGAAAGAGCAAAAAGGGGAAGAAGGGAAGAAAGGAGAGATGGAAAGTGAAAGGGAGAGAAGAGGAGAGGTGAGAAAATGTGTCTATTTAATATTTATATGAGCAAAAATTAACACTAGGTGCCCATTCTCCAAGAAGTTGACAACCTCATATATAGACCCACAAACACATTATTAAATTCTGCTGTTATTTAAGCAATCCAATCTACCTTGGTCTACTCCTATCCTCCTATCAAGAGCAGGAACCCAACCAGACATCAAAAGCTAGCCAGGAAAAAGGAACCCCACTGGTCATCCATCCAGAAGCCCTCTCCTGGCCAGCTGTTTCAAATCTTGCCAAATGTTTCATTAGGGACTCTGGAAAGTCACAAAATCAACTAACCTGCGCCCTCATGGCCTTTTGTTGACCGCCCACACGTAATATGCTAAGCAGCCACCTTATGGCAGACCCCATTCCAACATGGAGTGGGGTGGTCAGCTGAGCCTCTGTGCCCTGGAAAGGGCATAGGGAGGTCAAAGGACCTGAGTTTGAATCTTGCCTCGGCTTCATGCCACCTCTATAATAATTGCACATCACTTCAGTTCTTTACCAATTCTTTAAACCCCAGCTGCCCAGTCTGTAAAATGAGGGGATTGGACTAGATTTCTAAGGTCCCTTTAAAACTATGATCTTAATGTATTTTATAAAGTGGGGTTTGATCCTCACAAAAACCTGTGAGGTAGGTGCTACTATTGTTGCCATTTTACATATAAGGAAACTGAGGCTGAGAGATGCTAAGTCCTTTGCCCAATATTAACTCAATGAGAAGCAGCGTGATTGTAATGAGACAGAAACCTAGCCTTGGAATCAAGAAGGTCTGGGTTTAAATCTCACCTCTAACACATACAGGCTGTGTGACCCTGGGCAAGTCACTTGGCCATCATCTGCCTCAGTTTCTTCATCCGTAAACTGGGGATAACAATAGTACCTACCTCCAGGGTTGTTGTGAGGATCAAATTATTTAATATTTGTAAAGTTCTCATAAACACAATATTTCTGTTATCAGCTGGACTTTGGTGATAAATGAAGTCACTAACTTGGGAGGGAGAAGATTTGGAATAGGAAAATTGTTCTGCTTCTGTATGACTTTGAGCTAGGAACCTAGAGTCTCTGGGCTCCAGTTTCCTACTTGGTAAAATGAGAGGGACAAGAGGGGTTGACCTGTAGAGACCCTCCAGCTGGAAAACCTCTCAATTCTTTGATTCTGGGATGCTGGGACACAGCTGGTCTAACCCTCTGAAAACCTGCAAAGTGACTGTGTCAATACTTGGCTGCATCAGCCTCTCCTCCACGTGGGACCTCCTACCATCACCTCGGGCTGCCTGCCTACACCTCCTCAACCAGTAAGAGTCATGGCAGTCATTCTTAAATTATGTGCCTAGAAGGGGACGTCCCAGCATGCCTATGACCTGTCACTGCCCACATGGCCGCCCCCCCCTCTTCATTTAGAATGATGCCACTTATGCCGCTTCTTACTCTGAGAACTGGACGGGACCTCTGAGGCCATCTAGTCCAATTCCTCATTTTAGAGATGAGGAAACTGAGGTCCAGAAAAGCCACACAAGTAGTAAGTGGCATAAGTAGGATTTGAACCCAGGTCTTTTGACTTCAAATCCAGCAGTCTTCACCTTGTACCCCACTGCTTCCCGGGCAGCCTATGTGTACCCACAGTGCTTCTCTCTATTGCCAAGGTCACTCACAGATTCCTCAAAGAACTTGGCATTCAAGGATTTTCCACCATACAACATTCTTGGGATACATGCGCCACCTCATGTAGTATTAACATGCTAAAAAGGGAGACGGGCTCAGCCTTACCTGACGTCCTTCGGCAGGTCTGGAAGTTGTATATTATTCATCATGGCATAATGGGATATGGCCAGCACTGCCATCCCCAGACATTCATTTTCAATCTCATGTACTTCCTGATCGGTCTTTGGGTCTCGCACAGGAGCCAAGCACTTCACTAAATCATATTGTCCCTTCAGGGGAGAGAAAAGGTTCTTTTAAGCAGAAAGTAGGTAAATTCTTGGGAGTTCAGGTGATCACCCAACATACGGTTCTCCCAGAGGAGGACAGCTCCCAGGACAGGATGTATGGAGGGGTAAACTACCGTCTCAATTAAGAAATTCTCAAGTAACAAAACCTCTTTAACATATTCCCCTCCTTTTGGGAGATAGGTGGTGGGTTCTAGCACCTCAATGATGTTGACTGACTGATTTCTCTGGGTGCAGAATAGGGTGTATATTTCCAGGCATGTCCAAAATATCGGGGTTTTCCTTAGCTGTATTTCTTTGTTCAGCTCAAATGCCACCTCCTACAAGAGGCTGTCTCTGATTTCACTCTGATACTAATGCCCTCCCCCAATTACATTGTATTTAACATGTATGTACCAAGACTAAATACCAGTATATTTTTCAGCTACTAAAAATCAGTACTATCTACCTTAAACACACAGTTTCTTGTCTGGGGTCAAGCAGGTAAGAACACGATAGACCAGAGATTCCTAACCTAGGGTGCAAAGACTCTTCAGGACACAAGAGAGTATATGAACTTGAATGAGAAAAAAATCACATCTTTATTCTCACTAACTTTTCATTTCCTTTCTCATTCTCTATATTTTATTTTATGTACTGATTCTGGGGAGGAGTCCATGGGCTTCACCAGACTGCCTATGGCATCCAGGATACCCCAAAAGGTAAGAAACCTGCAAGTAGAGACAGAAATCCACCACTAGGATTCTTCTCCTCAGCCCTCAAGGAGTTAACCTTCACATGGACTGATACAGCCAGACTCTCGGTGGCAATCTATCACAAAATCCCTACATCAAGCGTTTATAAATTGGTTTGAAGTTTGCAAAGCACTTTCTACACGTTAACTCTTGTGGTAGTGATGATGATGATGATGATGATGATAGCATTTCTATAGCGCCTACTGTGTGCCAGGCACCAAGCTAAGCGCTTTACCAAATTTGTCTCATTTGATCCTCCCAACAGCCCTGTGAGACAGGTGCTACTATTGTTCCCGTTTTACATACAAGGAAACTGAGGCTAAGAGATGCTAAGTCTTTTTTCCCAGGGTCACACAACTAACTATCTTAGGTAGGGTTTGAATTCTAGTCTTCCTGACTCCCCCTCTTCTCCTCTATGCAGAGACAGCACCGCCTACCTGCCCAGCTCTAGAATCACAGGCAAATGCCTCTGTTGATGATCACCCTTTCCCCCTTAGGCCTCGGGCTGGTCTTGTTCCATGTTGCCTCCCTTCGTGCACTCTGGCCAGACTGACCCATTGGCTGATTCTTGCACACAATTCTGTTCTCCTTCTCCTGCCTTTGCAAAGAGAGGCTGGGTTGCTTTCCCAGCAAAATACAGCTAGTTTGGATCTGAAGCAGGACCTGAGCCCAGTTCCTGATGATGCCAAGTGTTCCTGACTCCAAGTCTGATGCCCTGGCCACTGCACCATGCTCTCTTTCTCTCCTAGGTCTGGTTAAAAGACAAAATGAGGGGCAGCTAGGTGGTGCAGTGGATAGAGCACTGGCCCTGGATTCATGAGGACCTGAGTTCAAATCTGGCCTCAGACACATGACACTTACTAGCTGTGTGACCCTGGGCAAGTCATTTAACCCCACTGCCTAGCCCAAAAAATAAATAAATGAATAAATAAATAAATAAATAAATAAATGAATGAATGAATGAATGAATGAATGAATGAATGAATAAATAAATGAGTAAGTAAGTAAATAAATAAATAAATAAAATAAACACAAAATGATCTAATAATTGGTACCCATCACCCTGCCTGAAACAGAGGAGGGACCAGAGAAATGTTGGTTGGTCACTCATTAGGTCCTTGCTACTACATCAAGGCCACACTTGTCAACCTGACAGTCAAGACCCTAAATAGTCTAATGCCTTCTTACCTCCCCAGCCTCATCTCAGACCCTTCCCTTTCATCTTGTCTACACTCTACCAACCTGGACACTTACCATGACTTCAGCATGACCTATATTTAAGCATGACATTGCTTAAAATGCCCTCCCTTCTCTCCTTGCTTTCCCTCGCTGAAAGACCCAGCTTAAATGCCATTAAATGTCGGTCTAGTTGGAATCCCAGAAGTTCTGCCACTTCCTAGATGTGTGACCCTGGGCAGATTTCTCTGCCTCAGTTTCCCCACCTATACAATGATGACATTGAACTAGATGATATAATGGTGGCTCAATGAATACAGCACGAGGCCTGGAGTCAGGAAGACTTGAGCTCAAAACCGGCCTTAAGCACATGTTGGCCTCAGTCTCTTTAATTGTAAAATAAGGGTAATAGCACCTAACTCCATGTGGCTTTGGGGTAGGAGGGGGAGGAGAATGACCAAGAAAGGTCTCCCCCAGAAAAGGCAGATCTTTGAGCTGAGCCTTGAAAGAAGTCAGGGATTCGAAGAGGCAAAGGTGAGGAGGAATAGCCTGCGAGGTGTTTCAAAAACGCTTGCTGATCGATTAGTTGACTGTTTCCCTGTACCTCCCATGGACCCTCATCCGGTCCCCTGCACACAGCAGGTGCCTAATAAAAGTCTGTTGAGTTGTTTGGTTGAACACAGGCCTCTGGTGAACGCAGTCCCACAGCATCTGTCTTACTTGGAAAGGAGACAGGTGAAGAAAAACGCTTGGAGTCGCCATAAACAAGCCACTTCCCCTCAAAGGGAGAGGCATCTGGAGCTTCAGCGCTTTGTTTTCTGACCTAATGTACCTTCTTGTTTTTCTTCAGTACAAACGGTCACCCACCATTTCCCCCGGCACTTAGTCAGCGACCAGGGAGAATGGAAGCAACCGGGCCCCGGGTTTATAGGAAGCAAAACCAAACCTGGATGTGCCACTTAGATCTGGACCCCCAGTGCTCAGCATAGTACCTGGCACACAGCAGGTGCTTAATAAATGCTTCCTCCTGAGCTGCCGGGTTCTTAGCCTGGCACCTGCTGTTTGAAATATGGAGCACTCTTGCGGGCCTTTTGGTTTTTAAACCAGGAAGCAGTGTGGTTCAACGGTAAGGGCACTGATTCGGGGGCAGGAGCTCTTCACCTTTGGTTTATGTGCCTTGGCCCCTTTGGATAGGATCGGGCGAGGCCTTCTTCCCAGAATTAGCTTTTAAAAGGCATCCAAGGAAATACATAGAATTCAAAAAACCCACTATGTTCAATATCGCTATCAATATTGTCAAATATATTCAAAATATATCATAAAAACAATATTCAGAATGCTCAAATAGAGTTTAAAAAACACCACCACCAAGTCCCCAGACTCCAGCTTAAGAGCCTTGGCTCTAGACTCAGAGGATCTGGGTTTAGAGCCCCCCTGTCATGCTTTACTACCCATGCAACCTTGGGCAAATCACTCAACTGAGTAGGCCTCAGTTTCTTCATTTGTAAAATAAGGGGGTTGGGGCAGATAAGTACTGAGGTTCCTTTCAGCTCTTGCCCTAGGATCCTATGAAATGGAATTCTCTGGTCTGTGGCTAGCTTCCATGGCTCAGGCCCTTGAAGGTTTGCTAAGAGCAGCTGGACTAGACGTTCTCTGAAGGGCTCTTCCAGCTCAAAGGTTTCTGGTTCCCTGGAAAACTCCCCTACACTGGAGAGCACAACACTGATCTTCCAATTTGGGCCAATTATAGATGTGTGTAGAGAGAACTAAAACCATTAAGTTTTTTTTCAAAAATTTCCTAAAATTCTGAATCTAAACAGCACCAAATAAAATGGGTATTTCCGTATACTCGGTAGGACAGGAAAAGAGGGTTATACACACACAAAACAGCTAATCTCCATTACATACAGCTTGCTTTCAGAAATATTGCCTCAATGATGTAGTCATGTCCAGGCAATGCCTCAACTTCCTAGAAATGACCTGTTCTTGCCCTGCCTCTCACACTACCCCCCCCCCCCAGCTTCCTAGAGTCTCTGGCAGCTCAGGGTCCTACCTGGGCAAACAGATACTCCAGCGAATTGGCATCAAGGAGGGGCGTGGCGTCCAGGACGCGTCTCCTTTCATAGCCACTTTTCTGCTTCTTTGGGGAGTGTCTCCACACCGACTGCTCGTTCTCATTGGTCCCGTGCCAGTTGGTGAAATAGAATCTGGAAAGGAAGCAAGTCGAAAGAAATCGCCCTCACGGCAGTGCTGGAGGTGTCCAGGAGCCAGGAGCTGGACTCCCCAGAAGGCAGAAAGAGAGAGAGCCCTCATGAGCTGCTCTCCCACCATTTCTAAGACATAATCTCTACGTCTTTTGTTACTGCTGTTCAGTCATTGCAATCATATCCAACTCTTCGTGACCCCATGTAAGGTTTGCATGGCAAAGATACTGGAGCGGTTGGCCATTTCCTTCTCCAACTCCTTTTACAGATGAGGAAACTGAGGCAAACAGGGTGAAGTGACTTACACAGCTAGCATCTAAGGCCAGACTTGAATGCGGGTCTTTCTGACTCCAGACCTGCCACTCTATCCACTGCTTAACAATGACCTTGACATTTTTTCTGTGGAATTCTCTCAGTTTTCATTTATAGTCAATTGACCATTTATTTTCATTGGGAAGCACTTACTTTGGCCTAATTTAAAATTTCAGAAGCTCTCTACCCAATCCCCCATAGCCCATAGTGTGTTTAGTTAGCCAGAAGGGCTTTCCAGCAAGGGGGTCAAACTCAAGCAGAAATGGGTACCACTAACAAGGATCCCCCTGGGCTGCACAGACCTTGGAGAATGTAATTGGATCTATGGTTTATCGCCCTTTTGCTTATTCTTTTAAACATTTCCCAGTTATAGTTTACTCTGGTTTGGGCTACACTTAGCTATTTTGGGGGCCACACGAGGCCAGTGCCTTCCCCCACACACACACACCTGTTTGAGACCACAGTCTTCCACAGTATGGAGAAGATTCATGGAGATATGGCTTCAAATCCCACTTCTGATACTATCAGTGTGACCCTCATTTCTCAGCCTCAGCTTCTTGGAGCCTCTGTTTCTTCACATGCAAAATGAAATGATTAATCCGGATGGCTCGTCAGGTCCCTTCCAGCTCTGAATCTAAGACCTATGATCATACTTGGGTCTTATAATCACCCTGTGAAGTAATGACTCCAGTTATTTTCTCCATTTTACAGATGGGGAAACTGAGGCACAGAGATGCCTAAAGTGGGATTCAAACCTAGATCAGACTGATTCTAGCACTCTATCCACTACTCTATTAGCCCTCCCAGCTAAACAATTTAAATTCTATGTAACATGGGCCTTGATTCTGTCTTTCTATCACCCAAAAGTTAGAGTTAGCACTAACACAGTCAGCTACTATGACATAAAATGCTGAACTGAATCCAGCTCAAGCTGAGGAATGAACTGCTTTCAAACATTCTTCATGGACACCTCAGCCCACTTTTGATAAACACTGGAGAAGCCAGTGTGGCAGGGCTCCCTCCTGATTATACGGATGGGAGTGGGCCCACAGTGCAGTCAGTCACCTCAGTCACAATGGTAATGCCTCTTTACAGACCTGTTGTTATACTTGTTCAGGTGGGAACTAAAAAAAAACCCCATGTCATCAGAGCCGCAGCGAAGTTCTGCTTGCTCCAGATAGCACTTCCTGAGGCGATATCTAAAATGATCCTTTCAGCCTCTGTACCACACACGCTGCCTACAGTATTCGCCTTTAGCCCAGCCAGCCCTAACATGGATGTACACGAGTACACACATGCCAGCGTCACTCACACCCAGCGTAAAGCACACCAGGGCTTCAGAATCTGCTGCATTTTCCCTCATACAACATACAAGACAGGAAGCAAACAAGGAGGACCTCCAACCGCCTGACTGTGTCAGGTGACGGACAGTGAACGCTTCATCGGGGACTGGGTGGAACACGGTGTTTTCTTTCAGGTATAACAGGAGGCTCAGGTCAAGACCAGCCCAGTGGGGACTGGGGACAAGGGAAGATGAGAAAAAAGGACATGCCTGGGAACAAGATTTCTGCAGGCTTCTCTGGCTGAACTGGGAGCCTCTCAATGCACACAAGAGTCAAAGAACCACCCAGATTCACAGGACCACAGATTTAGAGCCCAAAGGGATGCTGGAAGCCAGCCAGTCCCAAGCCATGTTTTCTTGGATGAGAGACAGCCCCAGAGAGGTTGAGTTAATTGTCCAAGAATACACGAAGAGTAAATAAGGAAGAGCCAGAATCTGAACCCAGGTCCCATGCGTCTAAATGGACTGCTCATTTCCATTTTATCACACGGCTCCCTTTGGAAGACAAGTCATACGGAGATGAACAAAATAGCATGAGCAGGAGAACTGATTCACAAATTGATGGAGAGAGAGACAGACACACACACAAAGAGACAGAGAGAGACAAGAGAGAGATGGAGAGAAAGGGAGAGAGAGACAGAAAGGGGGGAGAGAGGAGAAGAGAGGGGGAGGGAGAGAGACAGAGACAGACAGAAATGGAGAGAGAGACAGAGACAAGAGAGACAGAGAGAGAGGGAGAGAGATATACAAACACAGATATAGAGACAGAGATGTAGAGAGAGAGATGAAACAGAGAGACAGAGGGAGACGGAGAGAGAGATGTACACACACGCATAGAGATAGAGAGACAGAGAGAGGGGGAGGGAGAGAGTCAGAGAGAGAGAGAGACAAGAGATGGAGAGAAAGGGAGAAAGAGATAGAGAGACAGAGAGAGATGGAGAGAGACAGCAAGAGAGACAAGAGACAGAGAGATATACAGACACACACACAGATACATATATATGTTTGTATGCATCCATAGACATATATATCATATATGTTATATATTTGTATTTTGTCTACCCAGTTTCACAAAGCACATTGTTTAAACACCTCTTAAGTGCTTGGCACACATTACTACATATTGGGGTTATTCGGCATGCATTCTATCTCCCCCTCAGTCACACAGTCTCAGCCTTCACACCCAAGCAGTTACCAAGTCTTGTTGACAACACCTCCACAGCGATCCCTGGCATCCATCCCTTTCTCTCTAGTCCCACAGCCACACACCTCTCCTCCCCCGGCTCAGGCTTTCATCACCCTCACCTGGGTATTGGTCCAGCCCCTAACTGGTCTCCCCACATCCAGTCTCTCATCTCACCAATCCATCCTCCACTCAGCTGACAAAGAAACTTTCCTTCAACAGAGATCTGACCTCTCATTCCCCTGCGATAAACTGCAATAGCTCTCCATTATCTCTAAGAATAAATCCAAGAATTCCACTGCTTGGTATTGAAAGCCCTTCACAAAATGGCCCCAACAGCTTTCCAGGTTACGCATTATTCCCTTTCACAATCTCTTCAATCCAGCCAAATTGTCCTTCTTGCTCTTTCTCACATGTGAAATTCCCTCTCTGTACTTGGCCTGGAATGCATTTCCTTCTCACCTCTACCTCATGGAAGCCATACTTTCTGAGTTCAGCTCAGATACCTCCTCCTCCTTGAAGCCTTTCCTGATCCACCTGACCCCTCCCCAGCTGTTAGTGTCTCCCCCCCACACACACAAAACTCCTGTATGTATTTTTATATATCTCAGTGCGTGCAGGCCGTACCCCTTCATAAAATGTAAAGTTGTTAAGGGCAAAGACTTCCATTTTTGCCTCACGTACAAAACGTAGTCAGCACTTAAATGTTCATTGATTGACTGGTTGCTCTTCCTACTAGATTAGAAGCTTCAAGAAGGCAGGAATCTAATCTTATTTAATCAGCCACACCCAATGACAACACATTAACAATAGTAATAGCTAGCATGTGTGTAGCACTTTCAAGTTGGCAAATCACTTTACACATGAACCCATCTGAAGTTCACAGAGTAGATACTTTGTAAATGTTTGCAAACATGACAAGGTCGTGAGCTCTTTCAATCAATTTACGAGAATTTGTTAACCGAGCCAGGCATACTGCTCGTATCTGAATTTATAATGACAAGGGTGAAATAGTCCCTGCCCTCAGGGATCTTATGTTCTCCTGAGGAGACAATGTACATATGTAGCACCACGTACAGAAGCTATTTACCCACCAAGTACAAAGTAACCTTGGAAGGGAAGGGTCCAGTTACTGGGTGGAGGAGGCCAAGAGAGGCCTCCTGAAGAAAGAAGGTGTCTGCTGAATTCTAAAGGAAGCCAAGGATCCCAGGAGGGAAAGGAGGGGAGGGAAAGCATTCCAGGTCTGGATGACCACCAGGGCAAAGTCCAGAGATAGATAATGGAGCTTCAGGTGGGGGCAACAGCCTGTAAGCACGCCCTAGAAAGTGCGGCACGATGATGTGCCGACAACAGAACTCAACAAAAGGCAGGAGAAAGAAGGGAAAGGAAACAGAGGGAACACAGAGACAGGGAGTATAAGAAAGAGAAAGGGACAGAGAGAGAAGAGAAAGAGAAGGAAGGGGAAGAAAGGAAGAGTAGAAAGGAGGGGAGGAAGGAGAAGAATGAAGTGGGGGCAGGAAGAGAAAAGGAGAAAGGAAGGAGGGAAGGGGGAAAGAGGGAAGAAAAAGAGAAGAAAGGGGAAAGGGGAAGAGAGAAATGGAAAAAGGGAAAGAAGAAGAGAGGAGGAAGGGGAAGAAGGAAGCGGAGGCAGGAAGAGAGGGAGGGAGGGAAGGCTAGGAAAGGAGAGAAGAGAAAGAAAGAAGGAAACTCAGGACAGTAGGTGCTCAAACAACGCCCAGACTTCAGAGCTCCATGGGCTGGTCCACTTCAGACCAGTGACAGAGCTAGCCTTAGGCTTTGTTGCCAAAATAAGGTAGGAAGAAGTATTTCTATGTGATTGTTTTAAATGCCAGCAACTGAACATGCTGAACTCCTGAAAAGACCGCCAGAGAAGCCAAGGCCTCTGTATCAACCAGCAGGACAATTTGTGTGGGCGGCATCTCTTTAGAACCCAAACCTCTTTCGGGCACTTAGGGAAGCAAATCAGCATGGAGCTAGCCAGCGCAGTGCATTGTGGGAGAAGCAAGCAGCCTTCTGTGTGACTGAAAGGGTCACACCACCCACAGATGTCCACATTCCCCCCAAACACACCACACACACACACACACACACACACACACACACACACACACACGCCCTGCCACAACACCTCCATTTCCTCTTATTAGTTACCCCTTGTTAAAAGGCAAATGTGGTATATCTGAAAGAGGAAAACACATTAAGCCACTAATATCTCAACAGTCTGTTTCTCAATCCAGCAAAAGTCAAGCTTCTTTCTCTCTAAAGAGAGTCGGTAAGACCTCAGACTTGGGGAGGTTATGATGAAGGAGGCAGAAGTGGGAGAGGGTGAAGGAGGCGCGACGGCACACCTGGGCACCGTTCCTTCCTTCATTTATTCAGCATGCCTGGAAGATGCTTCATCCCTCTGAAGCCCTCTCTTCTGCAGTCCTGCCCACAGTTGTTAGCATTCTCCAGCCCTCCTGACCAACTGTACTGACTTCTGCATGTAGATGTCCTGCCCTGCCCTGCCCTGCCCACCAGAGAAGGGGAGACCCAGCATTTCGAGGGCAGGGACCGATCTTGCTGTTTTTGCCTCTGCAGATAACCTTCTAAAGGGGGCAGTTAAATTGAGTGGGGTAACACCTCCTTTGAGTCAGATGCTGTTAAGTCAAGGGCAGCTGAGGGAGTGGGTAGAGGCCTGGCCCTGGACTCAGGAAGACCTGGCATTCAAACCAGCCCAGGACCTGGGGCAAACCCCGATGCCCCAGACTCTTCAGGACTCGTTATAGATGAGTGACCCATCTGCAGAAGTGAAGGGGGTCCCCACACCAGGAGTTCCTCCCAGGTCCAGATTAAAGAAGACAGAACAAAACAAAACCTTTGAGGTGTGTGTGGGGGGGAGGGGGGAAATAGGGTGGGGCGAGGAGGGAGAAGAGACACTGGGAAATTTTTTTTAATGAGTAAGAGACCTATATTCTGACCATAAAAAGCTTATTTCCCTCATGTAACAGGAAAATAAACAGAGACTTTGGTCCAGAGCAGAAGTGATAGGAAGCACTCGGTTCAGGGAAAGGGAGGAGGTAGGCACGATGGGGAAGAAGGAGGGTTTCCCCAGGGGAGGCCCCAAGCAACATGTCTCCCACTCCACAGTCTGCCTAGGGCTAGTCAGACCAACATGCTCCTTGTCCTTCCTACTGTCTGAGTTCTTTAGGAGAAGGGCGCTCCATCCTCAGTATGGTCAGGGGCCCATCGTGACAAGGCTGCTCTTCTCCTCATCTTTCCCATCTGTCCTTTTGTCTCTATTCCCAAGACCAACACCCTGGATCACTTCCTACAAGGAGAAAGGGGGCTGCCGGTGGTCAAAACCATTCTGAAATGCATGCCGCAAATCACTATTCCCTTCTGCCCCATGCCAAACAGGCAAGTGTTTTTCAGCCCAAAAAACCCGCCCCTATCCATGTTGACAAAATCTCCACAGCTATGCCAATCTTTGCCACCAAATCTAAACTCCTTTACTTGGTATCGAATGCCCCTCACAAACTAGCTCCATTCTTCCCCTCTAGACAGTATACATCACCCCCTTTCATTTCTTGCTCTCTGGGCCCAACTGGTCTAATGACTGTTCCTCCTTTGTAACATTCCATCTGCTTCTTTGCACAGGCCGCGCCATGTGAAATGCATTCCCCTCCTTCTCTTAGAATCCCCATCTCCCTTTGAACCTCAGACCAATCACTACCTCCTCCTGACCTCCAGAAGCTAGTCCCTCTCCCACCAAATCATGTTTTCTATTCACTTATTAGTAGACATGTTTTCCCCAATAGAATATAACCTCTCTGAGGACAAGGACTTTCATTTTTTCCCTCTAGTACTGAGTATGCACTTCACGAATATTTGCTGATTGCCTGATGGATTGATTGATCCAGCCTTCACTTAGGCCAGATACCAAGTGATTCTGCTGATCTGGAACTGAGAGGGTCAAGACAAAGACTCTGCATACCTCATTCGATAATGCAGCCGTAGCGACGTTTTGTCTTCGATCTTGATGCAGTGATTCGGGGCGTACCACAGCTTGGTCTTCTCATCGTACAGGGCAAAGAGGTTGTGGCACAGTGGAGAGATGCCTAGGGAAAAGGATAGGAATTCATCAGACCTGGAAAATGTGCTCTGCTACCTCTTTCAATTTCCTTGATTTGTATATATGTTTGCACATTGTCTTTTCATTAGACTGTAAGTTCCTTAACGGCAAGGACCATCTTTTTGCCTCTTTTTGTATCCCCAGCATTTAGCATAGTGCCTGACAAATAGTGTCAGTGCTGTGGGGCTACTAGGTGGTACAATGGATAGAGTAGGGCCTGGAGTGAGGAAGATTCATCTTCCTGAATTCAAATCCAGCCTCAGACACTCCCTAGCTGTGTGATCCTGGGCAAGTCACTTAATGCTGTTTGCCTCAGTTTCCTCATCTGTAAAATGAGCTGGAGAAGGAAAAGGCAAAGCACTCTAGTATCTTTGCCAAGAAAGCCCCAAATGGGGTCACAAAGTGTCAAACATAACTGAAAAATGACTGAACAACAACTGACATGCAGTAGGTGCTTAATAAATGTTTCTCGATTGATCTGTAAAAGAGGGAGTTGGACTGGATGGTCTCTGAGATCCCTCTTAACTTTAAATCCTATGACCATCTACTACTCAGGAGACCTGGGCTCAAAATCTGTCTTAATCACTAATTATGGGATTTCCAGCAAGTTAGTCAATCCCTCTAAGGGTCCATTTCCTCATCGATAAAGTGAGGCCAATAAAACTGGCTCTATCTACCTAAGTGCTAACACTATGGAACCTCCACAGACCGACACCAACGACCTCCTATTCTTGGGGTGCTCCTCCTCTCCCATCTCATTGTGCTCTGATTGTCTCTTTTGCCCCTGTGCCAATCATTCATGCACACATCAACCTAATCATGCCATCCTTAGTGAGTAGGGTTTGAGGATCTTTTTAAAGCCACAAGAAGTGGCCCCAATGTGGAGGTCCATTCCTCTGGGTGAGGATGAAGTACAATGAAGACTGGTCCTAACTATTCAACTGTAATTTTGCTTCTCTTGTCTTTTTCAAAATGAATTTTCTTTGAATGGAGAAAAGACCAAGAATAGTTGATGAGTAAGCACCCCGGAGCTGTCCTCCACATCTGCAGGTCTCCAAACAGGAGAAACTGCATTAAAAAGTGGGTGGGTACAATTACTTAGCCTTCACTGGGGATCTGGGAAAGACCTTTGGAGAACGAGAGGCACGCCAAGTGATGGGGGACGGCAAATGCTGCCCGATAGTCAAGACAGGGAAGAGGGTGAATCTACCGACCGCAGATCAGTGAACTTGACTTTGATTCTTGGAAAAGTTCTAGGATACATAATCAAAGGGATGGTTTGTGAACCCTTGGAGAAGAAAACAGTGATTATGCAATCAAAACCAAGTCATTTCAGACTCTCTTCACTTCCTCTATTGACTAGTAGATTATAGGAATGCTATCAGATGGCTATTCTTAGATTTCAATAAAGCATTAATAAAGTTATGTATACACACACACATATATGTATGCATGTATATGTATATCTGTTTACATGTTGTCTCTCCCATTGGACCTTGAGGATAGAGACTGTCTTTTGCTTCTTTTTGTATCCCCAGCACTTGGCCCAGTGCCTGGCACATAGTAGGCATTGATTGATTGGTTGAAAGTCTTTCACAGTATGCTTGAGGTAGAGGAGCCAGGCTAGGTGACAAGCATAAATAGGTTAATTTGGAACTGACTAAATGGCTGAACCCAAAGCATAGTCATTAATGGGTCAATATCAACTTGGAAAATGGGCTCTAATGGAGAGCCCCAGGGATCTGTGCTTGGCCCTATGACGTTGAACATATAATGACTTTGTGAACGGCAGAGATGGCATGCTGATCAAATTTGCAGATAATGCAAAGTCTGGAAGGACAGATAAAACACAGAGGAACAGAATCAGGATCCAAAAAGATATTTAACCATTTGTAACAATGGTTCAAATAGAGTATGATGGAATTTAACAGAGATAAATGCAAAGTTCTACACAGGTTCCTAAAGTCGGCTTCATGAGTACTGGATTGGCAGAGGTATGGCCAAACAACAGTTCTTGTGAAAAGATCTGGGGGCCTTAGTGGACCAAAAGCTCAATTTAAGTTAACAGTGTGACATAAAATCAACAAAAGTTAATATTCCCTTAGGCTGTGTCAAGAGAATCAAAAGGTACAAATATAAGGAGTTAAGTCCCCCAGGAGACTGTGTAGTAATCAAAGCACACGCAGTATTCCGTTCAGTGTCAAGTGACCCATTTTTAAGAGGCAGAAGCTAAAGTATGCACAGAAGAGGTTATCCAGGATGGAGAGAAAACTGGAAAAGATGTCACAGGAAGGTTTAATCTCAAAAAGGAAGGCTCCAAAGGGCCATGACAGCTGTCTTCAACTATCTGAAGGCTATCATGGAGAAGACAGATTAGATTTGTTCTGTCTGACCCCAGGGGTAGAATTAGAAGCAACAGATGCTGGTGCAGGGGTGGGGAGGGGAGTTGTTAAGAGGTGGGCTTAGGCTTAATTTCAGGTAAAGCATCCTCACAAGGAGAGGTGTCCCAAAGCGGAATGGGCTACCTCTGCAGGGGGTGGGGTTGTCCTTCCCTAGACGTCTTCAAGCAGAAGCTGGAGGACCCAACATTCAGCACTGTTCCTGGCATATAGTAGGTGCCTGATTAAATGCTAGCTGACTGACTAATCGACCTCTTAGCAGTGAGGCTGTAATGTGAGGTCTTGCTCAGGCAGGGTTGGCTTAGATAGCTTGGGGTCCCTACTCACTCTGAGATTCTGTGATGGAAAGCTCCTTAGGGGAAGGGAAGGACAGCCTAGCTCATTTCCTCATTCCCTGTGCCTTGCCCATACTAAGTACTCAATGCTGGTTATTAGCTGTGTGACAACAGACAAGATACTCTGTGTCTCAGTTTCCTCATCTGTAAAATGGGGATGATAATAGCACCTTGAGCTCAGGGTTGGCAGGAGGGTCAAATGAAATAATGGGTGTCAATCACTTCACAAACCTTCATTTTCTCTAGAAATGTGAGAAATAAATTCTGAAGGAGGTGGGAAACCCTTCCTCATCGTCCTTCCAAACGCTGGTTTTTACTCTGTTGTCCAATGCTCACACACTGCCTCATCCATCACATATACAAAATAATTTCCTGGCAGCGGTGAAGGGCATGTGTGTTAGAATAAAAACCAACCCAAGTGACTTTTGACAGTGATTAAAATCTCTTAGCATGAATAATAAATAGGTTTCTTAAGTACTCAGTATATTTATCATAAATGGTTTTCATTAGCGGCTGCCTAACTAGAGGAGGCATGTTTAATGAAGCTGGTCCCATAGCTTTCCCTCACCTCTCCCTTCTCCCTCCTTCATCTGCCCCTCTTTCTTGCTCTGCACTCCCAAAATCAAGGGCCATTTTCCCTTAGCAAGAGGGGTGAAAAAATAACCATCAAGATGACTGAAACTACAGATGCTAAGACAGCATCCCATTCACTCCCATCTTTCCATTCTTCTTCCCATTTGCTCCCTACTGAAGAATGAAAATTACTTGGATTTTTTGAAACATAGAAGCGGAAGATAAAGGTTTGGCATAAATCAATTATTAATTGTAGATTGATTTGACCTACAGGCAGTCCCTGACTTACCAACAGCTTCCTAAGAGTCAAATTAGTGCACATCCCTAATTTAAACAACTGAGGATTGTTCCTCCTTGAGTTTGCCTGGGAGCATGAGACTTGGAGGCAGGAGCGCCTGTGTTTGAATGCCAACTCTGACACTTTAGCTGTGTGACCCCTGGGCATTTCAATTCACCTCTCTTGACTTTAGCTTCCTCATCTCTAAAACGGGCATAATACAGCATTGATTTCATAGGATTGTCACAAGGATCGTGAGATTAGAGCAGGTGTTCTTAACCAGGACTCTGGGAAACTTGTTTTTAGAATAGCTTGACAATTGGATTTTGACATAATTCACTTCCTTTGCAATTCTATGCATTTTATTTTGCGCATTTAAAGTTATGATTCTGAGAAAGAGTCCATAGACTTCACCAGGCTGCCTGCCCAGGGGGTCCATGACTCAAACAAGGCAAAGAATCCCTACTCAGCATCAGAGCCCAAAGACCCTAGGGGTCATCTGAACCCAGGTCTTTCTGCCTACTCTCTCCACTACATCTTCCAGCTGTTCAGGAATCACGAAGAACTGAGGAAGGGTTAACACACAGCCGAGAAGAAAGACCAAGTTAATCAGGTGGAAGATAGAGATGGAAATTCCAGTAATACATAGGAAATAATACTAACTGATATCTATCTAACAATTCAAAGTGAGCAAAGTGCTTTATAGGCACTCATATCTCTTTTCAGAAAATTAAAGAAGCAATAAATGAAATGGATGCTCTTTGTGAAATTTAAAATGTCTTTTTTAAAATGCAGTAAATCTTTCTAATGGTACTATTGGTGGAGCTGTGAATGGTCGAGCGATTCTGGAAAGCAATTTGAAATGATGCCCCACAAGGTTACTCAGCTGTGTATAACCTTTGACACAGTAACACTTCTCCTAGGCCCTTGCCCCAAAGAGATCAAAGAAAGAGGAAAAGGACCCACATGCATAAAATACTGATAGCAGCTCTTTTTAAGATAGTAAAGAATTGGAAACTGAGGAGGTGCCTATCAATCGGGGAATGGCTGAACATGCTAACCATAGCATATGTGAATGTGATGGAATACTACTGTACTTTAAGAAATCATGAAGATTAAGAGATTAAGGCTTAGGAGAGAGTGGGGAAGACTTGCATGAACTAATGCAGAAAGAAGTCAGCAGAACCAGAATAATTCACTCAGTGACAGCAATATTGTAAAGACAAACAACTCTGAAGGCTGACGACCTCTCATCAAGGCAATGACCGGCCAAAATTCTGAAGGATTCGCAGTGTTCAACTCCTTCCAGAGAAGTTATGGAGTCAGAGTGAAGAGTGGGACTTTCTTTTTTTTCTAACCCGGCCAATCTGGAGATTTGTTTTGCTTGATTATATGTGTTTGTAACAGGTTTGTTTTTCTTTCTTTGTCATTCTTTTCTCTTCCTTGATTTTCAGGGAAGTGAGGAGGAGAGAGTGGATTTTCACTGATTAAAAAATATATATAATTTTAAAAGATCTTTATTATGCCCATGAAATAGATATGGGGTAGACTTCATTACCCTAACATTACTGTGATTTTACAGACAGAGAAACTGAGGCACCCAAATAGAATGCCGCACAGTGAGTGTGAAGAATGAAACCATCAGACAGCCAGGTTCACGCTCATTTGACTAATAAACAATAGTCTGTGAATATTTACAAACAAAGAACTTTGCTGATTAACAGCATCCCTGTGTCATGCGTGGTGGGGACCCTCACAACCTCACACCAGAGAGCCTGCTGCTTGGGCTTCTGGCCTACCTTCCACTCTGCTGTCAGAGTGGTCCTCCTGAAGCCCAAGTCTGACCACATCATCCCCCTATTCATTAACTTCCAATGGTTCCCTTCAAGATCATATAGAAAATCCTCGGGCTTTTAAAGCCCTTCACATTCCTGGCCCTTTCTGACTTTTTCAGTCTTCTGGCACTATCCTCCTTCTATGTACACAGAGATTAAGCAACAGGGCTACTATGAATCTGAAACTGGATTTGAACTCAGGTCTTCCAGACTCCAGGCCCAGGGCTCCACCTACCGCACCGCCTAGCTGCCTCATGGGTAGGGTGGCGCAGTTTGCAGCTGGGTCGGGGGTGGACTGGGAATACTCACAGCACTCCTGCGCAGCTCTGATGCTCAGGTCTTCCACAGTGTACTCCCCACTGAGTATGTGGAGGGGTTTCCTGTCAGGCAGATAGAACACCACCTGCACCCCAGGCTCCAGCACATCCAGATTCACCTCGTTCTTTTTGTAGCTCCTCATTTTTGCACAGAACGCCATGGCATTGCAGTCCTCTTTGAAATTTAGATACTATTTGGGAAGAGAAGTGGAAATTACGTAAAGTTATAATAGGCTCACAGCTCCTGAAAGACAATCCATGGAGCAGGTCTTCGGGTCCTCTCCACGCCTCCCAAATAAAAGTGGATATACCAGAATTCCAACCAATTCCATTTTAAAGGCATTTGTTAAGCATCTAACAAGCGCTTAGGCCCCACTAGCCCTAAATAGTGAATCCTCTGACCCTGGACCCTTCCCTCCCTTCTCTTCCTCAGTAACTCCCACTACGGGGGGGGGGGGGGGGCTGAGGCAGGCTCAGCTCTCCTAGCTGGCAGTGCTGTTTGCTGCCCTAGAGAAGAAGAAACCCCCAAGGCACATGTGCCCCGGAAGCCCCGGGGCCTGCCTTCCCCTTTGCTTTGGTTTCCTCTTGAGGTACTCTTTTGCTTCCAGACGGGGTCCCCAAGGAGCAGCTAATGCCCATGGGAGAGCCCAGGCCAAGATGCTCAGTTCATGGGGCTTCCCTCCACCGCCAGGGTTCATTTTTGCTAAGGCCACTGGAAAAATCCCAGTAATGCCTTCAAAGAAGGTCCCTGAGAGGGTGAGGTGGGCACAAGTCAACTTTCCTCCTCCAAAAAGATAATTAGATAAGAAAAGGCACTTAAGCAAAGCTTTTCCTGACCTTCCTTCAGGCCAGTCTTTAGAGATTTCACTCTCTCTGAAAACTACTTGGCAACA
Source organism: Phascolarctos cinereus (assembly GCF_003287225.1). Lineage (NCBI taxonomy): Eukaryota > Metazoa > Chordata > Mammalia > Diprotodontia > Phascolarctidae > Phascolarctos > Phascolarctos cinereus. Next base: position 466,023,640 of record NW_027555958.1, read on the forward strand.
CGTTGTCTATGTGTTGTATTGACTTCTCTGTGTTTAGTCCTTTCCCCTCCCCCGTTCCCAGCACAGCGTAGACTCCCTGAGGGCAGGCCTGTTTCATTTGTCTTTTTTGTTTTGTTTTGTTTTGGTTTTTTGGCGAGACAATTTGAGTTAAGTGACTTGCCCAGGGTTACACAGCTAGTAGGTATCAAGTATCTGGTCTGAGACCGAATTTGAACTCAGGTCCTTCTCACTCCAGGGCCAGTGCTCAATCCATTGTATTCCTGTTTCATTTTTGTCTTAGAATGTCCAGCTCCTGGCAGAGTGCGAGGGACATCATCATAGCAGTTCACATTCAATTAACCTTCAGAGGTTTGCAAAGAACCTCAGAGGCTTTATCTCATTTTGGTCCTCCCTACTGGCTCTGAAGGAGGTGTTCTTACCATCTGCCATTTTTTCCTTTGTTTTGTTTGACTAGATTTGCGGCATCATCCATGGTGGCATCTCCTGGTGATACTTCCTCGACTAATATGGATCAATGGGCACCTGCTGTGCACTTTATAATCTCAGAGAGCTGCTTGGAGAAGCTTCAGTGACTTGCCCAAGGTCACACAACTATTAGGAGTCAGAGGCAGGATATGAACCCATGTCTTCTAGGCTCCAAGATCTACTCTCTCTACTGCACCACTCTCATTTGAAGTATTGCAACTTTACAGTTTTACAGTCAAAGAAACTGAGTCTTGGAGAAATGAAGTGACTTGCCTAGGGTAATATGACTCGTATATGTTAGAAGTGGGACTTGAATCCAGGTCTCCCAAACTCCAAGACCAGCTCTATCCACTGTACTACTACAACTCCCCATAGCCCCATTTTACAGGAGAAGAAACTGAGGAGAGAAAACAGGCTGACTTACCTTGGACCACACAGCTGGTAAGTGTCTGAGGCCAGATTTGAACTCTGGTCTTCCTGACTCCAGGCCCAATTCTCTGTGCACTGGGCCACTAGCTGACAGAAATCTGGACTTGGAGTTAGGAAGATCTGAATTTGAATCCTGATCAAACACTTTCTAGCTGTGAGACTCTGGGCAGGTCATTTAACTTCTCTCCCAGCACCAGTTTCTTCATCTGTAAAACGGGGCTAACAATGGCACCCATGTCGCAGGGCTGATGTCAGGGTCAAATGAGAAGACATCTGAAAAGTGCTTTGCAAACCTTAGTGGACTTCAGAAATATTATTAATATTATTATCATGATTATCCATATAGAAATAAGCAAATGAATGTACCTGCATTTATTCGGCTGTGTGCTGCCCTCCTCCTCAGAAAGTCAGGTTGTCTTCACCTTCTCTCAATCACTTCAAAAGCTGATCTGAGCAGAGAAAGAAAGAAATGAGCTCCAGGATACCTCCCTTCGGACAAGAAAACAACACATCTGACCCATAACTAAGACAAAGTCACCAATAAAAGACCACGAGAGCAGCAAGGAAAGACTTCTTCTGAAAGGCTGGTGTGGCCTTTGAGGGGCCAAGAAGGTCCCTGGTCAAGGGTAGAGACATCACAGCCATCATTGTCTTGTTTCATCTCCAAAATGGAACCAGGGCTTTTGCGTCCTGTAGGCAAGGACCCTGAGCAGGTGAAGGATCCATCACCATTTGGTCAATAACATTTCTCTGGGTGGTCTGTAAACAGCTCCCCAGAAGACCTCTCCTCATTTCCTTGAAAATTCACGCCCCTGCCTCCAGATCACTTTGGATAAAAGTAAAGCTGTAAAATACTTTTATCAGCTGTCCTACCCGAGGGCTATGACTCAATCAATCAGTCAGACTTTCATGAAGTGCCTACTATGTGCCAGGCACTGGGCATACGGAAAGAAGCAAAAGACCATCCCTGCTTTCAAGGAGATTACAATCATGGAAGGAAGAGAATAGAAGGGAAGATGGATCTGGGGAGTGTAGAATAAAATGTTTCTGCTTCAGCAATTCCACGTCAAGACCAGATTGATCTAGGGGGATTTAGAGATTCAGATATAAAGAAACTTTGAGTCACCCGTGCAGACATTCATTAAGAGCTCACTCCAGGAAAGGCATTGTGTTTGGGGCTGGAGATAAAAAGAGGAAAAAAGTGGCACAGACCCTGCTCCCAAGAAGATCAGGCCCCTAAACAAGGCTCTCATATGAGGCAGATGGGTTCAGCCCACAGAGAAGGTTCAGACCAAGGAACATGAGAAATAACGGAAGCATTTTTAGTATTAGCAGAAAAAAAATCTGGAAATAAAATGGTGCCCATTGACAAGGGAAGAATAATCACATTACAGAATATGAATAAATCCAGTATGACTAACACAGAGAAGCCTGGGAAAACTGGTACAAGCTAATATGAAGCCACGCAGAACCAGAACAACAATATGCAACGATTACAATATTCAAGTAGGGAACAGAAGGGAATAAGCCTTTATTAAGCACCTACTATGTGCCAGGCACAGTGCTAAGCACTTTACAATCATCATCTCATTTGAGCCTCACAAGAACTGTAGGAGGAAGCTGCAATTATTATTCCCACTTTACAGTTGAGGAAACTGAGGCAAACAGGGTTAAAAGATTTGCCCAGAGTCACACAGCTAGTGAGTGTCTGAGTCTCAATTTGAACTCAGGACTTCTTAACTCCAGGTCCGGTGCTCTGTCCACTGAAGGAACTGTGATTTCGGCAACATGGACTTCAGTTGTGAGAATGTTCTCCACAGACGCCATTTGTAACTGCTTGTGACAGTGGATAAGTCCTCTCTTGGACACTTAGCTGGGGCATCATCTACAAAATGAGAGGATTGGACCCGATGACCTCTGTGGTCCTTCCTGGCTCTCAGTCTGTGACTTAGGAAGGTGCCAAGTCAATTAACCAGGGAAGTTCACTGACTTGCCCAGAGTCACTCATCTTACAAGAACTGGAGACTGGTTTGAGCCCAGGTCTTCCTGACCCTTAAGTCCCATACTTCTGTCACTTGGGTACTTGGCAACGAAATGAATACAAACAATGCAAGTGAAAACAACCTAAAATCCAGCCAAAATCTAATTAGTAAGACCAACCTTGGCCTCAAAGGCTAGGAATGCACTTCTCCTCTGCCCTCACTTCAATTTGATTCTATTGGCAGGATCAACAGGACATGAGAAAGAAATGGGAGGAAGAAGACTAAGTAAAGAAAAGGTGGAATGATCCCTCGGTAAGATGACAACTCTCCTCAAAGAAAAATGAATTGAAACGATAACCTCAGCAAACTTGCAGGATATAAAATAAATCCACACAAATCATTGGAATTTCTACATAATACCAATAATACCCAGCAGGAAAAGATAGAAAAGCTCATTCAAAATAACCAGAGAATGTATAAAATACATTAAGTCTACCTACCAAGATAAAAGCTGTGCAAATATAACTACAAAGTGCTATTTCTAGAAATAAAGACAGACCTAAATAATGGGAAAAATATTCATTGTTCACAAGTAGGATGAGTCAATGCAATAAAAATGGCAATATTGCCTAAATTAGTTGACTTATTCAATGTAATACCAAACTGACCGAAAGATTATTTTACAAAACTGAAAAATAATAATTGAAATTTACATGGAAGCAAAAAAGGTCAAGAATCTCATGGGTAATAATGAAAAGGAGGAATGAAGGGTGCTTAGCAGTGCCAAGTCTCCAACCATACCACAAGCAATAATTCTCTAAACAACTGGGTGGTTGTTGTTCAGTTGTTTCTGCCACGTCATGCTCTTGGTGACCCTGTTTGGGGTTTTCTTAGGAAAGATGCTGGAGTGATTTGCCATTTCCTTCTCTTGCTCATTTTACAGATGAAGAAACTGAGGCAAACAAGGATAAGTGACTTGTCCAGGGTCACACAGCTAGGAAGTGTCTAAGATCATATATGAAATCAGGAATATGAGTCTTCTGTACCAGATAACAAAGAAACAGATTGATCAGTATAATAGATTAGGTACTCAACTTACAGAAGTAGATATATTTAGTAGCATAGTGTTCAGTAAACACAAATGCCCCAGATAATGGAATAAACATTCATTATCTGACAAAAACTCCTGGAAAAATTAGGCAGCAGTATGGAATAAATCAGATTTAGATCAAGACCTAATAACTTACACCAAGATAAGCTCCAAGTGTAGGTGACCTAAGTATATCATAAACAAAATTAGAAAAATGGGGGAAAAAATACCAATCAGATCAATGGATAGAAGGAAAGTTTGTGACCAAACAAGAGATACAGAGATTTACAGAAGATAGATCATTTGACTATATAAAACTCAAATTTTTCCACAAACAAATCCAATAAAGCTAAGATTGAAAGGGAAACAATTAACTAGGGAAAAGGCCATTGCAGTACGGTCTCATGTCTAAGATATATAAAGAACTAATTCAAGCTTATAAGAAAAAGAGCCATTCCCCCAATGGATAAATGATCTAAGGATACGAATAGGCAGTTCTCAAGGGAGGAAACTCAGGCTATCTATAGCCATGTGAAAACTATGGTCCAAATGACCACTAATTAAATGAGGCAGGTACCAGGATTATTAGAATCGTCCCCATTTTATTTATTTTTCCATGCATTTTAAAAATTTTATCTTTATCTTGAGTTCCAAATTCTCTTCCTCCAACCCTCCATTACCCATTGAGAAAGCAATAAATCTGATACTTATTATATATATATGAAATCATGCAAAACATATTCCCACATTAGCCACAAAGAATGAATGGTGTTGAAGACTTCTACAAATCTATGATGCATGAACATCAGCAAAAGTAGGAGAACAGTTTATACAGTAACAACAATGTAAAGACAAACAACTTTGAAAGCTGTAAGAACAAGGACCATCCAGGACCATCCATGATTTCTGAGGACCCACGAGAACTGATGATGATGATGAAATATGGTGATGGATTTAATGGGCAGAACAAAACACATATTTTCACATTCCTTCAATGACGTAATTTGTTTTGCTTGTCTGTGCTTATTTCTAACAAAGAATTTGTTTTTCTTTTCTCTTTCTTTCAACAGGATGAGAAGGAGAGAAAATGGATTTCAGTTCATTTAAAAAAGCAATTTTTAAAATAGAGGGGGTGGCTACAGATGTGGACTGTTGAATTTACTTTCAGATGAGGTCATTGCGTTATTAGTTTTACTCAATTGCTATACTTTGTTACATGAGAAGTGAAGGCAATCTTTGCTTATAATGTAAAAACAAAACATCAATGAAACTTAAAAAAAGAAATAATGGCTGACATTTCAAAGAAATTTAAGGTGGGGAGAGATCACTTTCAGGAAATGGAAGGCAGGGGGAGGCCAGGGAGAGGAGCGCTAATCCCTACCCACTGGACGTAAATACCCCAGAGGAAATCACACAATCCAAGGAAAATGAAGGTGTGAAGGTGTGGTCCACCATACACACTCCCACACCCTAAAATAGCTTTGTTTACACTAAACAGCCCAAGGCAGAAGGCAGACTATCTAAATAAGAGACTTGAGGGGTCCATAAGGAAATCACCAGCAATTACAGATATGGGGCTACAGGTTAGACATGAGGGATCCACGTCATGGGGGCCTTACTCAGGTAATATCATTTAGCAAGCACCACTCTATACACACCACTCTATCAAACATTTGTAAGGGGAAGGACTAGAGGAAAGAGTTCCCCCAAAATCAGCGATGACAACAGTAAAAACTAGTACAAAAATATCCCACATGGAAATGGAAAAGGAAAAAAAAAAGCTCACTACACACAACACGATAGTCCAAATCAGTTTGGTACAACTCACAGAGACTTCAACTGGCAGGCTGGACCTGAGTTCTAGCTTCTACTGAGCTGTGTAATTGGGGCTAGTGCCTTCCCCTTCCCCTCTCTGGTCCTCCTTTCCCTCCTCTGTAAAATGAAGAAGCTGGACTAGATGAACGCTGGGGCCCCTTCCAACCCTTCGTGGGTGCGCAGTCTAAGTGGTCACACTTTGAAGCCAGAGAAGAGCTCTTGCCTTGGCCACAACTTGGTTGAAGCGACTAAAGAGGAATAGAAGGAAGAAATTTCCTGAATAACTCCAGGCAAGGAAAGATTTCCTTAAGTATTAATGCTGTGCAAAAATAGACCCAGTACTTGCTGACAGACGAGAACTGGACCTAACATCTCACTGGGGTAAGACACTTCGGCATGAGGAAATCTCTCCATCAATGCAAGTCAGCACCTACATTGAGAAGTTGGGTGACATACCCAGGGTCACACAGCCAATACGTCAAAGGAAGGACTTGAACCCAGTTCTTACTGATTCTAAGGCAAACTTTCTAGCCGTTATACCAGGCTGCCTCCAGTAATACTTGTTTAATCAAGAGATATTCAGACATAGACACCCCATCACTATCGTATCTGGACAGCCCAAGGCTGAACATTTTAATAATCTTTTGACAAAACAAAGAAATCAAATAAAGGTGGTACAAACTTAGAAGATTAATAAAGGTATACCAAGTCAGCAGAAAAATGAGGGTAAACAAAGGTAAGTCAGTGGGGCTCAGTGCCCAATATGGGTTTGGAATATTCTAGGGGAAAGGTAATATATTACAAGCTGAGCTGGCATTTTCCCATAGTCCTACCTGAAGGCAACAAAGCTCCCTCTGCCATTCCTCCATGAGGGCTAGAGATGGCCCTGGGCTCTTGAAAGGACCCCAGCCAGCAGGTCCCTCCAAGCGAGTAAGAGCCAGCCCAGGAGGCTGTCACTGAAGGACAGTTAAGGGCTATGGAGCTGGGCAATGGGGAGTATTGGATAGAGTGTAGCACATAAGTTCAAATCTCAACTCAACTCAACTCAAATCTCAACTCAGATGCTTACAAGCCATGTGACTAGGAGCAAATCACTCCACCTCTCTGGCCCCCAGTTCCATCATCTGTACATTGAGGGTAGCCAGTAATGTCCCTTCTATATCTGAATCACTGGGGCCCAGGAAGTCATGTCCAACCCCATGATTTTACAGAAAGAGAAACTGAGGCCCAGGGGGGAGAACAGACTTGCCTGAGGTCTCTCTAGATGCCATCTGAATCCTTTCCTTAATATTGTTGTTGTTAGTGCCAGAGAGATGTGGTAAAATGTGGGCTTGAACCCTGTGAAGCAACAGACTTTTCTCCCCTTCAAAATCATGGACTTCCTTCTCCTTGACTTGGATTCAAGGGGCATAAGAGCCCTGTGACTTTGGCCAAATTACATCATATTGTATGAAAGTAAGATTATAATCCAAGCCCCATCCACCTGCAGGGCAGGGCAGGCAGGTGCAACAACAGGCGCCCCGTGCTCCAGGCTATAGCCATTGAGTGGAGCACTAATGGAGAGGCCAAACAATGGAGTTCATCTAGGTTCGTTTGTTTGACTCTGTTCCTAGAACACAGCCACGTTTCTCAAACCTTCTTTTCTCCCTGATGACACCAGTACAGAGCCCTGCAGAGATCAGACACTGCTAAAGAGGGGATGATTGCACTCAATTTTGTTTCATAGAATGAGAAACTTAAATGAATCCTTAGGAACTCGTCTAGACTATACCAAGCCCTCCTTAAAGCATGAATCCTGCTCGTCTGTACATAGCTGTTTGAATGCTGTCTCCCCATGAAATTGTGAGTGCCTCCAGGGCAGGACAGTCTTTTGCCTTTCTTTGTATTCCCAGCGCTTAGCCTGGCATATAGTAGGTCCTTCATAAATGCTTATTGACTGACTGACTAAGTGATTAATAAATGCTTACTAACAGACTGAATAACTAACCACCACTCTCCTCAGTTCAACCCCTTGCAACCAGGAGTCAATAAGTAGAATCCTAGGTACTTCCTACATGCCAGGAACTGTGCCAAGTTCTGGGGATATAAAGACAAAAAGGTGCTAGTAATGAAACTGATGCTATCTTTGTTTCTGGAAAGTGACATCCATCTGTCACGTGGCTTCACTCATCATCCCCAGGACTCCCCAGATCAAATGTCTCCATGACAGTCACCACTCTATTAGAACGTCCATTCCTTTTGGGCCAAGCTATCTCCCGTCAGCGTCTGTAAACCCAGAACTTAGCACGGTGGCCGGCACATAGGAAGGATTTTCAAAGCTTTTCCATTCATCGTCAGTCAGAAAGCCTTGTGAGGTGAGGGACACAGGTGGGAATGTGCTACTGCTAGGCTATGAATTTGTTGGAGTACGTATTTTGTTTCAAGATAAAATGCATCAACAAAACAGTGACACCACCCCAAAATAAATAAATTGATGGATAGATGGACGGACAGGTGGCTAGATGGGTGGATGAATGAAAGAAAACTATCAGCCTCACAAAAGGGAGAATTTCTGGTTCTTCTGCTCATGAACACACCCCCACCAAGTACATTTCGATCTTATTCTCAGAAAACAGAAAGGATTAAAGGGGAAAACTTAGAATTGAAAAGTACCCTGGAGGTCATATAATCCAAACCTCCATCTGGCCAGAGAGATGATGTGATTTGGCCAAGGTCACAGGGCTCTTATGCCCCAGAATCAAGGCTTGAATCCAGATCAAGGATCTGATTTTGAAGGGGGAAAAAAGTCTGTTGCTTCACAGGGTTCAAGCCCACATTTTACCACATCTCTCTGGCACTAACAACAACAATATTAAGGAAAGGATTCAGATGACATCCAGAGAGACCTCAGGCAAGTCCGTTCTCTCCTCTGGGCCTCAGTTTCTCTTTCTATGGGGTTGGACGGGATGACTTCAGCAGCCCCTTCCACCTTCAAATCCAAGATCTTGTGCCCTGACCTGCTGTAGCTTCACCTACCTTAGGCCCACCAGGCTTTGCTTTTCTGGGTCTCTGGTCCCAAGCATCCATCCACCGCAGCACCCCAGCAGCTCCCCTCATGCCAGTGGAAGCATCCTCCTCGTTCAGAAGGGCTCCAACCAGCAGAACTGTCAGAATATAAATATCAAACCTGCTATTTTCTCCTGGCAGCAAGGCAGAATGATTGCTTTTCTATATGCCGCTGTGCTTTCCAATTATAGCCCAGATTCCGGGAAGGCCCGAGAACACGGAGTGCAGATTCACTTACAATAAACTTCTAGGGACGATCAAACAATCAATGTCTGCTCAATCGCTCACCATTTATTGCCTCCCGGGTCCAGAAAGCTCGCCTTCACTCAGAGAAATCGACTTCTCCAGATGAGGCTAAGTTTTGCAGCCACCAGAGTCAATACCATTTTCCTAAAAGCTCTGTGGTGTCTGGGATGCTCCCTTACCCTTTCTATTCCCTGGAATCCGAGGACAATGAACATGCCTGGGAACAGACTGAGAGGGCTAGAGAAGAGAGGGCTCAGCAGGCCAGGAAGTCATGTCTGCCCTGATTCATGAAAGGCTGGAAATGAAGGCTTGAGGGCAAAACAAAGTCCCCAAAAATTCCTAAAATGAAATGATGGAATCAGCTGCCCCCTCCTCTTAACCTGCCCCCAATGTCTTCATTCTAGTGAAAGCCAATTGAGCTCCTTGAGGGCCAAGACCCTATTTTTTGCTTCTCTTTGTATTCCCAGGACTTAGTACAGTGCCTGGCACATGCAGTAGGCACTTAATAAATGCTTATTGACTTGACTGGCACATAAAAGGTTCTTAATGAATGTATATTGTTAGAATCTACGTTTCTTGAGAATAGGATTGGTTTTTACTTTTCTTTGTATCCCAAGTACTCAGCACAATCCTTGGCACACAGTAAGCAGGCAAGATATGTTTGTTGACTAACTACCTTGTGGAGGTTATAGGGGTAGAGATGTTCTCTGTGGTTCCTTCCAACACTGAGATTCTATGATGGTCAGCAGATCTGAGTGAATGACGGCTGAGGGTAAAGGGAGGTATCAGTACCTCTGCATCTTTAAACTAATCATTCATTCACCCATCTTTTAGGGAATGCCTTCTATATGCAAGATCCATCTAGGCAGCAGGGAGCTAATGACTTGGAAGCTGGAGGATCTGGGTTCAAATCCTGCCTTTAGTTCTATTGCTTATGTGATCTTGGGCAGATCACTCCATCTACCCGAGCCTCAGTTTCCTCATACGTAAAATGGGAGGAGGTGGACTAGATGGCCTTCCAGTTCTGGATTCATAGTGGCCTTAAATAAATCTACCCTGAGTCTTTTCTTCTCCACATGTCACATGTCACGTTCCTTCAAATGGTCCTCCTCTGGCGTGGACATGGGGCCCTCCTCCAGCCTTGTTGGCCTCCTCTGCATGAGCAAACCCTTCTTCAGCCTTTCAACATTCTGCCTAAAACGTAGTACCCCTACTCCAGACTGAACAGTGTTTCCCAGATTTGATTGGACCGAAGAAGAGTAGAGCGACATTACTATATACAGTTCAGGGGACAAAGTGGGTACAGTGCTTGAGTCTGAGTCAGAAAGACTTGAATTCAAATCCTGCCTCAGACATTTGCTAGAAATTTATTTAACTTCTCTCAGCCTCTGTTTCTTCATCTGTAAAGTAAGGATAATAATAGCATCTACCTCCCAGGGTTGTGGTAATGAGATAATATTTGTAAAGCATTTTGCGAACCTTTAAACCTATAAAAAATTAGCTGTTATTATTACTCTCTTGGGTCAGTTAGGTGGGACAATGGATAGAGTGCTGGGCCTGGAGTCAGGAAGACCTGAGTTCAAATCCAGCCCAGTTACTTACTAGCTATGTGACCCTGGGAAAAGCATTTCACCCTGTTTGCCTCGGTTTTCTCATCTATAAAATGAGCTAGAGATGGAAATGGCAAATGACTCCAGTATCTCTGCCAAGAAAACCCCAAACGGGTCATGAAGAGTCACACACAACTGAAAACCACTGAACAACAAAACTGCTATCTGGCCCAGACTAGGCACCAGTAGTGTGTCTGTAGCTCTTTAAGATTCACCAAGCACTTGACAAACACCATCTCACTTGATCCTCACATCAGCCCTATAAGGGAGCTTCTGTTATTACCTCCATTTTACAGAGGAGGAAACTGAGTTAAATAACACTTGCCTAGGGGCATGTAGTTGTTGCCTGAGTTAGGATTTGAACTCAGGACTCTCTGATGCCAAGCTCTGCACTCCATCCATGACACCACCTAGCTGCCTAATCAGGCTATAAAGTCCGCAAGGACTTTAGACTTCAGACTTCATGTCTAAACTATTCTCAGCTCTTGTTGTCACCAGGAACCTCATCGAGCCCAGCTACTACATTTTATTCACGTAATTTTCTCTTCTTAAAATTAGGCAAGGGGCTGAACTCCGGAGGATGGAAACTCGAGGGAAAATGTTGCCCCGAAACCTTTGCTGCCATCTTTCCCATTTCCCTAGGACCAAAAGAGGCACCATTTTGGTTCACCAGTCACTGTGGCTGCATGCTGGCTCCCAGGCGCTGCCTTTCATCTTCTTCACTGCTAGCAGAAAAGATAGCTGCACTCTCCTTCATGAAGCCAGGCCAAGATTAAACAGGAACCAAAACGCTCCTACGAGGGTGCTGCTAGATGGTGTGGGATGGAAGGGACCTAGAAAGGCGAGGGACAGTCACTTCCCCACTCTGCTCCTCGGTTTCTTCATCTGTATCGCTATTCCAACTCTAAAGAAATAACATGAAGTTTCCACAGATGAAATTTTGGAGCAAAAGAGAAAAAAATCAAGTCCATTTTCATATGGAAAATTTGTGAATAAAGAGCATTTTTCTACATTAATTTCTATTAAAGACTTCAGAGGGAAGGAAATCACTGGCTCGAACATTTTTCAGTGAGCCCCTGTTCTCTTGGGATGAAACACACCACACCACACACAAGATACGTGACCAGCCTCAATTTCCTTTTCTATGGTGTAGGGTTATTTTCTGTCTGCTTATTTTTAGCAACAAGGACACAAGCAACATTCTATTTTTGAATATTCTGGGACCAGGAGTGTACAGCTTCTAGGGACATCTCTGGGAAAACCTGATTATGACAGAACCACAGGACATGTTTGGAAATGACCTTAGAGAGAAGCCAACTTAAGCCATTCATTTTTATAGATGAGGAAGCCGTACAAAAAGAAGCTACATGTGTTAAAGTGACCAAATTCCGAAGGTGGCCAGCCTTAGGCTTTCACTCCCAATTCCCCCACCCTGATACCATCTCAATTCTGTGAAAACTTCCCTCCAGACTCAGGAAACTGCCTGATTAACAGATACTTAATACAGCAAATGCTTACTACGGGCAATCAATGTACAAGTATTCTTTAAGCACCTACTGTGTGTCAGACAGTACTAGGTATTATGGATACAAAAACACAAATGAAATAGCCCTAGCCTTGAAGGAGTGTATGTGCTATCGGAGGTGATACTATGGGCACATATAAATATGCACAAAAATAATAAGAGGTTTGGGGGTGTGGCACTGGAGGGGATCAGGAAAGACCTCACGGAGGAGACAGGGCTTAAGCTGAGCTTTGAAGAAAACTGGGGATTCTAAGAGCATCCAATGCATAGGATAGGCACTGGGACTATGGTTTCAATGGTAAAAGGAATTTTCAGATGAGAAAACTCCCACTACCAATGCAGATGGCATCCGATCTTCAGTTCATGGTGGAAAGACTCTTGCCTAGGGCACTGGATAGTTAAGTGAAATGGCCAGGGTCACACAACCAGTATGTGTCTGAGGTAAGACTTGAACCCAGGTCTTGCTAATGCTGAGGGTGGCTCTCTGTCCACCGTCTCCGAATGCCCCCCATTCTATGATTTAAAAACCAGGTCTAACCAGTTCAGTGTGAGTTGCTGAGCCACCAAGCATATGGGCTCAGTTGGGCACCCTGAATTCTTCCACTGAGAGGCAGCTGGGGTAGCAGATCGATCGCTGGCCTTGGAGTGGGGGAGGTCTAAGTCCAAAATCCCACCTCAGATGCTAACTAGCTTTGCTGTGTGAGCCTCAGCCTCCATGTGGTTGAAATGTAATAGCACTCACTCACCTGAGGATCAAATAAAATTCTTGGAAAACCTTGAAATTCGACATAAATGAGAGTTATTATTAATATTATCCAGCTCATGCCTATGCGGTGGCTTAAGGAGCCACACAGTGATCACTTTTACCTGCTTTTTGACACGGACCATGACTTGTCAATGTCAATGTCAATCCAAGTATAGACATTCTCCCACCAAAGAATGTTAGCACCTGCTCCCCAACTGTGAGTCTTCCCCCGCTGCCCGGGGGCGCTGACCAGCTCAGGGTCACCCACCCATTGTGTGTCAGAGATGGACTCGAACCCAGGTCTTCCCGGCTGTGGGCTCAGTTCTCTTGACATTGCACCTTGCGCCATCTCTCAAAGAAAGATGAGTAAGTCAATATTTCAGTCTTCCACAGATAAACCCTAGGACCCTGCAAGGGCGTGGTACTTCCCTTGTCAGAATAACCTAGAGCGACGTATGTGGGGACGGATGAATCATTAACGGAAAAAGGAGCTGCCCAGGGAAGATTGCCCAATATCTCCATCCTAGCTCAGCCTCAGAATGTGGCCACGGCTCCCAGAATGCTCTTGGGAATGACCTCATCTAATCCATGCATTAGCATTTCCAGGCTTCTACCACAAGGTGGCGGAATGGGTCACAGAGAGCTTGGGGGCTCCAAGCAAGGCTCTCACTCTGTCACCCCGTTGCTACCTGCTCTCCTAGAATCATATAGAGGTATAAGGGTCCTTGAGAGGGAGGGAGGGAGGGAGAGGGAGGAAGGAAGGGAGGGAGGGAGGGAGGGGGGAAGGGAGGGGGAGGGAGGGAGGGAGGGAGGAAGGAAGGAAGGGAAGAAGGAAGGAAGGGAGGAAGGAGGGAGGGAGGGAGGAGGAAGGGAGGGAGGGGGGAGGGAGGGAGGGGGAAGGGAGGAGGGAGGGAGGGAGAGGGAGGAAGGAAGGAAGGGAAGAAGGAAGGAGGGAGGGAAGGAGGAAGGAGGGAGGGAGGGAGGGAGGGAGGAAGGGAGGAAGGGAGGAAGGAAGGAAGGGAGGGAAGGAGGGAGGAGGAGGGAGGGAGGGAGGAAGGGAGGAGGGAGGGAGGGAGGGAGGGGGAAGGAGAGGGAGGGAGAAAGGAAGGGAGGAGGAGGGAGGGAGGGAGGGAGGGAGGGAGGAGGGAGGGAAGAAAGGAAGGGAGGGAGGGAGGGAGGGAGGAAGGAGGAGGGAGGAGGGAGGGAGGGAGGAAGGGAGGGAGGGAGGAAGGAAGGGAGGGAGGAAGGAAGGGAGGAAGGAGGAGGAAGGAAGGGAAGAAGGGAGGGAGGAAGGAAGGGAAGGGAGAAGAAGGGAGGGAGGAAGGAAGGGAGGAGGAAGGGAGGAGGGAGGGAGGAGGGAGGAAGGAAGGGAGGGAGGGAAGAAGAAGGGAGGGAGGAGGGAAGAAGGAAGGAAGGAAGGAAGGAAGGAAGGAAGGAAGGAAGGAAGGAAGGAGGAAGGGAGGAAGGGAGGAAGGGAGGAAGGAGGAAGGGAGGAAGGGAGAAGGAAGGAAGGAAGGAAGGAAAAGGAAGGAAGGAAGGAAGGAAGGAAGGAAGGAAGGAAGGAAGGAAGGAAGGAAGGAAGGAAGGAAGGAAAGAAGGGAGGGAGGTGGGAAGGAAGTGAGGGAGGAGGGAAGGAAGTGAGGGAGGAGGGAAGGAAGGGAGGGAGAAAGGGAGGGAGGGAGGGAGGAAGGAAGAGGGAGGGAGGGAGGAAGGAGGGAGGGAGGGAGGGAGGGAGGGACTGTAATGTAATGAAGGAATGTGAAATATTTTTCAAACCTTAAAGTGCTATATAAAAGTGAGCTACTATCATTAAGGGCAGCTAGGTGGCGCCATAGTGCATAGAGCGCTGGGCTTGGAATCAGGAAGACCTGAATTCAAATCTAGCCTCAGAAACTTACTAGCCGTGTAATTCTGGGCAAGTCACTTAAGCCTGTTTACTTAAGAGCTAGAGAAGGAAATGGCAAACCAGGCCAGGATCTCTGCCAAGAAAACCCCCAATGGGGCTGTGAAGAATCGGACTCAGCTGAAATAACTGAACACCACCACCACCACACCTACATATGCACATATACAGGCGTATATGTGTATTTATAGACATGGTGTCTCCCCCAATAGAATGAAAGTTCCTTGAGGGCCAAACTATTTTATATTCTGGTCTTTGTATCCCTACAGTGTGCCTATGACATAGTAGGTGCTTAATATAAGCTTGTTGACTTCACTTAATAAAATGCCCGAAAGTGTCATCTTTGAAGTCTCAGTCACTTAAAACTGCACTAAGACTTTGGGGACATTCAGTATAAGAGAGGGAAAAGGACACAGATGAGGCCCGTGATTCCACTGGTTTAGGGAACTCCCGGGTGAGGAAACTCTTTCTATCAGTGCAGGTTGGCATCTTCTTTGCAACTTATAATGTGAGAGAGTTGCCTAGAGCACTGTGCCACACATTGATGGGTCAATGGCAGGACCTAAACCCAGGTCTTCCTGGCTCTGATGCTGGCTCTATCCACTCTGCTTCTCAGTATAAAGAAGATTTTTTCATGTAGGCACTTCCAAATGAATTTTTTTCCCTCTTTTTACATTATAGTCTCTAAGATTTTGTTAGTGAATCATCCCCTGGAGATGAGTCACAGACAACTTTCCCAAAGCTTTTGTCCCCACTGCTCCAAGAAACCATCTTGGGAGATTCCGTGTGGGCCCCCTGCCCCTCAGCACTCTGGACAAGCTGTGCATTACTCATGAGTCACTGCTCCTCCTCCGCCTCCTCCCTCCCAAACAATGCCCCACACGGGGTTGACCTGGAAGAATTCTCTCTGTGTCACATCCTTGACTGAAAGGGAAGGCAGAAACTAAAGGCCCTGTATCCCATGGGTCCAAATTATAGTTAATAGAGTCGCCTCCCCTTACCTAACAATAAAGTATTTAGCAAAACTGAACATGGGTTGCCAGGTTCATGTGAATTTTAATAGGAGATATTACATGAAATGTTAAAATTGTACAGCAGAGAATGAATCATCTTAACCTGGATGTTCAATATCTCAGACTTCAGGTCCAGAATGAACATTAATTGCAAAGTATATATAGGGGCAGCTAGGTGACACAGTGAATAGATCTGAACCTGAGTTCAAATCTGACCTTGGATGCTAGCAAGTTACTTAACCCTGTTGGCCTCAGTTTCCTCATCTGTAAAATGAGCTGGAGAAGGAAATGGCAAACCAGTGCAGTATTTCTGCCAAGAAAACCCCCAATGGGTTCATGGAGAGTCAGACACAATGGAAACAACTGAACAACAGCAATTGTAATGTGAGCGCTATGGATCCCCCTAGGGACCTCAACTACTAAAAATGGGCTCCCACCAAAAACAGCAAACAGCTTCAGGAGCAAACCCGCTCCCGATCAACAAAGACACCATTATAATACTTTAATTTCTCCTCAGCTCAGCATCTGCCATGAACCATGATAGACAAAAAGTGATGTTAAACTAAGGTTTCAATTCTGTGCCACTAGCCTAGGTCAACTGACCTACTTAGCAAAGCAAGTCAGCAAAAAGAGGGCTTTTAATAAGCCAGGAAAGGCAAAGCTTCTGGAGCCTTGAAGGCTAACCATCCTGTCCTACTAATCCTCCTTTCCTGACCCCACAGAGCAGCAGTGCTTAAGCTTTTTAGTGGCACGGACCCCTTTGGCAGTCTGGTGATTCCTGTCGACCTTTTCCCAGAATAATGCTTTTCAATACATCAAATAACTACAGTGGATTTCAAGAGAAACTACTTATATGGAAAGACAGGTATCAAATTTAAAAAGCAAACCTAAGTACACAGACTCTTGTCTTAGAGTACTCCCCCCTTCATTAACCAAATCAATTAATATTTTAATTGAATATATATTGTACACACAGTGCTAAGCCTAGTTAGAAGAGTGAGTCAGAGTCCCTGCCAACACTGGGCTAATTGTCTACTTGAGGAGACAACACCCAAAACTCCAAAGAGAGAAATTAGAATGTTAGTAACAATGGAGACAGCACTGAAAGAGACGTCACAGGACCTTGCGCTGGAAGCTCTTACCTTGGAGACCACCTAAGCCAATGCCCTTGTTTTACAGGGGGGTAATATGAAGCCTAGAGATAAGAAGTGACTTATCCAAGGTAACAGAGCTCATGAAGAGAGATGATGATAATAATGGCGGCCAAATAAGAAGCAAAGTCAGCAAGGGAGTGTCCTTGGGAACTCGCAGATGACTGAGAGCACTGTGGGTGGGAGTAAGCTGGAAAGGCTCCCTGGGTGAAGATGGGACTTGAGCTGGACCTTAAAAAGATGGATGGGGGGAGCTATGCATTCCTAGGGATGAGAATGCTTTTGGCAGACTTACAGGAAAGGCCAAGTTATGTTCAGTAGACAAGAAGCCAACCAGTTTGGCTGGAATGAAGGACTCATGTGAAGTAAGTAGGGTCCTTGAAGGCAGGGAAATCTGTCTCCAAAGGAAAGTAGAGTGAGTAGCACAGAGGAAAGAACATTGTATTTAGAGCAACAGGACCCGGGTTTGGATCCTGACTCTGCCAAATATTACCTCAAGGGGACTCGAGGCAAGTCTCCTATACCTCTATGCCTCAGTTTCCCTACTGGACTAAATCACCTGAGGCCCCTTCTAGCTGTCTATTTATGATCCCACGACTGTTTCCTTTGGGTCTTCAGAACACAGCATTTTGTACATAGTAGGGGCTTAAATAATATTTGTCAAATTGAAGGGTGTTGAATTGTTGAATGAATCCCCCAACAACTCTTAAAGACCATCTACTAAGTAACAGAAGGTTTGTGAGTTGTGGGGGGGGGGGGAAGGACTCACACTGACAGATACAGTCTTGATGTGCCAAAGTTAAGTCCACTGTATCCATCAGGGCTCCCTATACAACACAGTGGACAACATTTCCTCTAGGCTCTGCTTCCACTAGAGTTCTCCTCTGATGCCTTCCCTCCCTGGCCTCAAATACAGGCAGAGGAGAAGGCATAAGGTCAGAAAGACCCATTACCACAATGGCCACAGGTAATGGATTTTCCAATAGTGAGAACTCTGGGCAAACAGCATCTAAGTTCTTGGAAGGGCTGCAATCTGCACTGGGGGAAGCAGCCCTGGCACTCACGCATGTCCATCTTGGGAGTGCTGATCAACACCGGTGCTTCTGCACCATCCAGGCTGCTCCGCAGTTGGAGTCAGGAACACTTGAGTTCAAGTTCTGCTTCAGACACTTCGTCACTTGTGGCCTTGAGCCAGTCATTCAACCTCTCTCCGATTCCTTTTCCTTATCCATATGGCCAGCAAAACACAACAAAGGCAAAACTGAGGCATGTCTTCTCTGAGCAAGATAAAAGTTTGTTCACAGTGACATAGACAGCTGTTAATGAAGTGGGTCAGACTGGCCCCCTCAGTCAGGTCATCAACCACAATGCAAAGGAAAAAATCCTCTTTACTGAAAGGCCGGAAAGGAGGAGTTCTGAATGGCTGGAGAACATCACAATTGGCTACAGCCGGGAAAGGTAGCCCACCTTCAGGTGGGGATGATCACAGCCCTCTGACAATTAAGGAATATTAATTGCTTTACTGGGTAGCTAGTACAGTGGACAGAGCACAGGGCTTGGAGTCAGGAAGACCTGAGTTCAAATCCAGCCTCAAACAGTTCCTAGCTGTGTGGCCCTGAACAAGTCACTTCACCCTGTTTGCCTCAGTTTCCTCATCTGTAAAATGAGCTGAGAAAGAAATGGCAAACCACTCCAACATCTTTGTCAAATGGGGTCACAAAGGGTCTGAAATGACTGAACAACAATTGTTTTAGAAAGGCTTCAACTTCCTCCTGTAATCTAGAACCACCCAGTCAGGACCCCTGGTCAGTCATTCCTTCAGGTGAGATCAGACCACTCCTAATTTCACAAGGAGAGACAAGGGCAGAAGAACTATCTTTTGGGGAGAGGCTCAGCCTAAACTGGTTTTTGTTTACAGACAACAAAACAGACATCCCAGGGGCTAGTTGAAAGAGAATGATAACCTCATTCAATCAAGCCTTTAATTCAGACCGGGAGAGACCACATTTTTTAGCTTAATTGAGAAATAGGGTTTGACAAAATGCAGACTAGGACTGGTTACAGAGTAGGCTCAAGTATTAGCTGATACAGCATAATCTGAATTTCCTCATCTGTAAAATGGGAATCTAATAAGAGCACCTCCCTTCCATGGTTGTTGTGAGGCTCAAACACAATAACGCAGGTAAGACATTCTGCACACCTTAAAGACCTACATAAATGGTAGTTACTACCATGTTATTACGCAGACAACTTGAAAAGCCCCAACCAGCTCAGAAACCTAGAAACCCCAAGAGGACAGAGACCGAACCTTTTTCCTTCTTGTGTGTCCCCCTCATAGTGCTTACAACCCTGCTTCCCCCTAGCGCTGAATAAATGCAAATTGATTGACTGACTGTCCCTCTCCACCCACCCCCCTTTCCAGTGAACTCAGACTTAACTGAGTCCAGGATGAAGCAAACATATTGGTAATCACTCACATTGACATGAATTGTGGTTTTCTGGTCACCAAGTGCTTCATAGACATGATCTCATCTGATCGTTATGCCAACGTAGGAGATTGAGTACTATGACTATTATTAGCCCATTTTACAGATCCCATAATGATCTCATTCCCCACCTCCCCACTATGGGTTCCATTATTGCCTTGATTCAGATGACTTGGAAATCTATCTATCTAGCCCAACTCTCTTGTAAAAATAGCTAGTCTTTTAAGGTCTGCAAAGTGCTTTTATAAATATGATCTCATTTAATCTCCAAACCCCACTGCCAACTCTGAAAAACTTCAAGTGCTACAGAAATGTGAATTGTCACTAACAGTAGTACATTAATAAAATAATAATGACAACAACAGCTAGTATTTATATAGCACTCAAAGGTTTGCAAAACAGTACAAATATCTCATTTTGTCTTCACAACAACTCTGGGAAGTAGGTGCTATTCTTATGCCCATTTTACAGTGGGGAAACTGAGGCAGGAAGCAGTTAAATGACTTGCCTCAGACACTTACTAGCTGTGTGACCCTGAGCAAGTCATTTAACTGCTTCCTTCCTCAGTTTCCCCACTGTAAAATGGGCATAATAACCAATGAGTCATTGGAGCTGAGATCTTTGAGCTGGAAGGCTCAGAGGCTGCCTCCAGGTGCTCTGACTACAGAGACAGTTCTGGTGAATATCGATTCAAGTTCTTGGGAAGCCTTATCTTGTTCTCATCCAGGGTGGATCCTAGATGAATAAGGGGACGAAATCCACCTGAACTCCCACAGTAGGACAATGAATTCTGTTGTCTCTGCCATTAGCTGAGAAATGGAAGAGTTGAATCTGACCTTTATGGCCCCCATCACTTGGGAAAGAGGACAGACAGATCTCAGATCCCTTAGAGACAAGGCTTTCAAATGTTACCCAGAAAGATGTCCCCACCCTGTGAGACCCAGCATACTTGGGAGGGTGGGGAGAAGAGAAATCCCCACCTGTCACTACCCAGATTCAAAGCTCCCTGTTCCAGGAAAGAGAACCTTAGGCAAACTGATACAAAACCAACCAACTCCCAGACCTGTTTCAGGCTTGATTTTTGTGCTAAAATGTCATGGAGCCATGCTGGGAGTCAGTCAGTCAGTCAACTAGCATTTACTAAGCATCTACTCTGGGCTGTAAAGTTTTCATAGAGGACATGAGATCTGAACAACCATTTCTCTCTGCTAAGGTACAAAAAATCCACTGAAGGGGCAGGTAGGTGGCTCAGTGGATAGAGCACCAGCCCTGGAGTCAGGAGGACCTGCGTTCAAATCCAGCCTCAGATACTTACTAGCTAGCTGTGTGACCCCTGGGCAAGTCACTTAACCCCCACTGCCTCCAAAATTAAAAAAAAAAATCCACTGAAGAGAACTCTTTAAAAAGTAGAAGTGGACAAATGGAAAAGGAGATACAAAAGCTCAATGAAGAAAATAATTCCTTAAAATTTAGAATGGAGCAAGTGGAACCTAATGACTCCATGGGACATCAAGAAACAATAAAACAAGATGAAAAGAATGAAAAAATAGATGAAAACGTGAAATACCTCGCTGGGAAAACAACTGACCCAGAAAATAGATCAGGGAGAGATGATTCAAGAATTATTGGATTACCTGAAAACCATGATCAAAAAAAGACCTAGGTATCATATTTCAAGAAATTATCAAGAAAACTGCCTTTATGTCCTAGAATTGGAGGGTAAAAAAGAAATTCAGACAATTCCTTCTTTGGAAGTTCTTTTAACTCTGTCCATTTTTTCTTTTAGCCCTCACATCTGACCTTTCTCCTTTAGCTACCATTGTCACAAATGAACTCAAAAACTGATTTAGATTCTAGGCCTGGCTCTACTGCTAATTAGTTATATGACTGTGGCCAAGTCACCTAGAACATACAATGTTAGAGCTGGGAGGGATCTTAGGACATAGAATGTTAAAAATGGGAGGGGCCTTAGAAGAGTGAGAACACAGAATGCTAGAGGTGGATTGGACCTTAAGAATTAAAATGTCATTGCTGGAAGGCACCATCAAATATTCACGCTAGAAAGCAATTTAGCAGAATTTAGAATTTAGAAGAATTCTAGAGCCAGAAGGACCCTGGAAGAGAAAATGTGAGACCTGCAAGGGAGAACATCTAGTCTAATCCCTTCCTTTCCAAATAAGCAAATAGATTAAATCTCTTCTCCTCTCCAGGCCTCAGTTTCCTCATCTGGAAAATAAGAGGTTTGGATGAGTCCATCTTCAGGGCCTTGTTCCAGCCCTGACACAGTGTTTTTGTCTACAAATTTCCTTCCTCTCTGAACAATCTCAGATAGGTTTCTGGAGTCAGAAAGGCTAAGGTCAAGAGCTCGTTATGGAAAGGCGGGAAATTCTCTGAAAAGATCTGCTGCATGAAAGAAATAATGACGTGGATGAAATCTCTGTGGTTTCCCTTCTAACCAATCCAGACTCAAGTGGAGCTGGCAGAAGGAGGAGGAGGCAGCCTCAGTCAACAAGGAGAAGAAGTCCAACAGGTGTTCTTGTCAAGGGCTGATTCCTGGGGAAAACTGAAGATGAGAAGTAGAAAATCCAATGCCCGGGTGGGTCAAATTCCTTTAAAAAGCAGATCCCATCAGAGAGTGCAAATATTTGCAATCCTAGTTAAAGGGTAAACTACTCTTCTGCCAGAGAGTATTACCGGTCAGAAATCAGATCAAGTTTGAACCCAACTTGGTCACTAGAATGCCTGCATTCCCAGTCTTGGGACCCCTGGTAAATCCCCAAACATCTCTGAACCTCAGTTTTCCTCACTGTAAAGGGGGGTGGGTGGACAATATTCTTTGCCCTGCCCATCTCACTGGGTTGTTCTGAACACGATGCTTTGTAATCCTTAAAGCCTTTACACGAGCCCCAGGGAGCATTATTCCTAGTTTCTGACCTTGGACACACTGAGTTATTTCTTTGACTATAGAATAGTAAATTCATATTTGCTTCTTCTCTCATGGAGCTGTTGTGAGGCTTAAATGAGCTGCTTTGGGCCTGGGAAGTACTAGGTAAATATTATTATCATTTTCTTATGATTGCTTCATCGTTAATACTGTTCCTCAAACTGTTCATTTGTTGGCTTTGAAGAGGGCCACGCCTTTTCTGTGCTCCTCTCAGACTTTCTCTCCCTCTCCCCTCAGGTTCCTTTTATGCTCCATTTAAATCTGTGTTACTTGCTTTGGGCTTCTCATTCCTTTCTCCTTCCCCATGTCTTCTCTCTCTCTCTCTCTCTCTCTCAGCACTTTGGGACTGGGATAAATTCTATGACACCCTGGCATTCTGCCACTCTGCATTCCCAGCAACAAAGGCCACTTTTCAGGAAAGCCTGCCTCCTTCCTGAGACAGGCAGATGATATGCAACCCAGGCAGGGAGGGCTTGAGGGGGATGGCAAGTTCAAACCTCTTGGGGGGTCTTGCTAGCAAAGTCTGGAAATGTCAAAGGGCATTAAAGGCTGAAAGATGATAGCAGTCTGGACCACACCCCATATTGACTCACAGACACACATTTTGAGAAGAAATATGATTTCCTCATCTGCTTCTCTGGCTATTTTTTCTCTTAATTTGATACAAAAGCTTCCCCTGCTCTAAAAAGCCATGGGATATCATGGAGAGAGCCCTGGAGAGAGTCAAGAACCATCAACTTGGAGTCCCAATTCCCCTGGTATGAGCTTCATGACCTTGGGCAAGTCACTTGACCTCTCTTGGCCATTCCCAGCTCTAAGCCTATTCTCTGGTATGTGGTAGACAAACATGTCCTCAAAGCAAATTTTTCCACTAAGTGGGGGCAGTGGGGGACAATGGAAAGAATGCTGAATAAGACAGTAGAAAGGACAGGAGGGTCAGAAAACACATGATTATCCTTTCAGCTCCAGACCCAATCAGTTGTGGGACAAGACAGTTCATCTTTAGATATCACATTTTCCTTGTCAGCAAATTAGAGAGAAAACAGAAGCAAGGTGGCATAGTGGATAGAAAGGCAGCCTCAGAATCATGGGTTCAAGTCCTCCATCTGGCACACACTGGCTGTGTGACCCTGGACAAGTCACTTAAGCTTGGTGTTCCATACAAGTCTCTAGGATTCAAACTACAGAACGGTTGCTGGACTGTGTTGGGAAAGGGAAATTTCTTGTAGTTAACTCCTTATACCAATGAAATCTCAGGGCTGACCCTAAAAAATGGGGGTGATGCTAGTATTGCCTGCATTACAGTTCTTTACAAGGATAAAGTACAACAGAAATCTGAATTGTCATTAAAAAAATAAGGAACTCTTGCAGGAAAAGAGAAGGGGCTGAGCCACCACCCATAGTGTGTGGGGGGGACGGATTATGAACCAGATGTGCACATAATCTCCACCCCCAATTTGAGACTCAAATGACTTGCACATATCAAGGATCTGAAATGAACTAATTACTAAATGAATTAACACTAACAAGTTCAAGAAGTCTCTCTCTCTCTCTCTCTCTCTCTCTCTCTCTCTCTCTCTCTCTCAGATGCATTTGCAACCAGTCATGATCGAATATAATTTTAAAACTGAAATCAACTTCTTTTATACTATAAAAATAGCTTTAGCACAATTACAACTACAGCAAGAATAAGAAGAAAACAGACTCCGAAAGCAAATCTTTGCATGAAGCATTTCTGATGGAGATGAACACCAGAAATATACATGGAATTAACATTAGCTATGGGAGCCATTCTCCATTAGATATGTAACCAAACAGGAAGAACAAACAGATCTCAAGAGAAAATTATCAGCAACCATTTTGAAAAGTACTCAAGTAGACAACAATCGGAGAGTAATAGGAGAAATTCACATTAAGAGATCGTTTCTATATATTACCTTAGAACTATCAAAGTGTCAGAGAACAGAAGAGAGAAAACCAGTGCTGCCAGGGCTATCGGAAAAGAGGACCACTAATTAATTAATTCACTGCTGGAGAAGCAGTGAACTGGCCCAAATATTTTGGAAAGCAATTTGGAATTATGCAAGAAAAGTTAGAAAACCCTTCAAATGCTTTGGCCTGCTGATCCCACTATTGGATTTATACCTCAAAGGAGGTTATTGAGAAGAAAAAAGAAGCTAGCTGTAGAAAAATATTTATAGAATCAGTTTTCAAGAAAAAGTTGGAAACAAACCATGTCTGTTGTCTAGGAAGCAGCTGAGTAGACTGTAGTAAATGAATAAATCGTGGCATACTACTGTGTGGTCCAGCACAACACAATATGAAGAATTCAGAGAAAATTGGGAAGACAGGGATAGACTGATGAAGAGTAAAGAAAGTAGAACCTGGAGAACAGTATTCACACTGATCGCAGCGAGGGACACGAAGACCATTTTAAATGGCAGCAAAAATCCGATCAGAACCACTGGCCAAAGTCTGTGTGAATTTATAAGTCACACACACTCTTTCTTTCTTTTAAAAACCCACTAAAGTGAAATATTTCCTTACTATCAGTCACTGCCATTCATTTATGCGGTTTTGTTTAACTATTTCCAGGGCTACTCTGGGGAGGTGGGAAAGGGTGACCGTGAGAATATTGGGCTTTTGTATGATGGATCAAAATGAAATTAACCATTTTTTTAAAGACAAAAGATACGTGTCCCAGCTGGTCTTGTAAGTGTGCTCCTCGCCTCCACCAGCAGGAGTCCTGATTTAGATGGCCTTTGGGAGCCAGTGTCACTGAAAACTTCATCAAGGCTCAGCTAACCAGGTGTTTGTTTTGTTTATTTTCTTTACAGTTTGCTAGGCTGGTTCTTGGTCAAAAGACAAATAATCTCTCATTGTCTTCTCTGAAAATATCAGGGAGAAAAAGGTTAGGTAGGAAGAACATACACCCATATTATATAATAAGGACAGATATTATAGATAGATAAGCATACATGCACACACACAGTATGCATACACTTTAGAATCATAGAATTGCAGGGCTAGCAGGAACCAGACTTGTCATTTTACAGAACTGAGGCCAAGAGAAATAAAGTGAGTGGCTCAAGGAATCCCAGGTGGTAGTAGAGATGTGACTGCTTCACCCTCCTCTAGGTCCTACTCCTAACTCTCTACACTCCCATCTCTACCATGTTTTTGTGGCCACCTTGCCCTGGAAGATGACTCCACCCTGTAGCTCCTTCCTCCAACTGGTCACTTTCTCCTGCACCTTCTACTTTAAGGACACACCCAGGGCAGTATGTTGCCTTCCTCATATCTCTCCAGGCTTTCCTCCAGACCATTTGAACTTCCTTCTCCTTCTTCCTTCTCCATCAGGCCCTTTACTAGCACATTCTTTCCCTCCATTTTCTGCTTCCTTTTATGTGTTATCATTCCCCACTAAAAGGTAAGCTGCTTGAAGACAGGGACTATCTTTCTTTTGGCTTGTATATACCTTCCTAGTGCTTAGCATGGTGCCTGGCACATTGCAGGTATTCACTAGAACTCAAATTTCTTGCTTCCTAGGTAAGCAAAATTGTCTAAACGAACTTACACAGCAGCGGGGAGGAGGGAATAATAATGATGATAATAACAGCTAGCATATATATAGTGCTTTAAGATTTGTAAAACACTTTACAAATATCATCTCATTTTATCTTCACAATAACCCTGGAGGTAGATATTATTATCCTCATTTTACAGATAAAGAAATTGAGACAGACAGAAGTTAAGTAACTTGCCCAGGGTCACATAGCTAGTAAAGTGTCTGTGGCAAGATATGAACTCAGGTCTTCCCGACTCCAGGTCAGGCACTCTATCCCAGGTGCCCATCAGCTGCCTGGACCTATGATTCACCCACTTAGGGAGCTCTCAGTGAGGAAACTCCCTCATCTAATACAGATCTTCACCTTCTCGGCAACTTAGAAGGTTAGCCAGGACACAGAGAGGTTAGGGAATTTGCCTAGGGTCACACAGACATTCTCTGTCAGAAGAGGGGCTTGACTTCAAGTTTTCTTGACTCAGAAGTCAGATCTCTATCCACTACACATACACCCCCACACACAAAATACATATACACATATATCTGCTAATCATGTTATGTATATATGTATATGTGTGTATGTGTATATAAACACATATATTTCTATATATAAATACATACGTATGTATATAAACAAACAGGATGTGCAATAAATGAGAAACAGCAAGGCTTAATGAGCAGAGAGCTGACCTCAAAGCTAAGAACACCAGGGTTCAGGACCTCCCTCTGAAACGTCCTGGCTCTGTGACCGAGAGCAAATCACTCACGCTTTCAGTGCCTGGCCACCTCTCTAGGCCTGTAAGTTGACAAGAACACAGCAGGAGGAAGCGTCTTCACCTAGGAGTTCCTTAACCCCATGAAATCACAGGTCTAGTCCCTGTTCCCAAATATCTAATAAAGTCTATGACAGGGACCAAGTGCTAGGACAGCTCCAACAGTGAATACAATTGGCAGGAACCTTAGCACTCCCTGGACAGGGTGGCCAGCACTGGGGCAGTGACAGCCCAGCTGCATCCGAGCCTGGCACATCTGGCAGAAACACCCAATTGTTGACAAGCTGGAGGGTGTGCAGAGAGGGATGATGACGATGACAGAGAGTCTAAACCTCCCGGAATGTGAGCTAAGAAAGCCACAGAGTGATTCCAAGAAGCTCTGCTTGGCCAAGAGGAGGAAAGTGGCGGCTGCAGGGGATCTTCACTGTATTTCCCAATAGACTTTGCAGAGATTCTTAACCTGCGGTTCATGAATTTGATTTTTTAAAAACAACTATATCTCCATAACTGTTTTCCTTTGTAAAGCTGTATATTTTATTTTATATGTTTAAAACTTGATTCTGAAAAGGGTGCACAAGCTTCAGTAAACTGTACAAGCAGGCTAAGGCACAAAAGAGGTTAAAAACCCCTGCTTCATGGAGATCTTGATCCAGGAGACTGGACAGTTCTGTTCCCTCAGGCCTGCAGGCCTCCTATGCTCTGGGACAGGGACCTGAGTCTGGGAAAGTGACAGGAGGGGCCCCAGTAAGCCAGCTCACCTGAGTTCCTCTGTAAGAGAGGTGGGCGTCTCTGATTCTCTATGAAGAACAGTGGATGGCAAAGGGCCAAGGTGGGTAAGGGCCTCAAGAGTCCAGAGGCCTGAGTCCTAGCCCTTAGACGGACATGGTATGTGGTCTGCTCAGCCCCTCCCCTTCCCCAACTCTTGCTCAATAGCCATGGAACTGACCACAGATGGACAATGTTTGCTCTCAGACCAGGAGGGGCTGGGAGATGCGCTGATGTTTAACCAGGCACATCAGGACAAGAGCTTTACTCCCCAGAGACCCTTGACCCAGACTATTTTTAACCTTGTGAAGCAGCTAACAGCACTTGACAAGCTATAAACTGTCACATTTCCCATGAAGATGTGCACACACTTAGCAAGGTGCAAGGCCACTAGGATTTCTAGGGAAAGCACCTGTGGCCATGAGGCAGGGGAGTCTGGGAGAAAGACTGGACTGAAGAAATGCCATGGGCCTTCAGAGCTTCAGCTGCTAAGCTCTTGTGTCATTGGCCACTTTGGCAGTCTGGGCCACCCTGTGGACCCCTTCTCATGAAAATGGTTTTAAATGCATAGAATTAAATACACTGGATTGCAAAGGAACATACTGGAATGCAGTTATTAAAAAAAATAACTTCACAGAGTCCAAGGCAAGAACCTCTGGGTTAGACAGATACAGTAAATTTGGAGTCAGAAGGCGGCTGTCCAAATCCCAGTTCTGTGCTTCGCATGGTGCCTAGCTCATTTGTTATTCAGTTTTTCCAGTCGTGTCTGACTCTCCATGACCCCATTTGGGGTTTGCTTGGCAGAGATACTAGAGTGGTTTGCCATTTCCTTTTCCAGCTCATTTTACAGATGAAGAATCTGAGGCAAACAGGGGGAAGTGACTTGCCCAGGGTCACACAGCTAGTAAATGTCTGAGGCCGGATTTGAACTGATTCTAGGCCCAGTACTCTATCCACTGCAGTGTCCCTTACCTGCCCTGCCTAACACATAGGAGGTGTTTAATAAATGCTTGGTAATGGATAGACTGATTACTACTTGTGTGACTCTGGGAAATCACATAACCACCCTAAGCCTCAATTTCCTTTTCCATAAAACAAAGGAGTAGGACGAGATGGTGTCTAAGGAGGCTTTCAGCTCTGAATATTCAATAATTCAAATGTGTATATATACACACATATATGTACATATATATAATGTGCATATGTATATATTTGTATACATATGTATACACATATGACTGAACCTGTAGCTTCCTAAATGTAGGGAGTGCCTGAGGAAGGACCTCCTTCTGCCAATGCAGATCTGTACCCCTTCTTTAAATTAGAGACATCTAGTTGGTGTGGGGTACCTGGGAGTTAAATGACTTCAATGGGAGTTAAATGTTCTGGGTCCCAGAGCCAGTGTGTGTCAGGGGTAAGACTCGAACCCTTATCTCCTGATGAAAGCTGGTTCTATATCCTCTAGTCACACTGCTAAGACATTATACAACACTCCACTGCATCTGTTTCCCTACTCTCTCAAGCCCCTCCCCCATAATGGCATTCAGCTTCCTCCTCTATCAAAGAAGGTCCTTTTTAGTTCTAAGCTTTCCAATCTTACTAACTGGGGATGTCTGGCCTGGAAAGGAGACTGAAGTGGGACATTCTAGCTGTCCTCGGATATCCTAAAGGCCATCATGTGGAAAAAGAATCTGGTCTGCTCTGCTTGATCCTGGGGGACAGAACCAGAAGGTGGTTGACTTCCCAGTGACGAGAGCTGTCCAAATGTGGGACAGGCTGCCCTGGGAGGGGGGAGGGGATTTGCTCATGTTGCAGATCTTCAAGCCAAGACTGGATGACCACATGTCTGAGACCTTGGGAATTCAGTGTGGATTGGTCTCAATGGCCTCTGAGATCTCCCAAGATCATGCACTCCTGTAACTGGGGTCCCATTTCAAGTGCTGACGGTAAAGATGAATCACTTATTGGTTTAAGTAAGACCCTGGCGTTCTGTCAATATGTTCATTTGATGAAGCAAGCTCTGATAGGAAATACAAGGGCTAGACCTATGTCATTCTGGGATGTCCCCGTGGAATCTGGGCCCCTTCTCTGGAAGCCGAGGCTGCCATAAGCTCACATTAATCAACAATCATCACCAATGACCAGATGGCCAACGTGGTCACATTTAACATTTAACGAATTCCTGCTAGGGAGTGCTGCCTTGGGCTATCGGATATCTCTTAGGAGACACACAATCAGACTGGCTCACGGAGACTTCTCCAGTGCCTACAATTTTCTCCCTCCTCATCTCCACTTCTCTGGCTTCTTTGTCTCAGTTTTCTCATCTGTAAAATGTGGATAATAACAGTACCTACCTCCAAGGGTTGTTGTGAAGATAAAATGAGGTGTCTGTAAAGCAATTTGCAAACATTAACATGCTATATAAGACAACAAGGTGGCGCAGTGGAAAGAGTATGGGGCTTGGAGTCAGGAAGTCCTGAGTCCAAATTCTGGCTCAGACACTAACTGTGTGAGGCTGAACAGGTCACTTAAATGCTGTCTGCCTCAGTTTCCTCTTCTGTAAAATGGGGGAAATAACAGCACCTATCTCCCACAGTTATTGTGAAGACTGTATGAGATAATATGTGCAAGGTGCTTTGCAAACCTTAAGGTGCTCTGTAAATAAATGCTAGCTACTGTAATCATCCGCTCAAGTCCCAGCTAAAGTCCCACCTTCTAGAGGAAGCCTTTCCCCCTCCACCCTCATTCCAGCGCCTTCCTCCTGTTGACCATCTCCAGTTTATATTGTCTACAGCTTGTCTGTACACGATTGTCTGCAGGACTGGGTGCTTTGAGGACACGGACTAGTTTTTGCTCCCTTTTTTGTACCCCCGGGGCATGGTAAATACTTGATAAATACTTGTTTGCTCTGACTTGGGTTTGGGAGCAAGCCTCTTGGAGAACTTACTTTTGCAATCAAGCCAGAGCTTTGTCTTGCTTAGCAAAACCAATAAGAACAACCGAACCAACATGATCATCTCAACTCCACAAACATTCCTTCTGGAATTACAGGATCCTACACCTCCAGCTGCAAAGGACTCCATCTAGTCCAAGCCCTCATTTTATGGGGGGGGGGGACACAGAGCCCTAGGAAGAGCAAGTCATTGCCCAAATTCACCCTGGGAGAGGTGGGCATCCTAGATCTGGAACGAGAAGTGTTTTTAGATGCCATCTACTCCAGCCTCCACTTTTTACAGATGAGAAAGAGACACAAACACAAAACAAGAAAACAAGCACTGTCCTCTAGAAGCTTCCATTACTTTGGGGAGTGTGTATGTGTGTATGTGTGTGTGGTGTGTGTGTGTGTGTGTGTGTGTGTGTGTGTGTGTGTGTGTAAGAGACAAGTATAAGAAAACTCAGTGAAGGCTGGCTACAAACAGCCAGGGGATTGGGACAGGCTTCCCAGAAGAGGTGGCACCTGAGTAGAGCCCTAGAAAGGAGATCTGTCTCTTCTAAGAAATGGAAATGAGGTGGGAAGGCATTGCAGGCATGCAGAGAGAAAGAAGGAAGAACATGGCAAGCAGTGTGGCTGGAAGGTAGAGTTCATCAGGAAGAGATGCAGTGGAGTCGTGGATCTGGGTTCAAAATCTAGCTCTGCCACTCGTTACTTCTGTGACCTCAAACAAGTCACTTCTCTCTGGGCCTCAGTTTCCTTATCTGTAAAATGAGGGGGGTGAACTCTCTAACCTCTGAGGCTCCTATAAATAATTTAAGAT
This sequence comes from Phascolarctos cinereus, assembly GCF_003287225.1. Lineage (NCBI taxonomy): Eukaryota > Metazoa > Chordata > Mammalia > Diprotodontia > Phascolarctidae > Phascolarctos > Phascolarctos cinereus. The sequence continues at coordinate 466,054,947 of NW_027555958.1, forward strand.
AATGTTGGAAAGGTTGATCTTAAATGCCAGACTAAAGACTTCGCATATTATCCTATGGAAATAAGGAGCCAAGGAAGAGTTTTAAGCTGGGGTAATGGAAGAGTCATGTGGTGAGACTTATGCCTTAGAAAGAGGATAAAAGACAAGGTAATGTTTATCTGCTTAAGAGAATGAATTTTCTAAGCACTTTAGAAATCTTCATTTGTATGTAAAGAGTATGCTTCCCATAGGAGCCAGCATTTTTTTTTTAGCCTGGTGTTTTGATAACATAATTGGAAGTCATTTTTATTAGCTCATTAAAATGAGCCTCTACCAGACAGCCTATGGGACTGGCCTAGCTCCCAGTGTTCTGTATGCTTGAAAGTAAGAATCTGTATAACCAGAGAATCTTACAGTTGCAAAGGACTTGGGGAAGAAAGGAAAGAAAGAAGCATTTATATAGCACCTACTATGTGCAGAGCACTGTGCTAAGTACTGGGGGTACAAAGAAGCTAAAATCAATCCCTACTATGGAGGCGCTCACAGTGTAATAGGGGAAGAAAGAGAGAAACAGATTTCAACAAAGTATGATGGGACAAGAAGATGGCCTGGTCACGTGGTGACATCAACAGATATTACCCACTGGGCAGCCCATGTAAACTTCACTGATATCTTCACACTGCCAAAGAGAAAATGCCCCCCAACATGTGGAGTGGATCTCCTGTGGCTATCTTATGGGAAGACAGTGGTGAATCCAAAGGACAGATCCGTACGAATGGGCAATGATCTCCATTGCTGCACAAAATATAATAGATCCTTTGGACAAAGAATTCAAACCTTGATAAAATGGAAGGATGCCTGTGTTCTCTACGGTTTCCATGGTGTCTTAATGGTCTTTAGTTATAGATTTACAGAAAGCAAATGTTTGGTGTTGGCATTCGCAAACAAAAATATGGGTACAGAGCAAGGGAGAGTTGATTGTGCTCATGGCGAGTTGTTTTTTCGGGTTCATTTGTTAGAACTTTAGAGGCCACCTCATTCAGCCTCTGTAGTTTACTATTTTAAACTATCATTTTAGTTATCAGTATAAAAGTCTCAAGAAAGACGAATGGCAGAGTGTAAAGATCACTGGCTCTGGAGCCAGAGAATCCAGGCTCAAATCCCACGCTGACATTTGCTACCAGTGTGACCTGGGCAAGTCAGTTAATTTCCCTTGGCCTCAGTTTCCTTACCCGCAAAATGAGGGCGTTGGGCTAGATGGCCTCTGAGGCCCTTTTTAGTTTTAGATCTAGGATTCCACGGTCCCAAAGATAAGCCGCACTGCAACCCCTTAACCAGAACTATTTCCAATAACAACATATCAAATAATAGTATTTTTTCCTCTTTTCGTCTCTTTGCAGTTTCCCCATCGCTGTCATTATAGGTTATAGGAGGCAGAGCTGGCAAGGCCTTTGGAGAACTTTTAGTCCAACTCTCATTTCACAGAGGAGGAAACGGGTAAGTGAACTGTCAATGTTAAACCTAGGGAAGGGAAGATGAGATGCATGGGGAGGTAGGGCTCTTCAAATATCTGAAGGGTTCTCATGGGGATGAGTGCCTGGCCATTCTGCCTCGCCCTGAAGGGAAGAATTTGAACCAGTGAGCAGAAGGTACCAAGAGGCAGATTTCATGTCAAGTCTACTAATGACAAAGCTGTTCAAAAGGGGAATGGCCACCTCCACCAACAGAGGGTTTCACCTCACTGGGGATCTTCCAGCAAGAACTGCATTCAATTCAATTCAATTCAATTAACATTTATTAAATACCTACTATGTGCCAGGCACTGTGGATGTCCATTTGTTAGGCATAGTATAATTGAGATTCAACTCACTGTCATTGGCTGGACTAGACGGCTTGAGGTCTGGGACTTCCAGCTTCTAAGATCTGATGATTTTACAAACCACGCTCTTCCTTTAAAATGCACTGCAGAAAAGAGGTGCTCTATTAGAAAAAGAATGTAAAGTCCCAAAGGGCCCCACGCATTTCTTACTGCCTGCCAGACTGGGAAGGAAGGGAGCATGCCCAGCAGCCAGAGCTCAGGGACTTTCCCTGTGGTCCACATGGACAATGACCACAATCAGAGCTTCAGTCCTAACTTCACACTGCAAGATTTGCACAACATGGTCTTCAAGGGGAACTGGATGGCCAGCTCAGTCTTACTTTCCAGAGTCAAGAATAGTAAACGGGAAATCCTCACAAACCCTGAATGAGCACCAGCCATGTGCTCAGCATAGTGCCAGGGCTCAACGTATTTCTTCCCCCCACCCCATCATCACCAAAGTTTCAACATTAAACAAAGATCCAGGAAATCCAGGTTCAAGTGTGACTTTGAACAATTCACTTCACATCTCTGGGCCTCAGTTTTTCCATCTGTAAAAATGAAGGTCCTGGTCTAATGGGCCTTTGAGGTTCCTTTCAGCTCAAAACCGATGATCCGAGCATTATTAGACTTAGTGTTAGGCCTGGTTGGTCTGATTCTTACTAGCAGTGTGACCACAGCCAGGGCACTGAAAGGTTGAGCCTTATTTCTCTTACCTATGCAATCAATGGGGATAATAATAGTTATCCCGTGTATTTCACAGGACTGTTACAGATAAGCTCTTTGTGAAGTTTAAAGTGCTTCAGAAGTCTCAATTACGATGATTCTATCCTACAAGCAACAACAACCTGCAGGGAAGTGGAATAGGCCCTCATGTTCATTACTCATCACTCTTTTTTGTTAAAGCTTTATTAATGCCTTTTCTTTTTACAGTACAAACATATCCAGGTTCCCCTACCCCAGGAGAGTTCTCTTGTAACAAAGCAACACAATCAAACAAAACTAACAGTAGGGATCTCATCTGCAAATGCAAAGTACATGTAATATTCCACACCTCTGGCCCCCCTCCCAACTCTATTTTTTAAAGTGTTGTCATTTTTTAAAATTTCTTTTCTCCTTCCCACCCCTCATGAGAGAAAAGAGAAAAGAAAAACAAACTTCATGTAATAGATAGACACTGCTGAGCAAAATCGATGCCCTCATTGGCTGGATGTCACATTTGACATATTAGGAGGGAAGAATTCTGACTGACAGAGATCATGGGGTCAGAGATCCAGAGCTGGAAGGAGCCTTCCATCAAATCCAACACCTTCATCTTACAAATGAGGAAACTGAGGCTCAAAGACAAAATGAGTTGCCCAAGATTACCCACGTGGTAAGTGGCAAGAGTAGGAATTTTGATTCAGTCCTCCATCTCTGAACTCAGGATAGGCTTGAGTTAGGACGGGCTTTGTGACATAGTGATTGACTGGAGCCTTGACCAATGGATGATCCTACTGGGTAAGATGATAGGGACAAGGGATGGGACAGCAGCTCTACAGAGCTTAGGGTCCAGTTGGCTAGTCTCTCCTTTGAGGGAGGTACTGTCTTTATGTAAGAGTATGCAGCCAGACAAAGATCAGGACTCAATTTAGAGAAAAAACCAAAAACCTTCGACAAAATCAGGCGACACAGATCTGCCCCTCCACCCTCCTCGTGTATGTGAGCCCATCCACACTAGCCAGGGGAGAGGGGAACATATGTAAGCCGAAGAAAAACTGGAGCCAAAAAAAGGAAGACACCCCCAGTCAGAAAGACAGTAAGGAAAGAGAAATAAAACTGCTGCCTGGAGAATAAACTGTCCTAGGAGCACGCATTTCCTGATTGAATCCAGGCCAAAAATACCAACGAAGGAGTATGGCTGATACCAGTTAAAAGCCACATGCTGCAGGGGGAGGCAGTTTGGTCTAGCAGGAAGCACAGTGAACCAAGAGTCAACAGACACGGGGCCTAGAACCAGATGCAACCCTGCCACTTACTAGGTGTGGGGACTTAGGGAAGGTCAGCAAACATTTCTCAAGTGCTCACTGTGCAGAGGATAAGATAAATAGCCAACACTGATCCAGGCCTTAAGGCATATACACAGCTCTTTACACATATTCTCTCACTTGAGATAACCCTGGGAAGAAAGGGCTACTATTATACCCACTTTACAGATAAGAAAACTGAGTGACAGAGGTTAAGTGATTTGCCCAGGATCATACATGTTGTAAGGGGCTGAGGTGGGATCAGGGCTTCCTGATTCCAAGTCCATCACTCGCCATGACATCACAGTATGAAAAATGACTTCAAGGGAATGATGCTAGGGGACTGGGAGGGTGGTGGCACCATCACCTGAAGGAAGAGAGTTAGAAGGAAAAACTACTTTGGAGGGGGAGAGAAAAAGCATTGTGGGGCAGTGGAAAGTGCTCAATTTGGAGACAGGATCTGGGTGCGAATCCTGTCTCTGCCACTTCCTCACCGTATGGCACAAGGCCATCTCTAGCTGATCTCCTTAGCCAGGCCTGATTAAGTATCGAAGTGCTATGTGCTGTGCTAGGTGCTAGAGATAAAATCCAACAGATGAAACCATCTCTGCTCACAAGAGGCTTACATTCTAATGGTAGAGACAACAAATATCTATATCAGCATATATTGAATAGATGGAAAAAGAATGTTGCTGTTGCTCAGTCATTTTCAGTCATGTCTGACTCTTCATGACCCTGTTTGGGGTTTTCTTGGCAGAGATACTGGAGTGGTTTGCCATTTTCTTCTCCTGCTCATTTTACAGATGGGGAAACTGAGGCAAACAGGGTAAAGTGACTTGCCCAGGGTCACACAGCTACCAAGTGTCTGAGGCTGCATTTGAACTCAGGTCTTTCTCATTCCATTCCACCGCACTACCTTGCTACCCAAACAAAAGTTAAAAAAAGAAAGCACTGGCAGTTCAGGGATCAGAAAACATTTATTTCAGATGATAATAAATGTGCTTCCCTTCTACAGCTAAACTTCCGTAGTTCTCACTATAGAAACATTAGTCAGATTCGCTGGGCCTGCAGATTATTTGAGGGCAAAAAAAAAAAAGTGGCACTCAATCCTGTCTGTCACTTCTTACCTGTGTGACTTTAGGCAAGTCATTTCACCTCTCGAAATAGACCTCAGTTTCCATATCTATAAAATGAGGAATTTAAACCAGATAGACTCTGGAGACCTTCTAATCTGAGATCTATGATCCTACACTGGGTTTCTCTGTTTCAGGGAAGGCTTCAGTGACAAGGCTTGAGAGTGTGGAGACACTGGCAAACGGCCGAGGAGAACAAAACCATGGCCATCAAAATATCTGTAAAGTCAGCTGCGGAATAGCATCTGCACTGCACAATGCATGACTGAAGGTACAAGACCGATGTCCACTTGACACCGGGGAGTGTTTCTCAAGGACAAGCTTTGGCACATCCTCCCAAGCTGGAAGGGTTCCAAGCATCAGCCCAGTGAGTAACCCTGTGTACGTCTCCAGCCAGGAGCAGCCCCACAGTGGTCTGGGAGCCTCATTACCAGGAACTTAGCCACCAAGCGTTCCATTGTTTCAGCCACAACTTGTGAATGCTGCCTGCTGAGGCAGCGATGGCAGAGATGAGGGCGAGGGGCATGTTCTCTGTGTGTGTGTGTGTGTGTGTGTGTGTGTGTGTGTGTGTGTGTGACATACTAAACCATTAAATACTTTCATTCTCACAGGAGCCCTTTGAGGTGAAGTAGAGCATCATTAGCCCCACTCTACAGATAGGACAATTCAGTCCTGGAGGAGGGAGGTGACTTGCCCAAGGTACCGGAGCGCTCAAAAGAGCAGCGTCTGTTCAGCTTAGCTGCACCAACACTAAGGGGCGACTAAGTCACCACGATCACAATGGCGGCCGTGTGATGGAGCTCAGAGCGAGCCGGCCTCCGAGTCAGGAAGACCCAGGCTCAAGTCTCATCTCAGGCCCCTGCAAGATAGGACTACATGTCATGAGACTAAAGGCCACTTGTAGTTTGGGAGTCCTTCTACATCCAGCACAAGCTTGGGCAGGTGATGTGACCTTTAGAAGCGATGAGCTTAAATGTCTCAGGGGCTCAGTCAATTCTCAGTACCCTCTGTTCTTAGAGAAGCTGCTGATTTGCATTACCCAAGGAAGCTCTTCATTGGGGAGCCCTCCAGGGATGAAATCACAAGTCTGGTCATGATAGATGGATGGATGGATGGATGGATGGATGGATGGATGGATGGATGGATGGATGGATAAGTGGATGGATGGATGGATAAGTGGATAGATGGGTAGATGGATGGATAAGTGGATGGATGGATGGATGGATGGATGGATGGATGGATGGATGGATGGATGGATGGATGGATGGATAAGTGGATAGATGGGTAGATGGATGGATAAGTGGATGGATGGATGGATGGATGGATAAGTGGATAGATGGGCAGATGGATGGATAAGTGGATACATGGGTAGATGGATGGATAAGTGGATGGATGGATGGATGGATGGATGGATGGATGGATGGATGGATGGATGGATAAGTGGATAGATGGGTAGATGGATGGATAAGTGGATGGATGGATGGATGGATGGATAAGTGGATAGATGGATGGATGGATGGCTGCATGGATGGATGGATGAGTAAGTGGATAGATAGGTAGATGGATGCATAGATAAATAAATGGATGGATGGATGGATGGGCAGATAGACAGACAGACAGATCTTCACAATTACAAAGCACTTTATAGCCACTACCTTATTTGATTCTCACAACCATCATGTAAGGTAGACTGAGCAGGTGGTATTACTCATATTTCATTTTGATTTTCAGTTCCAAATTCTCTCCTTCCTTCCACCCCTCCTCCACCCATTGAGAAGGCAAGAAATATGATTTCCATTATATACATGAAGTCATGCAAAACATATTTCCACATTAGTCACATTCAGGTGAGGGGGAAAAGAAAAAAAAAGAAAGGGGGAATATGCTTCAGTCTATACGCTGAGTCCATCAGTTCTCCCTCTGGAGGTGGAAAGCGATAGCATTTTACATCATGAATCCTTTGGAATTGTCTCAGATCATTGTCTTCATCAGTTACTAAGTCTTTTCACAGCTGGTTAGCTTTGCAATATTGCTGTTACTGTATAGACTGTTTTCCTGGTCACTTCACTATTCCCATTTTAAAAGTCAGGAAACTGAGGCTCAGAAAGGTTAAGAGTCCTGTCCCCTAGCTACAAAATTGAGGTAGCAGGATTTGAACCCCGGTCTTCTTGACCTCAAGTGCTGCCATGTCCCTCTGTGAAGTAGGCAAATATTTAAAGGTGGAAGGAATCACAGAACTCATCTACAATCAAACGAGATGAGATCTGTGAAAGTTCCTAGTATAGTTCCCGGCCCGTCGAAGGCACTATCTAAACGCTTATTCCCTTCCCTTCCCCATCTAGTCAATCTCCTCATTTCAAGGAGGAGGAAGTGGAAGTCTTGTCAACATCTCAAGCCAGACCTCTGACTTCAAATCCAGTCCTCAGCGCTGCCTTTCCACTTTTCTGAGGAGAAAACAGTCAAGAGGTTCATGGATTTGCTCAGGACCACACATGCAAGTGTCAAAGAGGTGCCTAAATAAAGCTTCCTCACTTCAAAACCAGTCCTTTCCCCACTGTTCCACACTGCCATTCAACGATGACAGATTTATTTCTCAGTATTTTCACTTGCGTTTTGTTCTAGGAATGAAGGATTGTCAATATTAGATCTAGACAGGCAACAGTTGTTAAAGCAAATATTAGGATGATAGACTCGGGGCTAGAAAGGCCCTCATCTAGTTCCTCACTGCACAGATGAAAAAACTGAGGCCTCCAGAGGGAATTGATTTGTCTAGGCCACCCAGGTAGTAACTGAGGTTATAAAAGACAAATCCAGGAGCCATATTTTTAAAGACACCGATAAGTTGGAAATCAAGCAAAGGAAGACAGAGAAGGAAGGGTCCAGGGATCACACCATATTTGGACTGATCAAAGAAAATGGGAATATTTAGCCTGGAGAAGGGAGTGGGGGAGGGGAGGGACAGGACAGTTGTCTTCAAGCATCTAAAGAGCTATTATGTGGAAGAGCCATTGGCCTGATTCTGTCCCCAAGTGAACTAGGCTGCCTCGACAGCTGGCGGATTCCTCCTCCTTGGGCATCTGCAAGCCAAGGCTGGGTAAGCATGTGCTAGAAATGCTGTCAGGAAGATTCCTGGCCTCTGGTCCACTCCCTGAAGGACCAAAGTGTTCAGTTGTCCTTTGGCTGGTGTCAGTGGGGCTTATTTCAGGATGACGCCAGTGGTCTATAGGTTAGAGAACGAAGCCCAAAGAGTCAGAAGACTCGGGCTCTCTCGTCCCATCTCTGCCAGTAATGCATTGCCTGAAAATTATCTCAAAGGTCCTTCCGAGTTTTACAATTCTACGAAATTCTATGACTAATTGAGTCACTGAAAGAGTCAGACAGAAAGCTATTCAGCGGCACACAGGTAATAAATGATAGCTGTTGTCTCAATTTCAGGGGCTTTTAAACTAAGTTTCAATCCTAAAAGGGTTTTTAAAGATCAGCATGTCAAGATCCCAAAGGAGTTAAATGTATCCAGTGACTCTTAGCCTAGAAATCCCTGGAGCCAAGGAACATGATAGAGCAAAGTAAAATCCCCACTGTCCAATTTAATCCTCCTATTCCCCGCTTGAGTAGTAAATGGGTGTGACTCACAGGTCTGTAAGGCAGTAAGATGTCACTTTGTTATCTCATACAGTGCCAGGAATCCAAATTATGCTGTTGCAAAACCCTCTAATAGTTGTAGCATGTGTAGCTGGCAACTTTCCTAGCCAGGCCAGCCTTGGCTGGAGACTAGAAATAGCGCATAAGAAAACTGGCAAGGAAGGACTTCTGTGTCCCCAGATATGGGCCAGATGCACCTGCAAAGGTGAGCACCTTGTGTCCCATGATAACATCTCACTTCTCCCTTCTATGCTCCATAATAACAGTACTTTCAACATTTTTAAAGTGTTTTATACACATTGTCTCTCAATCAAGCCTTACATCATCCCTGTAAGGTAGATGCTATTATTATCCCCAATTTGCACTGAAGCTCAGATTGGTTCAATGACTGGTATAGGGCCACACAGCCAGTAAGTGTAAATGATGAAATTTGAACACATGTCTTCCTACTTCCACCATATAGTCAGTCGGGCAGTCAGGCAATAAATATTTATTAAGCACCTACTATGTGCCAGGCACTATGGCTATATAAACAGTCAGAAAAACAAAACCAAACAAATAACTAATCTGGATGATTTTTGCCTTGCCTTATGGTCAGCCCAATAAGGGAGCATCACTCTTACAAACAGCTTTGGAGGAAGACGCTTTTAGCTAATGTTATCCCATTCAAGACCAGACAGGTTAAAGGGCCACAAAGCTAGTAAGCATCAGAATGCAGAGCCTCCCATCTCCAGATGCTACACCCCAACACTATAGCAGCCACTCAACAAACATGTATTAAGCACCTACTATGTGCCAGGAACCACACTGTCACTACAGTACAGAGTTACAAATTAACAAATGAGTTAAATGCCTGGACCAGGTGCCTTTTGCTTCCAATTATATGCACATCCTTGTGAAGGGGTCATTGGCATCACTAAGGGTAAGCTTCTGTGCTAGAATGACTGAAGCTCAATGGGAAGAGATCCCAGTTAGTCCCAATCAATCAAACCTGACCTAGCGACCCCTCTACATCATCCCCAGTGGCTGGTCACTGGGCTTCTGTTTAAGGGCTTCCAGTGACAGAGAATCCAGCACTTTCTAAGGCAAGGCATTCCCTTGCTATAGACAGCTAAAATTGTTTCTAAATATTGAGTCCAGATCTGTCTCTTGGCAGGTCTTTCCCTTTGCTACCCCTTCTGGAGCCAGCCAGTCTTGCGGATTAAGGCCCTCAAGACAATCTTTTGTACACTTGAAGGCCATGGTTATTCCCCTCCTCCTGACATATGGCATCACTGAAGATCTTACTTATCCTATATGATGGGGGACATGGGAAGATAATTGGCTAATAAGAAACTCTCTCCACTTTGTTTCTTAGAATCAAACAATTCCAAATTTGGAAAGGGCCTCAGAAGACATCTAGCTTCAGACCAGACCTTTCTGGACCTTGGTTTTGCTGTGCATTCTGTGCTTCCCATTTGACATCAAGCACTGGACACGCATTTATTAACTTATTATGAACCAGGCACCTTGCTAGCTGCTGGGGTAGTCCCTACCCCTGAAGGAATTTCAGTGGGAGGCTGAATCTTCTTTAGATACATACCCTCAGTGAAAGTACTAGATTTCCTATGTGTTCTCATCCCAGATGCCTTTCATCCTTCTTCCATCACTGTCTCCCCTCCAGCCTCCAGTCATCACTGTCACCAAAGAGCTATTTGGGGATTCTCCACCTGTTCTTCCATTCATTTTCAGCATCTGCTGCTCCCTTCAGCCCTCCCACCCTGGGCACAAGCTTTGCTGAGGACAACAGGCAGGGGAAGGGGGGAGGGAGAGATTCCCAGGCCATGTCACCCTCTCCAGTACAGTGGCCCTTTACGTATACAAGGACCCTCTACAACCATAGGTTTTGAAGGAAGAACAGCTATAAATTCTTCTGTAGGACAACTAGTTAGAACAAATCTCATTTAAGAGTAAGCCATTTCATCTCTTAGGGTCTTCAACTTCCTCAAAAGTTAAATTCAGGTGCCAGCACCTCCAGGAAGTCATTCCAGAACTGCCACCCACAAGTAGCATGGCATACTGGAGGAAGCTCTCCTCGAAGGCCTGGGTTCAAGGCCCACCTCTGACACATACTGACTGTATGTGAGTTTAAGTAAGTCACTTCACCCCCCAGGGTTCTAGGTAACTCTAATCCAATCCAATAAGCATTTGTCAAATGTCATGACAGGCACTGTGCTAAGCATTGGAGGTACAGATATTCTTTTAATAAAAAGAAGGTCGTTGCCCTCATTAAGCTTACAATCTAACGCGGGAGACAAGACACAAAAGGAGGTAGGAAAGGGGAGCAGAGGAAGGTGGGACACCAAGAAATACCCTGCATAGGCCTCCTTCTTCAGCGGAAGTAAAACCAGACAGGACAGCAGAGGCACAGTGGAGGATCTGAGAGTTCGGGGTTTCTGTCCTCTATAAAGCAAGGCATTGGGAAGAGTTTTGTCCTCTACCCTCCGGCCCTCCACACCAAGGAGAGGAGGAGGGAGAGGAAGTAGAGTCAATCAAGGCTTGAATTAGCAGAGTGGTGGTGAGTTTAAAAGTGCTAAATTGAGCCTGGGAGGGGCATCTCATTCCTGTGAAGTTGAAACCAGGCAGGGCATAAGATGCAAGGAGGACTCTCTAAGACTACAGTTGTAGAAGAGGTGCCAACCTGCACTGATAGAAGGAGTTTCCTCACCTGAGAGCTCCTTCTACACCAAAGAAACCACAGGTCTAGGCCCAATCTCTAACCTTTCAATTTATGTATCTATATATGCTATACTCTATTAGAAGACAAGCTTCCTGAGGGCAGGAATTGTTTTTTTCTGTCTTTCTTTGAATCCCCACTAGTTAGCACATCATAATTGTTTAATAAAACATTGTTGGTCTATGGCTCTCCTTCCTTCTTGAATTATCTTGTACTTCCATCAGTTTGCTTAATGTACTCCTGTGCTTTCTCTTTCCTCCCCCTTCCATCTCCTTGAGAACTTAGGTCTCTCCAGGACCCAGACTGCCACTCCTGTCACTGTAGCCCTAGGCTCTAGCAAAGTGCCTGACACAGAGCAGCAAATCTTTCAATTGAATTGTAGGCTTTTGGGACTGACTACCTTTATCGCCAGTGGGTACAGAAAATTCATTCTGGCTCTGCTCTCCCTCCCTCAGGATTCAAGGGGCAGAATACACTATTCATTTACTTGATGGTGTTTACAGGAAGCAACAGTCAGACTCAGGGAATTTCCAGTATAAGTCAAAACATCAATATTATTCAAAATTAATTGCTCATGGTAGCTTTCACATGCATCACCAGAATTCGAAATCATTCTTTTCTAGTACCCCCAAAATTAAATATTTGGCATTCCCCTCCCCCTCCACCATCCCATCATCCATATGCTTTGGGTAGTGTATTCTTACATTTCAAAGTGACAGACTGGGAGGGAAGCCTGCAGACTGACCTGATTTTAAATCTAATCCTTTTTGGACTGCAGAGCCACTCAGGTGCTTCTGTTCCATCATGGTTGGGCGGCAAGCTAGAACTCTTAAAAAGAACAAAGCCCTGGTGGGGCCTAACAAGAAGGAAAGGCTTCAGGGTATGGGTGGACAATGAACTGGCTGCTTCTCATATAGAATCAGAGGCTCACAGGAACATAGTATTAGATCAGGAATGGACCTTGAAGACGATCTAGAATAACCCCCTCTGCCCAAAAATGAGGAAACTGAAACCTAGGGATATTAAGCAACTTACCCAACATCAAATAAGTAAGTAACACCAAGCAAGTAAGTAAATAGCAGGACCAGGGATACAAACAGAAAAGAAAGCTCCTCCAGGTATTCAAGGAGCTCACATCTTAATTGGAATAAGCAATACACCACTACCACCACCATCATCTTCACCACCATTATCACCACTACTATCATCACCACTACCACCACTACCATCATTATCATCACCATCATCTTTATCATCATCACCACCACTATCAATATCATCATCATCATCACCACTACCGCCACCATCATCACCATCATCACCACCACCCACCATTATCTTCATCACCACCATCATCATCACCACCACCACCATCATCTCACCACCATCACCACAATTACCATCATTATCACAGCTAGTATTTATATAATACTTTAAGGTTTGTAAATTATCATGATTGATCCTCACAACGTTTCTGTGAGGTATGGGCTATTATCTCCATTCTTACTGACGAGGAAACTGAGGCTTATAGAAATCAAGAGATTTGACCAGACAACTAGTAGGTATCTGAGATGGGATTCAAACCCATGCTTTCCTGACTCTGACTCAGGTGGAGCAACTCAAAAAGACTGTTTACTGTGGTGTGGAAGATCTGTCAAGGGAAGGACCACCATGACATCACCCAGCCCATGAGTGCTTCATGGAGCTTCATTTTCCTCATCTGTAAAATGGAGGTAGTAATGATGACATTGTCTCCCTCCCTTCTGGCAGAAAAGTGTCCTGCAAAACTTGGAGTGCTATAGAAATCCAAATTATTACTGTCCCCAAGATTCTGCCTGGTATAAAGCAGATGCTTAACAGATGCTTGATGAATTGTGTTAAATTAATCCTTAAAGTATTGTCAGAGGTATAAAACCTGGTTTCTAATCCTCAGGCCCCTAATTCCTACATTCTGGGGTGGGGAGCAAACTAACAACATAAATTCATTCATTCATTCATTCATTCATCAAGCATTTATTAGGCAGCTATTAAGCATTATTGTGTCAGGCACTATTTGTGATACTTGGATACAATAACAAAAACAAAAACAAAAAAAAACCCCTTGTCCATGAGGAGTTTACCTTCTTTTAAAGTAACTTTTGTATTATATGTACTTTTCAAATAGCAAGAATTTATTTTTCTTTCCTTTCTTCCTTCTTTCTTTCCTGACTGGGGGAAAATATATAAACAAAACTCTTGTAACAAATACGCATAGTCAAACAAAACAGACTCCCACAACCTCCACTCACACACTTGTGTGTCTCCTTTCTGCATCTCGAATCTATCCCCTCTCTGTCAGGAGGCGGGCAGAATGCATCATCACTGGACTTTGGATTCATAACTGGTCATTGCATTGATCAGAGTTTAGTCTTTCAAAGTTGTTTATTTTTATGTTATCACTATATAAACTGTTTTCCTGGTTCTGCTCATTTGCCTCTGTATCAGTTCATGCAAGTTTTCTCCAGTTTTCCAAAACCATCCCTTTGGCATTTTTTCAAATGCCAGAGAATGAATGGTCATTTGTTCTGCCATGCCCTGACTAGTGACCACCTCTGAGGTCTCCAGCTTTTTGCTGCTATACAAGCTACCATAAAGAGTTTTGGACACATAGGGTCTCTTAACGAACTTAAATCTTCCTGGGTGACAAAATGAACTGTCTTTAATTTTAAAAAAAAATTAACTGAAGAAGACCTGAAACTTTGGGAATAAAAGCAATTTGGCCATTCTGAGAAGTGATATAATGGAATGGCAACATCACTAAGCCTAGAGCCAGGGTCCCAGGTCGCAATCCCAGCTCTGCCCTTGGCAGCTGTAGGATTGGGCAAATTACTGAACCTCTCTGAGGCTCAGTCCCATTTTTATGAGGTTTGAATGCAGAAAGTTACCTTAGCCAGGAGTTCTAGATGAAAGCTTTCTGTACACTTTAAAGTTGTTTTTGTTCAGTTACTTCCATCATGTCTGACTCTTTGTGATCCCATTTCGGTTTTCTTGGCAGAGATACTGCACTGGTTTGTCATTTTCTTCTCTAGTCCATTTTATAAATGAAAAAACTGAGGTGAATAGGTTTAAGTGACTTGCCCAGGGTTACACAGCTAGTATAAATGTCTGAGGCTGGATCTGAACTCAGGTCTTGCTGACTCCAGGCCCAATGTTCCATCAACTGTGCCACCTAGCTGTCCTTAAAGTTGTAGACAAATATAAATTTGATACAATTTGACAAATTCTTATCAAGCAACTACTGTATGCAAGGAATTGTATGGGGGCACTGAGGGTAGAAAAGTTAAAAAGAGACACTTCTTGCCCTCCAAGACCTTCTACTCTGCAGGTAGTGAGGACAGTAGGACTACACAACTCTAACCCATGGTTTGGAGAGAGAGGCACAAGTTCATGTTTCCAGCCTTTAGATCAGGGGACACCAGCTGAAGGCCTGTGTTTGGACCAAGGCTTCAAAAAGAAACAGGATGGAAGCAAACAGATGAAAAGGTCAGTTTAAAATGTCTGGATTCTTATCTTTAAATCACTGTCAATCTGTAAGCTCCTTCACTGTGTCAGGCACTGCGCTCAGTGCCAGCTGTATTTCTTTAGAATTGGGTAGTTATTGCCCTGATATTTCAGAACTAGAGGGCAAAACAGAAATTGAAAGAATCCACAGATCTCCTCCTGAAAGAGATCCCCAAAGGAAAACTCCTAGGAATATTGTAGCCTAATTCCAGAGTTCCCAGGTCAAGGAGAAAATACTACAAGCTGCCAGAAAGAAACAATTCAAGTATTGTGGAAACACAATCAGGATAACACAAGATTTAGCAGCTTCTACATTAAAGGACCGCAGGGCATGGAATATAACATTCCAGAGGGCAAAGGAGATAGGATTACAACCAAGAATCACCTACCCAGCAAAACTGAGTATAATCCTTCAGGGGAAAAAATGGTCATTCAGTGAAAGAGAACTTTCAAGCATTCCTGATGAAAAGACCAGAGCTGAATAGAAAATCTGACTTTCAAATACAGGACTCGAGTGGAACATGAAGAGGTAAACAGGAAGAGAAATCATAAAGACTTATTAAGATTGAACTGTTTACATTCCTGCATGAAAAGATGATATTTATAACTCATGAGACTTTTGTCAGTATTAGGGTAGTTGGAGGAAAAAAATTATATGTATGTATATATAGATAGATGGAGGGCACAGGGTGGGTTGAAGATTAAGGGGTCTTATCTGGAGAATAAAATTAAGGGATGAGGGAGGATTATACACTTGGAGCAGAAGAAAGGGAGAGGTAGAATGGAGTAAATCATCTCACAAAAAAAACTCAGAAAAGAAAAGGCTCTTACAGTGGAGGGGAAATGGGGGAAGGTAAGAGGGAATGAGTGAATCTTATTCTCATAGGATTTGGCTTAAGGAGGGAATAACATACACATTCAATTGGGTATGGAAATCTGTCTTATCCTACAGGAAAATAAAGGGAGAAGGGGACAAGAGAGCAGGGGGATGATAGAGAGGAAGGCAGATTGGGAAAGGGAGTAATCAGAAGTAAATACTTCTGAGGAGGGACAGGGTCAAAAGAAAGAATAGAATAAATGGGAGGGCAGGATAGGATTAAGGGAAATAATTTTTAAAAAATAGAATTGGGCAGTTATAAATGTCTCTCTCATGTCACCCTACAGGTTGCCCTTTTTTGCCTGTCCCCATCTTTTACCCACATTGCTTTTTAAAGCCACTTTTTTAACTCCTAAGCAAGGCAGCCTTAACTTATTTCAGTGACAGTTGCCAAAACCATTCTTATATGGAATTTATGAGGCCACTGCTAGGGAATTAGTAGCAGGGAGATTGAAATCAGATTAAAATGGGGTCCTCCCTACCCCGAGAAGCTCAGTTATAAACATGAGAATTATTTTGTAAGGGTACAGACTGGCCCATGGGGCAACTACATGGTGCAGTGAATAGAGTGCCAGGACTGGAGTCAGGAAGACTCACCTTTCTGATTTCAGATCTGGCCTCAGACACTTCCTAGCTGTGTGACTCTGGACAAGTAACACTTAACCCTGTTTGCCTCAGTTTCCCCATCTGTAAAATGAGCTGAGAAGGAAACGGCCAACCACTCCAGTATCTTTGCCAAGAAAACCGCAAATGGGGTCATGGAGAGTTGGACACAACTTAACAACAAGAAGACTGAGTCATTGGTATAACGAATTCTGAGGTGAGGAAACTCCCTCTACCAAGAGTGGTCAGCACTTTCTGCATACTTCAGTAGTCTTAGAGAGTTGCCCAGAGCATTGAGAGGTTCTGTGACTTACCCAGGGTCACACAATCAGGCTGTGTTACTCAGGATTTGAACCCAGTTCTTTTTTTTCTGTATCTAAGGCTGGTAACATTGTGACGTACTGCCTTTAAACCATTTCACTCTATAGAAATATGCTTTTCTATGCATTCCAAAGCCACAGAAATGAGAATGCATCTTTACTCAAAAGAATTTGACCTCACTGCCATCTACAACAGAGGTGTCAAGCTCACTGTCCTGTATCCAAGAAACAAATTAATATGTAATTGGAAAATGCTTAACCAAATGAGTCAAGTATCATACAATGTAGATCACGTTAACGTGTGGTTTTCCATGTCAATACGTGACTGCAGGGATCCGTTTCTATTTGGACCTGGAACTTCACTAGACCAGGCACTGGTCACCTTTTGGGGGTCCAGGATCCCTGGAAAAGTCTGCTGAGGCTATGGATCCCTTCCCTGGATAACGTGTGGGATTTTTAATGGAAGGAGATTCTCAATTTCATTTAGAGATCAGTGAAAATAAAATGTAATTTTTTCCAATCCAAATTCACAGACCACCTGAAATCCATCCAGAGATGCCCAAGGGGATTTAGGCTTTAAGATCAGAACCAGAGTGACATCGAATACCTAATAGGGTCAGAGCTGGTACTGGAATTGGAATACAAAGTGGTAGAATCCTCTCTCTGTCACTTGCTGCTAAGTTGCTGGAAGTCACTTCACTCCTCTATGCCTCAGTTTCCCCATCTATAAAATGAAGGGGTTGGATGTTATGACCATTAAGGTCCCTCCGAGGCAGCTAGGTAGCACAGTGGATAGGTGATGCCAGACCTGGAGTCAGAAAGATCTGAGTTCAAACCCAGCCTCAGACACTTCCTGTGATTCTGGGCAAGTAACACTTAACCCTCTTTGCCTCAGTTTCCTCATCTGTAAAATGAGCTAGAGGAAAATAATGGCTAAGCACTCCATTACTTTTGACAAGAAAACCCCAAGTGGGGTCACAAAGAGTCAGATACAACTGAACAACAACAACTAGGTCCTTCCAGCTCTAAATCTATTGTTGTTATTGTTATGAATAATAATGATGGCTCACATTTATATAGAGCACTCAGGTCTGCAAAACATTTTACAAATCTTATTTGATCCTCACCATAGCCTTGGAAAGGAAGTGTTATTATTACCCCCATTACACAGATGACAAAACTGAGGCAGACAGCGGTTGAGTGACTTGTCCAGAGCCACCCAGCTAGCGAATGTCTGGGGCCACATTTGAACTCGGGTCTTCCTGCTCTATGCACTGTGGTGTCCCACCAGAAGTGGCCTATGGGACCCTATGAGGCCTCTGACATCATCATTATCATCATTGTCATAGATAACCCTTATATCGCCCTTGAAGGTACCTTACAAATATCCTCCTCTTTTATCCTCACAACAACCCTGGGAAGTAGGTACTATTATTGTCCCTATTTTGCAGATGAGGAGATGCAGACAAATAGATTGGACTTGCCCAAGGTCACACAACTAGAAAGTGTCTGAGGCCAGGTTTGAACTCAGATCTTCCTAATTCCAGGTCAAGTGCTCCATCAGCTCAACCAGATAGCTGCCTTTAGCTTCCAGTTGGAGGAATCCTGTGATTCTAGGAATCATTATCTTCTTGAAGGAAAATGGATGTCCCAGATAATTTTACTTGGGAAGGCTCTGGCCCTGGGGGAAGCGAGGACTCTTGCCAAGACACCACTTGCTCTGACCAAAGTGAAACTGTCTTGTGGCAACTCACTCCTCACTGGCCAGGCTAACAAATCATGAGGCCTCGCTTTCTGTCCTCCCCATTGCTGGCTAGCTGACCTGGGGAAGGAAGGGCCTGAGGCTGCCTGAGCCCAGACCTACTTCCTCAAAGTACCAAGGAGACTTCAGCCCCAAGCTAAGGGAGGCCCAGAGAAGAAGGGCCTCCTTCTGGGCTCCTACCTCAGGGCCGTCAAAAGGACTCACACACCTGCCTTGTGAAAAGCTATTTGTGGCAAAGGGAGCAGGGTGAGGGGACAAGATTCCAGGGAAGATGAAGCCGCTAAGAAGACAATGGATCTCACCCCTGGAGAAGAAGCAAATGACCTAACTGATGTAAAGTGATTTGCAATCTTAAAATGCTCCGTAAATGCGAGCTGTCGTTCATTATTATAAGCATATACCCAGGTGATGAGGACACCACACCTCCGGAAGAGGAGAAGCCAGTATCCGGGGCGGGGCAGGCAGACATTTCCTAGTGTAAGAGGACAAGCTGGACTTCTCTCAGTGGCTAGCCAGTGCAAGAGTATTCATTCATGTCTTTAGGGCAGGGCAGGATGGTTTGGGAAGAATGAACCCCGAACAGTGAAAGTGAAGAAATGCTAACTGGGATTGTGCAAGACTCCCCCAAAAGGATTTAGAACTTCCTTCCCAGTCTATCTTGGGGCATCCAAAGGCATTCTCTTTTTTTTCTGCTTAATAGTATTTTATTTTTTCCAATTACATATAAAGCTAGTTTTCAACATTTGCTTTTATAAGATTTTGAGTTCCAAATTTTTTTCTTCCTCCCTTCCTTCCCACCTCCCCAAGACAGCAAGCAATCTGATACAGGTTATACATGTACAATAATGTTAAATGTATTTCCACATTAGTCATGTTGTGAAAGAAGAATCAGAACAAAAGGGGAAAAACCACGAGAAAGAAAAAAAAACAAAAAGTGAAAATAGAATGCTTCAATCTGCATTCAGGCTCTATAGTTCTTTCTCTGGATGTGAATAGCATTTTCCATCTTTTAAATTGTCTTGGATCACTGCATTGCTGAGAAGAGCTAAGTCTATCAAAGTTGATCACTGCACAATGTTGCTGTTACTATGTACAATGTCCTCATGGTTCTACTCACTTCACTCAGCGTCAGTTCACTTAAGTCTTTCCAGGTTTTTCTGAAGTCCACTTTCTCATCATTTCTTATAGCACAGTAGTATTCCATTACATTCACATACCACAACTTGCTCAGCCATTCCCCCATTGATGAGCATCCCCTCAATTTCCAATTCTTTGCTATCACAAAAAGAACAGGCATTCTCCTTTCAAATCTGCTCGTTCTAGAGGCAACCGGATTTCAAGGTGGGAAGGACTTAAGAGGTCAGCAACCTCATTTTATAGATAAAGAAACTTGGCAGGCTCAGTATCACAAAGAGTCTGAGTGGGGATCGGAACATGGGTCTTCTTGACTTCAAATCCAATGCTTCATTCATTTATTAATGTATTACATTTATTAAACACCTACTCTGCAGTGTTCCAGGGATTCTGTGGTGCTGGCAGTGGGGATGAAAGGAAGCCACGGAGGACATATCTTGAAGTCTGGAAAATCTGGGTTCAAATACTCCCTATGATCCTCTGACAGCTACTGTAAGCACAGGTAAGTCACTTCTCACTGCCTGTTCTGTGGGAAACTTCTAGTGTAGAAACTCCCTCCTGGAAAGCTGCAACTCATCTGCTACTTAGGCATGTCCAAGAGGTTGAGAGAGGTTGCCTCGGGCCATGCAGCTAGTGGAGGTCAGAGGTAAGATTTGAACCCAGGTCTTCCTGACTCTGAATTCAGCAATCTTATCCACTAAGCTAGGGCGCTTCAATAAATTTCAGTGTATGATAAATCCAACATAACACAGCTACAAAGCCGGAATTCTTCCCAAGGTGGAGCGGCAGAGCCACCTCCTGCTGGCAGCTTGAACATCCCTTTTTTTGCTAGAGCCCTGCCCCAAATTACCCTGTCTGTTTTCTGCATCGACTTCTCGGCATGTCTCTTGTGCCCTTCCTCCAATGTCCCTTCCTTGGAAGCTGCCATTGACTCACTCTTCTTTCCCTCCCTGGATCTTAGCACACAATGCCTGGAACGTCATTGCCAGTCAATTCAGTTGTTGAATCGATTTGGTCATGTCCAAGTCTTGGCAAAGATACTGGAGCATTTGGCCATTTCCTTCTCCAGCTCATTTTACAGACGAGGAAACTGAGGTAAACAGGGTTAAGTGACCAGCCCAGGGTCACACAGCTAGGAAGTGTCTGAAGCTGGATTTGAACTTGGGTCTTTCTGACTCCAGACCCAACACTACATCCACTGAGCTACCTAGCTGGATTCTTTCTTCTTCATCGTCTTCTTTTTTTCTTTTTGGCTAGGCAATGGGGTTAAGTGACTTGCCCAGGGTCACAATTCGCACACTTTGTCGTGCTGGCCCCTGTGAAATATAAGCCCATTGAGTGCAGAGACTGATTTTTGCCTTGGTATCTTCAGCTAATGCCATACGGTATATGGCAGGCACTTTTAATAAATACTTGTCAGATGGATCGTCCTTTTGCCCCAGTCCCATCCTGTATGTCTCTGTATATGTGTTACAACATCACTCCTAGTGGAAAATAAGCCCTTTGAGGACAGGGCTTCCTTGTCATGTTTTTTATCTTTGCATCCCCACTACCAAATATGGTGCCTCAATAAAGGCTTTAGAACTGTAAATGATTCCTTTTCAGTTGCATGGGTTGTACTGTGACAGCCAGGAGATTAGATGGAGGTGAGAAGGCAAAGTCAGATAAAAGGAAGATGCTCACTCTGGGACAGACACTTGGATCTAGGGAGGCCATGTGGGGTGTGACTCTTGGCCATCCTTCTCTATTTTCAGATGGGGCCACCAAAGTCAGCACTTGCTAAAAACCCCACATCTCAGCAAGATGGAAACTGTGGGAAGTAACTAGGTATGATGTTTCCAACATCACCATCCACAAATCCAGCTAATTATTCTGTCAACTTGTCTGTCATCAAAATGGGCTTGGAGCGTTCTGGAAGTCCTTTGCCAAGCCTCTAATTCTGTCAAGCCTCTAACTCCACCAGGTTTACATTCCACAAAATCATGGGAAAATAGATGACTTGGTAATTTATCTTTCAGTCAAGTGTATCAGCTTCAAGCAGCCAGATGGAATTCTGGGCTTGGAGTCAGAAAGCCCTGAGTTCAAATCCTGATTCAGGCATTTACTATGTGACCTGGAGGAAGCCTCTGTGCCTCATCTGTAAAATGGGGGCATTGTTCTTGAGCTCTAAGGTCTCTCCCAGGTGTAAATCTATATCTATTGAATAAATGGATTGTGAATTCTAGAGCTGAAAGGGAACTCAGAGACCAACCAATCCAACCCCATCATTATTGAGAAGGAACCAGAGGCTGGGATTTGAACTCGGGTCCTGAGTTACCAAGTGCAACAGGAAAACTCAGTGTTTTCTCCACTGTATCAGATTACTTCCCCTATATATTAATTAATAAAAGCCTAGTTTTGAAACTTCTGAAGGGGACACAATGGAAAGTGCTAAATCTGGAGTGAAAAGCTGTGGGCTGGGGGTCTAGTTCTCATTCTGCCCATGCCACCCGTGTGATCTTGGGCAAGACACCTTTCCAGGCCTCATAGAAAGGGATTAGAGACAAGATTCTCCACGGTCCCCTTCAGCTCTAAAATCCCATGACATAAAGTAATCAAATAGATTTTAAAATACTCAGTGAATTGATGAAAAGAATCCTTGAGCCTCCTGAGTCTCACTGCTAGGTCCCCCCAAAGTCACAGCTGCCTGCAGGGGGATTCTGCCACTGGAAGGTTGGAATCTGAGCCCAGGCTCAAGCCACTCTAAAGCACAGCAACCTGGACTTCCTTCCTCAGTCTGAGCCAGGAACAAGGAAGGAGGGAAGAAAGCAAGGAAGGAGGGAAGGAAGGAGGGAGGAAGGAGAATCTTCTCAGTCTACCAGTCTCCTAACTGGTCCCAGAAGTCACGCTCTTTTCCTTGACTATCGCTCACCCACCCCCAAATGCTCTTGCATCTTTATCTCATACCCTTAGAATAACCCCTAGCTTCCTTCGAGGCTCCCCTACCCAAACTCTATTGGCTTCCTGTTGCCTCTAAGATCAAATGTCAGCTCCTCTCTTCAGCTTTTAGAGCCCCACCCCATCTGGCCCCTAATCTACCTTTGCAGCCTCATTGGCTATTACTCTGCCTCCCACACTCTTAGCTCACAAAACTGGCCTCCCCTTAGTCCTTACACTCCATCTCTATGCCTTTGCACTGGCCTCCCCCATGACTAGAATGCCCTCCCTCCTTGATGGGGTGCTTGGGTGCTTGTGTTTGGGTGCTTATGCTTGGACCCCAATTTCTCCTTAGCTTCAGAAACACTATCCCTGACAGTTTCTCCTCAGCCCAAGGACACTGTGCCTAGCAATTACTCATGAGTGGGCCCCAGCAAGACCCTTATCTTTTTCCCTGGTGCAGTTACAAACAGCATCTGAAGGAATTATTAGTTTGAATTGGCTTTGCATTGGGTCATAAAGACATTCTTACCCACTGGTCTATCTATATTACCACCCTACCTCATTATCTACATCCTGGACTCCTCATTAACTGTATTCTAGACTTAACACATATGTATACTCCCTACATCTATCTTGTCAAACAAGACATTGATTGGTGGCAGACTGGACAGCTCTCAGTTACCCCTGAACTCTAGTTAACTTAGTGATGTAGAAGGCCTAAAACCACACCTCCATGTGGCCCCCCTTGTGGGCTTTTCCCAGTGAACTCTGGGTAAGAAGCCTGTGCAGTAGGTACAAGAAGTTCATGTTCCTTTAAGAACTGACCACTCCTTAACCACTCCCTAATCCCACCCTGAATCACCTAGTTAGCATATTTGGCACATGTCTTATCATATTTTATACTATATAAACTTTAACTATACTCTTTTAAGATTGCAGGATCCTTAAAAATCCTTGCCTGCTGAAAGCGTTAACAATAAACTTTTTGCCAACTTGACTTAAAGAATGCTTGAGTCTGTGAATTCATTCCAGACGACCCATCGTGTACTCCAGTCTTTGAGGGGTCTCAACCTCTCATACCACAACATCCTCACCTCTGCCTTATAGAATTCCTCACTTCCTTCAAAAGACATCTCAAGCATTGCCTTCCACAGCTAAGTCTCTTCTGCTTCCCCTTCATTCGCTTCTGCCCCCCTCATCTGCTCCTGCCCCCTTAAACCACTTCATGTTTATTTTTGTTCTCTTCCCATTTATTCTGTATATACTTACACATGTACTTATCTCCCTGCCAGAATAAAAGCTCCTCAGGAGGAAGGATAATTTCAGTCTTTGTAACTGTATCCCCCAAAGCCTAGCATAGTGTCTAGGATAGAGTAGGAGGTAACAACAACAACAACAAAGCACTTGAAGGTTTGTGAAGTGTTTTTCAGATACCATCATATTAAAGCCTCCCAACAGCCTGATGAAGTAGGTGCTATTATCACCACACCCATTTTACTGATGAAGAAACTGAGACTGACAGAGAGGCTAAGTGACTTGTCCAGGGTCTCTCACACACTGCTAGCAGGATTTGAACTCTGGTTAATAAATGGTCACTGCTGGAATGCTAGCTTGGCTGAAGGCTTAGCTCCAGGGCTCCCTCCTACCTGTACCCTTGTTGGACAGCTCCAATTCTTAGTGCTCCAATGATCCTGTCTACACCCATCTGGCCCCTTGTTGCTTCCCTGACACCCAGTGGACCAGACACTCCAGGAGGGAAGACTGTTCTTCATCTACTGAGCACAGTGCCTTGCATATAATAGGTAGTCACTGATGTCTGTTGGGCTGAGTTTTTCCCTTGGGAGGGGTGAAGGGCAAAAAAGCAACAGAGTTAGACCAAGTGTGAGAAATGGAATGATAAGCCATCTTTGCACAGACTAAGCCCCCAGATTCAAAAAGGAAGTTACACAGGCAAGGCCAGAGGTAGAACTGGATATTCTCCATACCTACAGCCAGGTGGTGGAGGATGGAGGTGAGAAGCTCTCTCTTAAGAAGTAGGCCATGAGATTGAGAGGGCAGGTGAAATTCTGAATCATCAGCCAGTTATTAATGCTACTTAGGCCAAGCCAGAAATGAAGGGAGTCAGTCTCCAGTCCTCTGGTTTAGCGTAAAGGACACGTGGAGGAAGTTAAAGGAGTCTTGTTCAAGTGAAAGCTGGCTGTTAAAAAGATGTGCCCTCGGAAAACCCTTTATGGAAACCGCATTTAACCCCCAGTTTCAAAGTCTTCTCCTACAGAGGACTGTTATTGTCTCCTCAAGGCCAGAGACTGTAAGGAGATACCTTTATAAGTGTCTTTCTATGATGTGTTTCTTCTGGAGTCATGAAGAGTGTGCATAAAAGTTAAACTTTGATCTAGGAAGAGCTAGAGGAAAAACAATGAAGACAGGGATGAAGGTGAAGAGAGACATCTTTCTTTTTAGAACTGTCAACTCAGTCTGGAGAGAAATGATTAAGACTGAGAGCTGGAAAGATTCTAAACATACTGTCTTTGCTGTCACGTCTGGAGAGAGAATAAAGAGAAGATGTAGATATCTTTTTTTCCCTACCAAACTTTTGTAACACTTATCTTTTAAAGAGGATTGAGAAGATTCTTATGAGGGGAATTTGTTATCCAGGGTGAACTGCTGTGAGACTGTTTTCAGAAGTGAAGTCATCTCCTGTTACAATGAAGGTTTGAGATGACTCTGAGATCATTCTCATAGTTAAAATATTGTAAATGATTGTTTTCACTGTAAAAAAAAAGTATATTCAGTAATTTTATTTACGTAATCCTGGGAACAGAAGGGATTTATATAGAGATATAGGGAAAGGAGTTTTCTCCAGTTTATTAAATAAATAATATTTCATGAACTGAGGTGGAACTCTGAGTTTAGCTGATTGAGAGATGACTTGAAATTTTATTACTTAATGAGGAAACATACAGATATATCCCCTGATTTGCCCTAGAGAATAAGATGATAATGTTAGATATGAGAATGGGTCAAGGAGCAGGCTGGGAGTGACATAAACAGAGGTTGGTGACTTATATAACCATGATCCAGATGAACGGTTATCTTACTAACCTGATTACAAATACAAGGCAAAAAAAACAAGACACACTATTTACAGTTATACAAAAGGAATACTGAGGGAATAATATTCAATTCAATCCAGCAAGTACCCAGCAAACACCTAAAGGTTGCAATGCACTATGCTAATGGTTGGAGAAACAAAGGCAAAATGAAAACATTCCCTGTCTCAAGGTACTCTTAATGTTACATTCATGGAACACTCCATTTCTGACTCCTTGTCTTCACACTGGTGACTATCCCCATGCTTGGAATGTATTCCTTTCCCTTCTTGGAATATCCAGTTTCCTTTTAAGACTCAGCTTAGCACCCCCTTCTACCTGAGACATTTCCTGGTCCGTCTTTCTGCACCCCAGATGCTAGTATCCCTTAACCCAACCCACTCCCTCCACAAGACCATCTTCCAGACAGAAGAAGGCTGTCTACCAAACTATTTCTCACCCAGGTGCGAGCTCCCTAGAGGCAGTTAAAATTGGGCTTTAGTAGGTCTGCTGATGTTAGCTATTTCTAAGGTTTGGAGTTGTAATCACACTCATAGCTTTTTTACCAGCGTTAGCCACGAGCAAACGAATGTTTCTGTCACAGAAACTTTCATTGTGGGATTGGGACCTAATCTGGTTGAGAAGAGCTCCCAACATCAATAAAAATCACTGCTCCATGATGTACACAAATCAATTCCCTATCAAGGTAAAATAATATCTACTTTCTGAGAAATGTTGAATTTTGAGTCTTTATTTTTCATTGTCTTGGTTACTTTGAAATTGTCAAGTGTTTTCTTAGAATGAGGACATAGATAATTGGGCATCTTTTTTCTGTTGAAGACATAACTTCATGAATCCTATTTCTTAGGCACTTTCTTTATAAAGCTAAGTAGAGAGATCTGCTATTTCTTAGGCTACAGCGTTCACCAGGAAGAATTGTCATTGTCAAGACAAACTGGGAAGCTCTTCTCTAACAGGTCTTAAGGATGGCAGGAAGGAGGTGGTGCTCAGCCTTAGGTGACACAGCAGAACATAAGCTTCTTGAGGTCGGGGATTGTCTTCACGTTTGTCTTTGTTTTGTATGCCCATAGCACAGTACCTGGCACACAGAATTTTAAATATTTAATTAATGTTCATTGAATTTAATTACAGTGCCATGGAACCATCATTCTGGCACTGGACAGGGCCATTCGAGCCAGCTGGCCCAACCCCTTCATTTTACAGAGGAGGAAACTGAGGCTCCATTTCCAAAGACATAGAGTGGCTCGCCTAAGATCACACAGGTAGTGACAGATTCAGGATTCAAAAACAGATAGTCTGACTCCACTCCCAGTGCTGTTTCCACCACGCCAAACTGCTTCTTTAATTGAATTAATTCCACCACCCCATCCCACCCCAAAGTGCTCAGGCCCTCACCAGCAGGATGAATTCGAAGCTTTAATATGACTATTCCTAGCGGTAAAGTTATCTACAAGCTGGCCCTAATCTACCTTTCTGGCTTAATTATCTCCTCGCCTTTGTTCACTCTAGGGTTCAGTCAAACCCGCCTTCTTAACAGCAGTGCCCACCTCCATGCCTGGAAGGGCACTGCTTCTTCTTAGAATTCTTCTTTTTCTTCAAGACTCAATTCAAGCACCTTCTACCCAAGTCCATTCATTTCTCTTTAAGTGCATCCTGTCCTTCCTCCCACCCCAATCACCTGGCATTTGCCTAGTAGAGCAACACGTGGTCTCTTCCAATAGAATATAAGCCCCTTGAGGGCAAGTGTCTTTGTATTCCCAAAGCTTAGCCCAATGCGTGACATATTGTAGGTGCTTCATAAAGCTTAATGATAATGGATTGTCCACAATGACATTCCAGATTCCTTCCAGTTCAAAATCTAGGGCCTTAAGAGGTAAACAGATGAGTGTCAGCCAGTAAAGAGCTGGTGGGCTGACTGGTGCTGCCATGGACAAGAAGGGTAGAGTTTGTGTTTCCTTGGAAAGAATACAAGCACATTTTACTAGAAGACTCAAAGAGGTTGTGGGGAAATGGGTTAACAAAACCAAATCCACTTTGCACCAAACATTCTCAATTCCTCCTGAAGCTGATATATTTTGCAGAAAGCCTATGGCTTTGTGGATGGAGGAGGATCTGATACCACGTGTACTGAATGTGCTCATCTTTTCAGGCAGCCTGTGGTCTCTTTCACTCTGGGCCCATGAACACACTTTATGGAGTTCTCCAGCTGCCAAGCTAGCTCCCATCTACTACCTGCTGCTTTGATGAGTGTTGGGTCAAGGGCGATAGACCCATTTTCAAAATGCCAATCATCTCCTAGAATAGCAAATGGTAAGGTCCAAAGGGCTATGGGTGGGGAGACTCAGAAGCAGAAGCCATCCAGCACCACCAACCCACTGTCAACTCCTCAGTGGTGGAGACTCTGGCTTCAGAAAAGGCAGTGGAAAGAGTGAAAAGAGGGCTGGATGTGGAGTCAGAAAGCTCAGGTTCATATCCCACCTTTTTTACTTACTACTTGAGGGACCTTTTAACTTCTCTGGCCTTCAGTTTCCCTATTTGTAAAATGAAGTATAAAAATTAAAACAATAACAGTAATAACTGGAATTTATGTAGTGCTCTGAGTTGACAAAGCATTTTACACATTTACTCTTTTGATCCTGTGATTTTCATAAAAATCTAATCTATTAGTATATTCATTACACATATTATATAGATTATTATGAAAATCATAATTCTCTCCACAATCCTTACAACAACATAGGGAGGTAGGTGCTGTTATTATCCCCATTTTTCATTTTGAGGAAACTGAGGCAAACAGATGTTAAGTGATGAGGTTGGATTTGAACTCAGATCTTCCTGAGTCCTGTTCCTGTCCTCTAACACTGGGCCACCTAAAGGAAGCTCTTTCCTACTCTAAATCAATAGGTCTACAATTTCTTACATATGCAACAAGATGCCACAATCCCTGCTGTGAATGAGTTCCATCTAAGGTGTTAGTGACTACCTGAGCACTGTAATCACCCTCATTCTCATCCCTTTCGCATCACTCAATTTTCTAAAATGCTTTGATTTTCAAGACACTCTCCTCAGAATGACCCTGTGAGCTATGTTTGAATGTCTAATGGTAAGAGCCCTGGATTCAAGTCCTCACTCTAACACTTAGTAACTGCATGATCACTTAACCAGAGGTTCCATATTATCTCCAGGATCGCATATAAAGTCTTCTGGTTGGCACTTAACGAATGTCCTGCTAATGGGGGATCAGTCCCACGCTTTTGATATCAAGGATAACCAAAGTATTGTAGTTTAATGGTGCTAAAGCTTCAGTGTATTTGAATGTCTAAATGTCTCTCCTAGTAATCTGTCTTTATGAAAATGCCAAAAGCACAGAGAATGACAGAATTACCAGGTGACACAGTAGACAGCGCACTGGGCCTGGAGTCTGGAAGACCTGAGAATTAGCAGAAGTCCCAGCCATGTGAGAACTGTCCGAGGTCCTCACCGTCACCATCATCCTGTCTGCTGAGGAGCTCCCTTGAAGATGGTCTGAGTGAGCCTCCAGAAAAAGGCTGCCATCTCAATACTTTGATTTGATTACCAAAAGCAGTAAGTGGATGCTTTTGTACTAGTGTGCCAAACACTAAACCCAGTGGACTTCCGAGCTCCAGAAAGAGTCTTAGAGATCCTAGATCAAACTTACTCATTTTAGAGATTCTGGGCAGGATGGTGGCTTGCCTAGGACCATTTCTAATGGTATTCTATCATACATAACAAGAGAACGAAAAAATAACCACCACCACCACCACCAACAGCTGACTTTTCAATAATGACTTAAAGTTTGCAAAGTACTTCATATGAATTAATCTCATTTAATCCTCACAGTAATCCTGTGGTAGGATCAGCCCATTTTCCAGATGAGGCTCAGAAAGGTTAAGGATCAGTTAGTGTCAGGGGTACAAATCAAACCCAGTTCTTCATGATTCTGAGTCCAAAACCCAATCCACTATACCATTCCTCAGAATATAGGTGGACAGCAGAAAAAGAGGGGTGCTAGGGATATCGAACAGTCGATGGACTCCCTCACTAGCCTCATATGAGCTTCCCTACAAGCCTCATTCAGAGTACACTTACTGGCCCTACCCCATGATGTGGTTCCTAAGTCTCCAGTATATAAGGAGAGGGAGAGAAGGGCTGCTTCCTCTACAGGTAAGAAGTGACAATCATCTGAATTTGGAGGAGAAAACAAATTATTTAGAAGTCAGCATCCCTGTGGCAGGCAGTCTGGGCACGCAGCGAGATCTCGGGGACTGTGGTTATACATCCCGTGACAGTTTAGAAAGCACAGACCCTAGTTAATCAGGAAAATGGCCCAGTCATTTAGGACTATAAGACCCTCTGTGTCCAGAAAGCAAATGAATTTAAAAACAAATGTATTAGCAAAGTATTTCCATCCAAAAATGGTTATAAAATTAAGTAAACTTTGCTCTAATCAATTCACATTTATTAAGCACCTACTCTGCACTAGGCACTGGGCTGAGGATTACAGATTTAGAACAGAAATGGACCTCAGGGATCATCTTGCTTGCCCCTCTAATTTTGCAGATGAAGAAACTGAGGCAGAGATATCACAGGCCTAACCAGAAATGTAGTCAGGATTTGAAACCAGAGTCTCTCATTCTAAATCCAGTGCTCTTTCTGGAAAACTGAGATATTTATTAAGTCAATCAGCATTTATTGTGCACCTACTGTGCAAGGCCTGTACTTGGTGCAGAGGAGACACTGGCATGAATAAATTGTTTACAGTCTACCTAAAAGAACTTTAGGGTTCCAGAGAGCCAAGTCGCTGAGTCACAAGGATTCACTTCCCCACTAAAAAAATTCCACCCTTGGGCCCTGGGGAAGCATTATTGTCAGTAACAAGGAGAAAACACAATATTACTGGAAATGTCAAAGAAGGGGGTTTTACCTTTGGGCAAAAATTAGAATACAAAGGTTAAAAAAAAAAAGAGGATGGGTCAGAAAGGCATTCTGCCTCCTTGGCCTTCTAAGAGAAAAAACAAAAGTCCCTAGTCTCCTCATTACAGAATTCAGGAAGTGTGTGCATGCATACGTGTGTATGTGGGTGTGTGTACGTGTGTGTAGGTATATGTGGGTATGGGGTGGGGGTGTGGGGCAGTGTGTGTGTATGTGTGTGTGTAGATGATATGACCAGTCCTGTGCTTTGGGAAGATTGCTTTGGCAGGTAAATGGAGGAAGGATTAGAGAAGGAAGGGACAAGTGTGGGAGACCAACTGGGAAAATTTGCCAATACTCCAGATGGGAGGACATGAGGACCCGAACCAAGATGATGACTGAGTTGTCTCAATTCAATTCAACCACCTTTCTTAAGCAAGCTCTAAATGCTATATAGACAATCCCACACACACACACACACACACACACACACATATACACACATACTCACACACACCCTACTCAATAAACTCCTGGGACTTCTTATTGCCTCTAGCATCAAATTTAAACTCCTCTGACATTTGAAGCTTTCACAACCTGGTCCCTTCCTATCTTTCCAGTCTCTTACATACTGTTCCCCTCCTACTAGCTACTTATCAATCAACATTTATTAAGCACCTACAGCATGCCAGACTCTGTGCTGAGGGACAAAAAAAAAGAGGCAAAAGACCGTCCCTGCCCTCAGGGAGTTTACAATCTAATGATTGTCTCTGGGCCTTTGCAGTCACTGTCTCCATTGCCTAGTGGGCAATCTGTCTTCCTCACTTCTCCCTCTTAGAATCTCTGTCCTCCTTGGAGACTTAGCTCAAATTCCATCATTCTGGAGGAGGTCTTTCCTGGTCCTTCAGCTGCCAATGCAATTTCCTCTGCTGTCACCTTGTACCTACCCTGTACATATATACATATCTCCTAGGTGCTAGTCCCTGTGCTAAGTGCTTTACAAATTCTACTGTATTTGAGCCTCACAACCACCCTGGGAGGTAGGTTATTGATATTATTATCTCCATTTTTTTATAGATGAAGAAACTGAGGCAAACAGAGGTTAAGTGACTTGCCCAGGGTCACACAGCTAAGTCTCTGAGGCTAGATTTGAACTCAGAAGATAAGTCTCCCTGACTCCAGGCCCAGCACTCTTTCAGTGCTACCTAGCTGCCCCTCTTTATATACATGTTGTCTTCACCATTAGAAGGTAAGGTCCTTGAGGGCAGGGGCTATTTTTGCTTAGCACAGGGTCTGGCATAAAGTAAGTGCTTAATAAATACTGACTGATTGGTTGCCTTTATGCAAAGATGGGAAACAGCTTAGAATGACAAAATTGGGGGGCCAAGCATTTGATATTTTGTTATTTAAACACAGGGATAAATAGAACCCAGTACCTGGCTCTAGGGCCAATGTTCTGTCCCTGAATACCAAGAGATGAAGCCATCACCTTCCAACCACACTAAGTAAAGATTAGGCCTTCCAGGAGGAGCCGGTCTGGAAAGGTCGGTTGGGTTTTTCTGCTGTCTTTAAACATGGATGCCTTCACTGTCTTAACTCAAGTCCTCTTGAGAGTTTTCTTTAACAAGGGTAACATGCCTGGGTTCAGTCTTGCCACTTGATTCAATTTTAGTAAATAATTCTAAAAACAGCCCAAGGATCTCATTGGTTTTCCAGCCTCCTCATAGTGGCAAAAAGCTCAAAACAATGTTTACTATTACAGTGAAGGCGATCATTTTCTCATTTACAGATGAAAAATGTTAGAGCCAGAAGGAACCTTGGAGAACATTTGGCCCAGCCCTCTCCTTTAACAAGAAGGAATCTGAGGTGGAGGGAAGAAAGGTGATTTGCCCCAGGACATAGACTAAAGCAAGGCAGAATTTTGGAGCTAGAAGGGCCCATCATGGTACAGATGAAGGAACTGAGACCCAGGGAGAGAAAGGGACTTGGCCCATGTCGAACACACAGGCATTGACAGGAATGCTGCTGCTGTCCCCCGCCCCCAAAATCCCATTGCACATATTGTCTCCTCTCTCAGAAGCTGGGCTCCTGGAGGAGAGGGACTACTAGTTCATCTGTCCTTGTATCTCCTGTAGCACCTAACTTTGTATTGGGTACTAGCAGGCACTGAATAAACACTCCCTTATTGACTAATTGAAGCGGGGTTAGCATAGGATTTAGAGCCAGAAGACACTTAAGAGATCATCTATTCAATTTTACAATCTATAAGAAGCAGAAATTGGCCCAGAGTGGTAAAGTTATTTGCCCTAGGCCACACAGCTAAGTAGCAGCAAAAGTGAGACTACTATGAAGATCATGGGAGTTGGAATCAGCTTCTGAGAGTGTGTAATGCGATCTTTTTGTTGAATAGACAAGGAAACCGAGACTCAGGGAGTTCTCCAAGGGCACAAAGATAGTAAAAGTGGAGAGCTGGAGTTCAAACTCTGGACCTCTGACTGCAAATTCATCCTTTGCCTCAATCCTGGGGTTTTTTAACCATTTTTGACACAATGGGTCCACTGGGCAGTCAGGCTGGTAAAGCCTCTGGACCCTGCCTCAGAATTGTGTTACTAAATGGACAAAATAAAAGACATTGGATTAGAAAGGAAACTAATTATGTTGAAATATAGTTACTAAAATATTTGGAACATAAGTCAGTGAGTCCCAGGTTAAAGAGTCCTTGATGTTGTCCAACGCCTTCATTTTACGAGAGGAAATTGAGCCTCAGAGAGCCAAAGTGGGCCATTCCTTAGTGGCTCTTTCTCTTTCTCCCAGATCTGGCTGCTCCACTTCCATGGCAGCTTTTCCCAGAAGCCCCAGCAAACTTACAAGCACCTTGATGGTTCTCTGGACGTCGAAGCAGGGAATATGACAAATTGTGGCCGCCAAGTGCCATTGGCCATATGGCAAATTTTAAAAAGAATCTGGGCCAAGTGTGTCAGAATGGGCGAACCTGCCATCTTGTTGTGTCTGGTTAAATATCAACTCATCTCCCGGGCCTTCCCTGTGTCAGCACACGTAGTGCCAGTCTGGGCAAAAGTCACCTGTTATTAAGCAAGCACTGGATAGTGGTGGCTCCTGACTCAGACCACACTGCACGTCTACCTCAAGGCTGGATTTCAGGGCTTTGGAGTCAAGGACTTGAACCTCACCGGCCCCTTGCACCCCTCCCTGCTCCTTGTGAAGAGCCAAAGACCCTCATCTCTCCTTAGGAATTTGTCTCCACCTCAGTCATTCTAAGGAGCTGTCCTGTGGACTAGTTGTAAATGGAGACAAAAAGTATAAGGAAAGGTGGGTGTCTTTACAATAAGCAGGAGAAGTCCTTAATAAAAGCAAACATGTCCCTATCAATTTCAGGTTTGTGAAGCACTTTGCCTATCTTATCTCATTTGAACCTTACAACCACCCATGAGTTACAGGCATTATTATTCTTATTTTACAGTGCATGAGACTGAGTCTCAGAGACATCAGCTTGTCCAAGATCACACAGCTAAGTGCTTTAGAAATATTTTCAGGTCAGACAAGTCTCCCCTTCCCTTAGTCATACCACTGCCAAATTAATTTTCCTTGGGTACAGGACTTATCACGGTCCACTGTTCTAAGACCTCTCAGGGTAGCTAGGTGGTGTGGTAGAGTCTGAAACAGCTGGACAACAAAAACACTTTTCACAACTACACACTGTTTACTGTAGAAAGTTTGAAATCTTTATATAAGGTTCTCTAAGCTACCTTCTAGCCTTATCTCTGGTTACTTCTCCATCCTCAAAGCCCTGACAAGTCTCTCTGCCTAGAAGGCCTGCTCCCTCCCCACTCTGTCTACTGACGTCCAATCTATCCATAAGTCCCACCTCACATGCCACCTCCTCCATGGTATCTGTCCTGATTTCCCAATGACCTACCTGCCATACTCCAAGTAGGAAATGACTTATCCCTCATCTGATACCAAAATACTTTGTTCTCCTCTTACAGTGGTAGCTTATGTGAAGCTCTCTACTACCATTTTATACCTGTAAGTGGTCATAGGATCACAGATTTAGAGCTGGAAGCAGCCTTAGAGCCCTAATGAGTCTAAAACTTTCATATTACAGATGTGGAAACTGAGGCACAAAGCAATTAAGTGACTTGCCCAGGGTCATCCAGGTAGTAAATGAAAGAGGCAAGATCTGGGGCTTTTTCCACTGTCCCACAATCCCTTGAGAAGCAACAATCCCATGGATAGCTATTAAATCCTGTCAAACCATTTAACCCTTAAGACAGATCTGAAAAGAGGACCTACTGGCCGCCTTCTTATCTAGCGAATGAGGAAACAGCGTCCCAGAGAGGTCATGCCTTGTCCAAAGCCTCATAGCCATTAAGTAGGAGAGCAAGGATTTGAATCCAAAGTTCCAAGTCAAAGGCCTAGGCTCATTCTTTGTCTTCTAAAGACTGCTGATGAGTTAGCTGCCTAATCACTACCAGGGTAGAAAAGGGTAGAAAAGCCGGGAGCTCTTTAAGGGGGGAACTTTTATTCTGGCAAGAGAAGCTGCTTGTCCCAGAAACAGAGGAACTATCCCCATTGTTTGCAGAAACACTATTAACTACATAACAGGAAAAGAGGCCAGCAGGATCATGAATGTCTTGTGGAGACTGGGAAAAAGAGTAAAGGAGAAAGGGATTTGGGGGCAGGGACAGGAGAGGGCCCAAACTGATGGTTCGGCAATCACCCCTGGTAATACCCCCTGTAATAGATCTCTCACTCAAAAGCAAACAAGGATGCATCACTGAGCTCCCCATGTCCACCAGAGGGCCCACCCAATCATGTTCAGCACCGTCAGCTGGGAGAAACTCTCACCTCTAGGAAGAAATGTTTTACAGAAGGTTGCATGTTGACCTGAGGCTGGCCATGACTCTTGAAGACCATTACCCAGTTTGTAGTGGGCTGTGGTCTACATCAGTGAGGTGAGGGGGGAAACACACCCACACTCATTAAATCATAGGTCCTTGACATATAGAATTCTTTACTTAAATCTCCCTCCCCCAACCTTACCCCACCTTTTATTGGAGTCAAGTCATAAGGCAATGACTCACTCCCAGAAGGTTAGCCACCTTGTGGTTAATGGGGGGGGTGGTCAAAAACTGACAAAGAGGGCCTACTATAGTGTGAAGCTACAGTGATCTGCAGTGATCTCCAGCATCTCTATGCAGACTCCCATATTAGCGGCAGCACAGGTATCTCAAAATATTCAGGAGAATTTCCCCCACCGTACAGCTTGAAACAATTAAAGACAAGCTGTCGAGTTTCTAAATGGACAGTGGTATGAATTACAGGACTCTTTTATTTCCAATATCGAAGTTTCAAAGAAAGGCAGGGGTGGGGAAGAGTGGTGGGGAGGATGAAACATAGGGAGACATCATATACGAGGTATAAAGAGTAACCAACCAATTTTCCAAACCAAATATCAGGACACATGGTCAAAGTATCTTTATGCACCCATTTATATACACATCTCCCTCATTAAAACGTAAGCTTCTTGAGGGCAGAAGTTGTTTCATGTTTCTCTTTGTATCCTCAGTGCTTAGCACATGGAAAGCACTTAAATTTTTTTTGAATGATTGACTAAATTTTCCTAAGATTAGCCCACAGAATCTAAGACCTAGAAGGGAACTGGTGCATTCCTCTAGTCCAGTCCTACAATTTCCGCCCCCCAAATGATCATCTAGCATGATTATTTTTACTAATATAAATGTATCAAGTTTTATCTCCCTCCTCCCTTTCTCCAGTAACTTTGTGACAATTTTCTCTACACCTAAGTCATCTGCCCTCCATCTCTCTCCAGCCACTGAGATGTGATAATATGACTTCTGTTCTCCCCCCTTGACAATGTTCCCTCAACTGTCACTAAAGACAGAACCTCAGAGTCAGAAGGGACTTCAATAACCAGCCAAACCCACCCAAACCTGGACAATGTCACCCTGGAAAGTTGTGATTCAACTGGATTCTTTCTTCCCACTGCTCCCAAGCTTTATTCTCCACAATCATAAATTAGACAGGCACCAGGTCAATGAAGTTCTTAAACTGGGACTAAAATAAATTGAACTCATTTTTTTAAAATCTATGAAATTGACGTATAATGATGGTCAAAATTCTTTAAGCCCTCTATAAGCACTATTGTGGTTTAGTAAATTGAGAGCTGGCCTCAGAGCCAAAACACCTGGGTTCAGGTTCAGCCTCTGACCCATACTGGCTTTGGGACCCTGGCCAAGTCTTTCAATGCCCAAGACTACTCTCCAAAACTCTTAGTTGAAGAGAAGAGATCTGAGGGTTCCTCACCAGGAGAGCTCCCTACACTGGTGACATCACAAATTTCAGATTAACAATAACAACAAAAAGCAAAACATCCTAGGCTGTTGCCCACCATAGGAGGAAAGATGATCATGTATTTGAAATCCTAACAATTTTTTTATTGATAGATTTTATTTTTACCTCTCCTTCATATCCCTATATTCTTCACCCCCCCAAGACAGCCATCCCCTGTAATAAAGAAAATGAGAGAGAGCCAGAGACAGAGACAGAGAGACAGAAGAGAAGAGAAAGTGATTCAGCAAAACTAATCAATGAATCAACTGAGTTTGAGAGTACATTCAGCATTCTGAATCCATAGTCCCCCACCTCTGTGAAAAAGGGAGGAAGGAACATCTTTTCACTTCTTCTTCTGAGTTGAATTAGATGACCATTGAGATAGATTCCTTCCAACTCTCAAATTCTGTGATTCTGTGTCTTCAGGACTCAGTATAATTAAATCCCAACCACAAACAACAATAATGGCACATCTAAGTGTAATAGCATGTTATACTCAGTATATGACTTGATCCAGCTTTCTTGCCTTTCTTTTTTTTATATTCTTTTTTTAGGCAATTGAGGTTAAGTGACTTGCCCAGGGTCACACAGCTAGTAAGTGTCAAGTGTTTGGTCTGAGGCTGGATTTGAACACCTGACTTCAGGGCCCATGCTCTGTCCACTGCAAATCCTAGCTGCCCCTTTCTTGCCTTTCTTAGAATCAAACCTATCTCCTGGCATTTGTAAAAGAAGTCTGGTGACCATAGTTCTAAGCCACTGTTCCTAAATGATAGAGGGGCTCCCTGTACTGGGAGGGAAGTTAGACAAGATAAACTTTAAGGTTAACATGTAGACTTGATGGTGCTATTGGGATATCCAGATGGAAGTATCCAGAAGGCAGCTGGAGTTATGAAACTGGACCTCCAGAGAAAGGGTCAAAGGTAAATACAAATTTGTGAGTCATCTAAGTGGGGATGATAGTTGTGGGAACAAAGACTAGATGGGGCTCTGACTCTGAGACTCTATAAACTTAAGTTTAGCAAAGGAAAATATCCAGAGGGCAGGGGCAGGGATAGAACCTTAAAGGATCATTTTGTTTCAGGTACAAAAGGAGAGAGAAAACTCAGGGAAGAAGGCATAGCAGGAGCAACCAGAGAAGTGTCACATAAGTCAAAAGAAGACAGTATATCAAGAAAGAGCATGAGACTCAAGGAACAAGTCTTCCACAAAAGTCAAAGACAATGAGGACTGAGAAGAGTTCTTGGTTTTGAAGACCAAGACTTCACTGATGACCTTTGAGAAGAGATCTGAATGAAAGGACAGAAGGGCTAGGTTAGAAAGAGCTAAGCAATGAGTGGGTGGGAAGGAAGTAGAGTCAGTCTGGGTTGTTGTTTGTTCTTCGTTCACAAAGAGGACCAATGACATCAGGGAGGTGATGCCATGACATGCGAGTGAACTCGATTTAAGTGAGGGAGGGCTGTGCAAGGTCACCAACCTCACTTTCTCCTCCAGAGTCATCTAGGTCCAGTGGCCAGATATAGATCAGGACAGGACAACTGGAGATGTCTCCAGATGCAGTGGGAGACCTTGGCCTTTTTAAGCTAAGGTCATTAACAGGTCTCAGTTTGACTGAGGCAACACCCAATCAGTGATTAAGGATAGGTAAGAAGAAATGGGGCAGAGAATGGCCTCTTTTACCTACTTTAAAAAAAAAAAACAATCTGAGAGGGAAAGGTCCTCAGGGTTTCTGGCCGAAATGGAAACAATTGCTATTACATTCACTCTGAGCCAATCAGAGCCCAAACAATGACCAAGTGGGGTTTAAGGCCTGGTTCTTAAGAAAGAAATCTAGCATCCAAACCCCAAGAGGTTTCATCAATTAAAATTTACATTCCTTTCTGTAGAGCATCTGCAGGTAACGTATGATACCCTTTGTGGACAGGGGGAAGGGAAGAGAAGGAAAAGAAGAAAAAGAGAGGAAAGAAGGAAAGAAGGGAAGGAAGGAAGGAAGGAAGGAAGGAAGGAAGGAAGGAAGGAAGGAAGGAAGGAAGGAAGGAAGGAAGGAAGGAAGGAAGGAAGGAAGGAAGGAAGGAAGGGAATGAAAGAAAGAACGCAAGCACTGTGTTGCCCAAGTGGCCAGTTCCAGTGGTTAAGTTCCCACTGGGCAGCTCCTACTACCACTCACAGAGGTTGTTGTTTCCCTTGGTTCCCAAAGAGGAGCATGACGTCAGAGAGATGATGCCATGACATTCCAGTGAACTGGATTAAGTGAGAGAGGGGTGCAAAGTCATTAGTCTCACCTTCTCCTCTGGAGCCATCTGAGTCCAGTGGCAAGATATAGATCAGGACAACTGGAGATGGCCCTGGATACAGTGGGAGCACCACTTCTGGTGACCTTTGAGGAGAGAGTTGAATAAAAGGACAGGAGAGCTAGGTTAGAAAGAACTAAGCAATAAGTGGGTGGGAAGGAAGAAGGGTCAGGCTGGGCAGACTAGATGCAAATTGATCTTTCCAAGAGCTTCGTGGCGAAGAGGAAGAAAAAACGGGCAGCAGCCCAAGGCTATAGCAGGGCTAACGGAAAGCCTGTTTTGTTTCAGTTTGAAGGAGGTTGGGGAACCTAAAGGGACTTGTACCCCTTCCAGTTTTTGTCTTTTTGATTTGTTTTTTTTCTTTTTTTTAGCCACTTTCTAAGGCTCAAATTCATTCCCTCCAAGACACAGATCAGAGCCCACCAATAGCTGCCTATCCTGGATGGCCCTTATCCGTATCCATTCTCATATCCACTCTCTCCTGAGTTCACCCCAAGGAGTCGGCTCAATGTGCTGGAGACGTTCCTAGACAAAAAGGTGTCAGTGAAGCAACCAGGGCATCCTTCGGTTTTCTCCACGACTAGCCTGTCTTCTTTTTTAACCATACAACATTTTGATGGTGTCCATTAATCCCATTCTTCTATTCATTCCTCACTTTTTATGCTCTGGTGCCCGCCCACTCCCACCATGCATCTCTCCATTGCTCCACTGCTCATGGGTGGTGCTCTATTGATAGTTCAGACCCATCTAGAGACTGTAGGGTTATGACCCAAAGCCATCCAATGACCCTAAAAGCTATACTACATTATACTGCACTAACTTACTCCTGTTCTATCCCTCCCCACACCAAAAAAATGAAATCACCCCCTCTTCCCTACAGAACAGAATCTGGGTCAAACCCTGCATTGAGCCCAACTGAAGCTGCCACCAAACCAGGGATTGTGCACGTTCTCCAGACAAGAGAACTCAAACAAAGGACTCGTTCAACTTTCCCAGTTACGGAGTTGGCTGTGTCTCAACAAGGTCAATTGGAAAATTAAAAACCAGACACGAGAGCAAGGGCATTCACGAAGTCTGTTATTGCATAAATTAATCCGTAGAAGGAATTCGGAGTTGGGAGGAGTGGGGGGGAGAGAAGGAGGTTTCCAACTACATCTTTGTCCCTATCACCCTCTCTAGACAAACACTCTACAAATTTATTCTTATTATTTTTGTTTGCTTAAATAGATGATTTCAGTTCCAACTAATTGGAAATGTAAATAATTTAAACAAGAACCTTGGCAGGAAGTTAGCTGGGTAAACAATATTGCAGGCCAGATGGTTAAGCCGTTTAATGAGCCTTCTATTAAGTACTTTGGTGACACCAAGATAGACCATTATGCTCTAATTACAAATCACTCCTTACCTTACTCCCACCAAAGCCATTCTCAGGGGAGTGGTCACCATAGGTCAAAAGACAGCAGATCTGTATTTCTTTGTGAAATACTCTATTTTTTTTCTTTGTGTCCAGAGCTATGATTTTATCATAGAGCTCTCCATGAGGAAATTCCTTCCATCTATGCAAGGACTGCAGCTCCTGAAGACTCAGAACAGAAAGTTCTTGTGACCAAAGTCCTTGGCCTCGTCAAATGGTTCAACATCAGAAACTGATATGATTTTATCAGTAGAAATGACATTAAAGAAGCATTAACATCTGCTTTGATGCTGCACCCTAAGGACCATGGGAGCTTTCCATCTGACTTGCACCTGAAACCTACCAAACGTGTTGTCTTCCCCATTTGAATGTGAGCTCTAAGAATAATAACTGTCTTGCTTTTTTATTTGTATTCTCAGCACTGGGCACATAGTTGTACTTTATTTGCTCATTTGCTCATCAACAACCATTTGGCACCTTAGACTCTTAGAGAATTTCCCAGGATCACTTAAGAAGTTAGTTTATTTTTCCAAGTCACATAGCCAGAATGTGTCAGAAGCAGAAACTGATGCCTGATGCCCCTGTATCCACCAAACCTTGGCTTGTCTTCTAGAATTCAACGTATAAGCATTAATTAAGTGCTTGTTGTATACTAATCACAGGCGATAAGGACAAAAGCAAAAAATGGTCCTTGCTTCTAAGAGCCACTGCTGCTGAGAACTAACATGTATGTAGCAGTGTTTTGTATAAATTCCCTCTTCTGAGGCTCACAACAGTCCTGGGGGTAGGAACTACAGGTATCCCCCCATAACACAAGAAGAAACCAAGGCACTGAGGTCCCCTTCTTTGAATTCAGCCCAATGCAGTAGGTTTTTAGCACTGTTCCTTGTGGGTTGAGAAGACAAAGAAAGGCTGTCATTAAGCACCCATAAGAGAATGAGACAGGAACCAGACCAGCAGCTCTAAGCTCATCATTTTCCAAGTGTTGTCTGTGGAGCAGAAATATTCCCACACCCCCAAACACTCGGTGTAAACATCACCCAGGGAAGAATTAAGGACATGCTTATGATAAGATGAGGGGGGGCAGAGGAGGAAACAACAAATGAACCTTGAATGACTTCACATCACAGGTAGAAACCAGTGCTTAAGCAAAATGTGAACGCTACAGTTAAAAAAAACAGAAAAGAGCAGATAATTAACATTACAAAAGATCTAGGTTGGGCTGAAGGTGAATCTTCACCCATCAATTGAGGAAAGACTAAACACTTTGTTGCACATAAATGCAGTCTATTATTACTGCACTGTTGGAAATGGACCCTAAAGGTCAAAGAATCAGAAAGTAGTAGAAGAAAGAAAATCTGGGCCTTTTTCTCAAACAAACCTTATGCCTGCAATACCTAGATGAATGGTCTTATGACTTTTGGTAGGTCCTGGCACCCATGGCCTGAGTTTCCTCACGTGCTCCAATGAGGTGAGGGAGTCTGGCTAAATGACCTCTGGGGTTCCTTGCAACTTTGCCTCTAGACTCCGCAATCTCATTACTTCTTCTCTTCTGTCCCCCTATTGGCACAAATTTCTGGTTAATCGGATGAGAAATGAAGGAAGGGGAGGTGCCAACTGAAATTCAGAATTTTTCTCTACACACTAGCAGGCTCTTCCACTTTTCCCCTCAGCGCCTCCCCTCACATTTTTGATCAGAAGAAAGGAATTAGGGGAAAGGATAAAACAACTAAAAATAGGTTTTAATATGAGGAAAGCAAAATATGGAAGAAAAACTATTAACCTAAAAGTGAATCACTGAGGTTCAACAAGAACTAAATTCAGCAACTTCACCCCTTGTTTTTTGTACACTTCCTTCCCTTCTCCCACATCCCCCCTCCCAGCTGCCAGTACGTCATAATAAATATGACCTAAGTTGGAATCCTCTGTCACTTACTGGCAATGTGACCCTGGAAAAGTATCTTGGCCTCTCTCATCCTCCTCCGTAAAATAAGAGAGTTAGATGGAACTGCTTCTAAGGTTCCTTTCAAATCTGAAACTCAGAGACTGTGGCTATAAACATGGGACATTATTATCTTTTTCAGCTTCCCTCTAAGCTCTACTTCAGGGGCTCTTAACCTTGTTAATGTCACTGCCTCTTGGTAGTCAAGTGAAACCTTCTTACCCATTCTCACAATAATGATTTTAAATGCATAAAATAAAATATATAGAATTACAAAGAAAGGGGCAGGTAGGTGGCACCACAGAGCAGAAACCACCAGGTCTAGAATCAAGAACACTCATCTTCTTGAGTTCAAATCCAGCTCCAGGCATATACCAGCTGTGTGACCTTGGGTGAGTCACTGAACCCCATGTGCCCCAGTTTCCTCAAAATATAAAATGATCT
Source organism: Phascolarctos cinereus (assembly GCF_003287225.1). Classification (NCBI taxonomy): domain Eukaryota; kingdom Metazoa; phylum Chordata; class Mammalia; order Diprotodontia; family Phascolarctidae; genus Phascolarctos; species Phascolarctos cinereus. The sequence goes on from NW_027555958.1 coordinate 466,097,941, forward strand.
GCAGAAAGAAATAGGAAACCACCCCAGGATCTTTGCCAAGAAAATCCCAAATGGGGTCACGAAGAGTCGAACACGACTGAAAACCAACCACACAACAACAACGACAAAGGAAATCAATTATACCGAAATAGCTGTTCAAATATTTTTAAAACAAGGTCACAAACCTTAAGAATACTGTGGGAATCTGTTTTCTTTGAGTATATTTATATGACACAAGGCTTTTGCATTGGGGTATGGTAGGTATAGAAAAAATGCTTGAAAATTTAGAAAATAAATGATTACAGGATGTATTTTTTTTTTTTTGGTGAGACAATCAGGCTTAAGTGACTTGCCCAGGGTCACACAGCTAATAAGTGTCAAGTGTCTGAGACCAAATTTGAACTCAGGTCCTCCTGACTCCAAGGCCACTGCACCAGGTAGATGCCCCTAGAATGTATTTTTTTAATGCCTACTCATTGATCCTCGTGGAAGTAGGTAAGATTGGATCTTATTCTTCTTCAGTGATTCAGCTTCAATGACTTTCCCAAGGTCACACAGCTCATTAGCACACAGCTAGAATGAGAAGCAGTCTATGTTCTATGGTGCCACCTAGCTGCCCTTTCCTTCGTAATCTTATATATTTAATGCATTTGAAATCGCTATTCTGAGAACGGATGCAAAGGTTTCACTTGACTACGAAAGGGTAGTGACATTAACAAGGTTAAGAGCCCTTGAGATAGAGCTTAGAGTGAATCTTCACACTCCTATTCCAACGCTTTTAAGATGCTCTAATCACAGCTAACTGCCTCGGAGTCCGGCTGAATTGAATCAGTGCACAGTGCCCAGTTTAGTGATGTGGTAGTGCCTTGTATGGCCTTGGCCAAGTATTGGCAAGGGGAAAGTTTCCATTATGGTCCTGTCTGTGGATATTCTGCAGGTAATGTCACTAGGGTAGAGCAGAATGAACACTGAAGTTAGGACCGTGAGAACTGAGTTAAAAGACTAGCTGTGCTCCCTACCTGCTGTGTGACCCTGAGCAGCTTACTTAGACTTACTCTGCCTCAGTTTCCTTATTTGTAAGATAATGATACTCTCTGTCCCATTATCCACCTCAGAATTGTTGTAAGGTTGAAAAAAACATAAGCGAAATGTTTTATAAAACATCAACCAAGACATATTTATCATTGCCATTTCTTTTTAAATATAGGACTTGTGGTTTTATTGGCATAGCAAACTCCCCCTACCAATGCAAATGGTTAACTTGTAGTCTTAAGGCATTGCTTGGGGCACAGAGAGGTTAAGAGACTTGTCTAGGGTCACACAGCCGGGACATGTTAGACTAGAAGGAAGACTTGAAGGCAGGTCTTACCGCTTCCAAGGATGCCTCTCTACCCATTGGGACACATGTGCCTCTTTCTCATTATCAACACTTTTATTATCTGTCAGGTTGGCAAAAACATGTAGATTCTCACGCTTCCCTCAGGAAGGACCCACATACAAGTCAACAGTTCATCATCCTGACATAGGAAATACCTGGAACTCAGTAGCTGAGTCCTGCCAAAGGTGTCCCAAGAATTCAAAGACCCTGGGCCACAGCTGTCAGCTCTACCAAACAGGGAGGCAGGCTACAGGGAGGGCAGCTTCTGAACAAGAGCGAGGTTCATAGGGGGTCTGAGGCCATGCAGTGAGCCACCCTGGGCACAGAGCCACCAGGGCCAGAAGCCCTGGTCAGAGTTGAATCTGTGTCAGGCAGGCCAGCCAAAACACAAAACATGGGTCAAAGAAGGAGGGGTGTGAGTGGTAAGTCAGGAGAGAAGATCTCCAAGGGCCTATAGCGTGGAGAGCTCAGAGGAAGAGTAAGGAAAAGACTAGATGAGAAGAAGGGGCAGAAAACAGTAAAGGAAATGTGTTTATCACTGGAAGCCAAAAGGGAGGTGGAGGTGGGGAGGAAGGGCGGCTCCAGGTCCCCAGGCTAGTGCCCTAAGATAAGGAATCTCCAGTGACTTAGAGCTTAGCACAGCGCCCAGGCACAAAGAAAGAACTTAACATCTCTATAAGTCAAAGAACTCTGGAGTCAAATGCTGTCTCTGCTGCCCACCTGTGAGACCTTGGGCAACTCCTTTCCTCAACCCTAGGCAGTCGGACTAGATGACCTCCTTTCCACCTCTCTGGGCCTCAGTTTCCTCATCTGTAAAACTGAGGAGTTGAACTAGATGAGCCTAGATTTTGATGACTGAATGATAAGTGGAAGTGAGGGCAACAGCCCAGTGTGGAGAACCAGCTCAATCCTGGCCCAGCTGTGGGCTCTCCCATGCAGAAGTGCCAGATGGAGGTGTAGAGCAAGAATGAAGAGGCTTCTGGATTCTGAAGCCATCAAAATTCTGATGGCACCGAAAGTACAATATTAAAATGAGTCTAGTAGGTTGAAAGTCAAGAGATCTGGGTTCTTGTCCCCAGCTCCATTATTATAACAGAAAATATGCAGAGTTGGAGTCAGAAGACCTGAATTCTGCTGCTGACTACTTACGTGATGGTGGGGAAGTCACTTAATTTCTCTGGGCCTCAGATTCTTCATCTGTAAAATTGGGATATTAGACTAGGTTGTCTCTAAGATACCCTCCAACTCTAAAATTCTGATACCTCTGAAGCATCCAGTTTAGCTATCAGTTTCTAAATGGCTTAAGATAATTCTTTAGGTCAGGAAAAAAAAAACCTCTTTGGCAGCATGTTTCCATCTCAGAGAATAAATCATGTAATAATCACGTGATGATCCCTTTAGAACAGGATAGCGTTATTGGTGTGTGCTTTGAATAAGGACAGCAAAAATACCTTCTAGTCAAATCAGGGCAATGAAAGTCAGGCAGGAAACACTCGTCTAGTCTAGCTCCCAAGAGTCCTTGTTGGGGTCACTCCAGTTGTGCAAAGCACTTGGAGCTCTTCTGAAGAGCCATGTTTCTGATGTATTTGAACTGCAAAGAATTAGCATTTGTACTCCAGTCCAAACTCATTGGTCTAACATTCAAGGCCTTCCACAATCTGCTGCCACCTCTCCTTTCTGTGATTTGCTCAGACTAATCACCTCCACATAGAATCAAAGGATTCAGAGCTGGAGGGACCTCAGAGGCCATCTTTTCTGACCCAAACTTCAATCAATTGATCTACAAGCATCTCTTAGCATCTACCAAGGGCCAGGTACTGCGCTAAGCATTGGGGATATAATGGGAAAAACAAAAAAAACAAAAAATAGCTTCTGTCCTCAAGAAGCTTACAACCTAATAGACAGTAACGTACATAAATCAGAATATATAAAAGAGACCCAGAGTGGATTGAAGGTAACCTTTGAGGAGATGGGGAAGGGGCTAGCAGCTGGCACTTGCATAATGATGCACATTTTGGTGCACCTAACAAGGGGTCATCTAGCCTTTGCTTGAAAATTCTCAATGAGGGGGAACCCACTAGGCAGCTAAATGGGCCAGTGAGTAGGGCACTGGACCTGGAGTAGAGAAGAGTAGAATTAAAGCCTACCTGTGGTACTTCTTAGCTGTGTTAACCTGGGCAAGTTAATTAACCTTTTTTCTGCCTCAGTTTCCTCATCTGTAAAATGAGAAGAATAATAGCACTCCCCCCTCCTAGGGTTGTGGTAAAAGAGTTACCGTACACAAAACGTTTTGCAAACCTTAAAGAGCTATATGCAAACCTTAAAGAGCTATATAAATGTTAACTATTGTTATTGTATATTACATAGTATTAGATACTGTCAAGGAATAATTAATAACTATACTGTTCAAAATCCTTCACAACTCTTCATCAGCCTAGGCCTTCCCACCTTTCCAGTCTTCTTCCTCTTTATATACTCCCCTCGCACATACTCTTCAGTCTAGTCACCCTGGCGTCCCAGCTGTTTCTTGAACAAGACCCTTCATCTCCAGACAATGAGCATTTTCATTGGTTGTGCTTCATACCTTGAACACTTCCCTGCCTTTCTCCCAGCTTAAATTTCACCTTGTACAAGAAGCCTTTCCCAAGCCCTCTAAATTCTAGTGCCTTCTCTCAGTGATTATTTCCTCTTTACCCTACAACACCATGTATAATTGTTTGCACATTGCCTCCCCCATTCAAGTGTGAAAGCAGAGTGCCTGGCACATACCAGGTGCTTAATAAATGCTTCCTGAGTGATGATGATCACACGCACACACATGCAAGTGCGTGCATGCGTGACACACACACACACACACACACACACACACATGCACACACATGCACATACACCAGGCAGCCCATTCCACTTTGGGGCAGCTCTCCTGGTTAGGAAGGGTTATGTGATGTCAAGCCTCAATATGCTTCTTGCACCTCCATTGCCCTTCATTCTTCCCTCTAATTCAGAGCTGAACAGGTCTGACCTTTCCTGCTGTCTCTCGCCTGTAAGACAGTTCTCCAGATCCTCCCTGAGCCTGCTCTTCTTCATGTCCAACATGCCCAGTTCCTCCAACCAATCCCCACATGGCATGATTGTGAGAGTTGTAACACAGTGCCTGGTACACAGTAGGCATCAAGTAAATGCTTTCTCTATCTGTCAGCCCATCATCCTATCTGCCCACCTACAAGCCTACCTGTCCTGTCTACCTCTTCTGAATATTCCCTAGTTTATTACTGTCTTTCCTAAAGCTGCCCACAATACTCCAGATCCTCCAGGGGAGAGGACAGTGGGACTGGGCTCTTTATTTCTGGGAGCTCTGCACACTCTTAATGCAACCTAAGGGCACCTTAGCTTTTTTTTTGGGGGGGGGTGCTGCTATGTCATACTATTTACCCATATCGAGCTTGCAGTCCACTAAGACACTCAGATCATTTTCAGACAAACTACCTAAACATGTAATCTATGCTCCTACTAAACTGGTCTACCTTTGGTCCTTCCACTGCCCCCAAATGACCTTTGAATACTTTTCTTGGTCTCTTTGCTCCTCATACCTGGAATCCCTTCTCTTTCCCTCTTTATCTACTAATCCTTTAACACCCAGCTCAAATCTGACCTCTTCCACAAGAAGCCTTCCCTGATTGCCCTGGTTAGTTAGTTATCTTGAGCAGTATTGAGCCTTGAGGGTCCAAATCCCGTGTTGTTGCAAAGGCCGCTGAGAAACATGAAAGTTTGGCACACCACGGATGCCTCGGTTCTCCCAAGACAATCCACCCAGCCTCCAGGATTGCCAGGCACGGGATAGGTGCTGGTCATTATCAAACTGTCTCTATATCTAACAATATTCTCAAATGTGTGCCCTTGGACAAATCACTTCCACCCTTCTAAGTATCAGTTTCCTCTCCAGTAAAATGAGAGGATTGGATGAAATGATCTCTAAACTTCTTTCCAGCTCATGCTCCAAGATTCTATGATATTAACACCGTTTTCCTGAGTGCAATTCATGACGATTAATTCTAGTTTGGAATATTTTAAATTGTCTTTCCAGAGGGAAGATTTTCTACCTTGACCTTCTCAAGAGGTCACCGATCTTTTCAGCAAAAACAGTCACTGACTAACATTTATAATAGCCCTTTCATGACATTTGATCATTGAAGAAACTCCTAATGCAGGTATCATCTATCCAAAGTACTTTGAAGTTCAGAAGGGATGATATGATTAATTCAAGACCACCCAGACCCAAAGAGGCCAAGATGCCAGACTGGAATGCTGCAGACTCCAAAGCCAGTACATTGCCCTGGTACATCTCCTGCCTTCAAACCTTTGCCCACCCAGGCTCTCCCCTATGCCTTGAATTCTCTTCCTTCACATAGCCACCTCTTGTAAATCTTTGTTCCCTCCCAAAGCCCAGCTCAGGTACCCTCCGTACAGGACCTTCCTTTATTCCCGCCCAACTGTTAGTGTTGCCTGGCCCCTAGTCTAGACAGAATCAGAGAATTTCAGAGGTCCTCAGCAGACACTTAGTCTAACTTTATACAAATTATATGTATGTATGTATGTATGTATGTATGTATGTATTATGTATGTATAAACGTGCCAATGAGGGAAGTATAAACCTAGAATAGTAAAATGGCAAACTGGGACTAAGCCATTCAGTGCCTGAAACAGAATTTGAACCTAGGTCTTCCTGACTCCAAGTTCAGCGAGCTATAGGATTGGGAGGTAGGGGTGGGTGGCCATGACATTTGTTTCACACCTATGTGTATACATTGGAATTGGGATCCCTGGGTGGGAGGACAGAGATAATTTTAAGAACTCCCTTCCACATTATCCAGACTCTGACCCACCTTCTCTGATTCATTCCAACATAACACCCCTGGGGAGGGTTTGTGCAAAAGTTTTTAGTTTGTGCACAAAAGATCATGGGAGTCCACAAGGTGTGGAAGGTATTTTCCTGAAATCACACAAAGCATTTTCTCCAAATGAACGGTACCGGCTCCTACCATCCACCTCCACCACCCCTACCGTCTGCCCTCACCACAAAGTACAAGGCAGAGGAATTGGTGTGAAAGTTTCCCGGAGCCCTTTCAAGCATCAATGCTGCTGCCCCTCTTACCACCAGCCAGCGAGCCAAAGATCCCTGGAAATTAAAGGCAAACACTCAACAGCAGCTCAATGGGGCCTTGAGACCGATAGATCCGAGGAGAAAACTGACATGAAACGCAGGTCATTTTCAACAGCAAAGATAAAAAAAAAAAGCCTCTTCCCTATCGCATCCCTACTCCCATTCTGCTCTGAACGTGTCCTTCTACAGGATACAAATGTATCACTTCGGGTCTTATCACTCTCGCGGCCCCAGACAACCGAGGAGATCCAGAGCTCACGGCCAAGCTCGGCTTGTCCACACTTTAGAGCCCCGCACTTAGCTCCCAGGGCTTTTATACTTATCTGAGCCCATAAACTTCGGCAGGGCCGAAGGTGGGGCTCTTTGTTCTGTTTGATTTGAAAAGCCCCCTTTTAATTTCGTCTCTCCTGACGCGTCCAGAGACCGAAGATGGCAGACAAGCAGGATTCCCAGCGTGTCCAGGGACCCCTCAACGAACCTCCCTCCCCCAACCCCTAGTCTGTTTTCCTGACTGCCCAGGGCGTCAGGCAGAATGTCTGCCTTCTCAAGGGCCCGGGCTGCAAACACCTGATCCTAAGAAACCATATTCTCTCATCTCCCTGGAAGCTTCTGGACAAATATGAAAATAACACACACGCAGAGAGCCCACATCTATCTATGAGATCTTGCGGAGGGAGGAGAGATGGGGGAGACTCTTCGTTCTTATCCGACTCATCGCGGGGCCGTTCTTTCTAGCCCTGACGTTTCTTGGTCTGACTTGTTTGTCTGAGCCCCTGGCCCTGGCACAGGAATGGGGTAAATAGATGAGCGATCCAGAGGCTTGGTTTCAACCTATTTCTCCCTTAAAGATAATCTGAGGTGCTTTTCCCCTCTCCTTTCCTTCGACATCCCTCCCAAACTGAGGAGTCCCAGGCCCCCTGTTGGGGTGGGGGAGGGGTAGGTCAGCGTGGCACTTCTTCCTTGAGCAGCGAGAAGGGGGGGGACGCGTCTGAGCCCCTATTACTCAGTGCCCCGGGGAACAAGCCCCCCCCCGAGAGTCCTCAGGGGGTTTGGAGAGCAAAGACTCGATGATAGCTTGTAAGAGGGAGGAGTTAAAAATCTCTCTCACTCCCTCAATTCCCACCGCGATTCTGCTCCTACCTTGACCTCCGCGGGGTCCAGTTTGGAGCCCAGAAAAGAGAGAAGTGTCCTCGACCGCCCGCAGCCCCAGCACTGCCCCCCCCAACCCCGCCCCACTCTAGGGGCCGCACGCAGGATGTACTTGGCCGACATAAACAGGATGTCAGACGGCGCGTTCGGATCTTGTTTAGGAAAACTTTGTATTTTAATTGAACGACACAGAGCGGGGGGCGAGGGCGGTAAAGATAGAGGGCCCATAACTTTAGATCTGCCGCTATAAGCCGATCCCGGCTGGGGACCCCCGGGGCAGCGCTGACCGCCCTCCTCCCCAAAGCTGGAAATCCCCGATCCCGCCCGCTGCTGTCCCCAGCCCCCGGGTGGCCCTGGGGAGAGCCCAGCCCCCCTCCCCGGCGCGCCAGTAGAGGAGTGGAGAGGGCAGCTGTGGGAACTTTGCCCCCCCCCACCTCCGCCGCATCCTGCTGACCCCTATTTCCTGCCCCATCTGGCAGACCCCTGCCGCCCCCTCCCCCGCCTTGGCACTCACCACTTCCGCGTGCTGCTCCGGGCTCTACTGGCAGGCAGGCAGACAGGCAGCGCCAGGGCCCCCAGGCCCCGGGCCCAGTTCGGCTCGGCTCGCTAGGCAGCCAGGCCCGCGCTGCCACCCCGCATGGAGCAGAGCTGTACAGGCCGAGGGCGCGGCGGGCTGGGCGCAGGGCGCAGGCAGGACCGGGGGCACTAAGACTGCCGGAGAGACACGCTTACGGCCGGCAGCTCAGCCAGCCTGCTCGCTCAGTTCTCCCTCGGCTCGGCTCGGCTCAACTTTGGGGCAGCGACCTGGGCTGCTTCGGCAGTCCAGCCCCGCCTCCCCTGCCTGCTTCGGCTCCGCCTCTCCTTCTCCCTCCCCTGTCTGGGGAGGTGCGATTGCCGCCGCAGCTGCGGCCGCTTGGCTCGGCCTTCAGTGCCTCTGGGCGGTCCAGGGCGGTCCGACAGCTAGTCTTGACACCCCGCCCCTCCTCACCTCCGGTCAGCTGGGGCTGGGGCCGGGGCTGAGGCTGTGGTTGTGGCAATGGCCCTGAGAAGGGAGTGGAAAGGCCGCCGGAGCCCGCCCAGCCAGCCAGCTGACATCATCCGAGTGACAGCTCAAGCCGGGAAGGGAGATGAAGGTGGGGGAGGGGAGAGCAGCGGGACAGGGTTTGGGCACCGCCGCCACCTCCTCTCCCCTCCTCTGCCCTCCCCTGCCCTTCCGCACCCTCCACGCTAATTCACCAGCGATTTCTAGGTGAGAGGAGTGAGTGGGCAGCAGATTTATTCATCCAGGAGGCCCAAGGCGGGGGTGCTTAGGTAGGTGCCTAGCACACAGGGGGATGAAGTCACTCTTTGGGGACGCTCCTGCTCCCTCCACTCCTGGCGAATTGAACAGGGAAAAGGAGAAACGTTGGCTTTTTCTTCCTCTTCTTTCATAATCTGGAAAGAAAATGATTGAGAAGAAATGGCAGGAAACAGATAGGACCTAAGGCCTAAGACTATGTTGCCATAATAATAACTCATTGATTTAGATCCCTGAAGTTAATAAGAGCAGCAGGGTATAGGAAAAGGGCACGTCTTCAGGTCTCCTCCTGGAGACCTGTGTTCAAGTCCTCAGATATTCTGACTCTATGCATCTGGTACATGGGGAGACTCGGGTCTAGAAGGTACCTGCTAGTGCAATATCCTTATTCTTACAGAAGCAAACAAACAAACAAATAAATAAATAAATAAATGTGTCGGAGAGTGTATGTGACTTATCCAAGTACTCCCAGAAGCTCTTTAAGTTCTAAGGAAGTGACTGATAGGCATTGGTAGAGGGAATTCACTCACTGGAAGCTCGCTATACCAATGAGATATTCAGCGCTCCTCTCTGAAGTTTCCAAAGCTCTCTCCGCATGTGAACCAGGCTACGAGAATAAGAGAGAAGAGTGTTAGATTAGAACAGTTGAATTTAGTCTTGTTCTGTTGCTAATCAGCTTAGACCTCAGTTTCCCTAGTTGTAAAATAGGTTGAGCTAAATAATGTCTAAGGTCCCTTCCATCACTAACCATCTAGGCAGGTAAGGAGCTTGCTCTAACACTTTAGGGTCCACAAATGTATTTCTTAAAAACCAGTTGAGATAGGTAGTATTATGTTATTAATATAAATAAGGAAACTGAGGCCCAGGGAATCAGAGGGGTAAAACAAGTGGACCGTGGCACATAACTGTGATGTGTGAAAGGCTCAGGTCACCTGACTGCAAGTCTATCAGTCTCCTGACTAAACAAGGATGCCTTTTGCCCATGGGAGTTGGGGGACTTGCGATTTGCATAGCTGTGACTTGGGTCTCCTACCTTCAGTAACTACACATCGTAGCTCCATAACACTTTGTTCTGTGAGATCAGTAGTCAAAGTGTTTCTTTTTCTTATTGGAACCTTCCGTGTCATTGGAATAGGGAACTTCTAGCACGTAAGCTCACTCTCCAGATGCAGATTTGTGCACCTGCTCAGTCTCTCCCTTGTGACCTTCACAGACTACCTGGGGCCCTGAGACAGGGTAAGATTTACCCAGAGTGCCCACAGACAGTGTGCCTAAGGGGCAGGTGTCTTAGGCTTCCTAACTCTGAGGCCGTCTCTCAGCCAAGGACATCAAAGTGTCTGGGTTAGCCATTCAGTGCCTCAGGCACCTCCACACTCTTACAACTGAGGCAAATTTCTTTTGTTCCTTTTCCTCCTGTATTCCCCAGTTGGGAGCATGTCTGCTCAGAGAGAACACACTTCAGAAACTCTCCGGGGAATAATTAAACCCAGGTTACTAAGCCTCCATTACCTCTCTGGAAGTCTTAGCCTGGCTCAGAGGTGGACAATGGATTCTCTAAGCCAGGACTGCAGAATGTACCGTGTCATAGGCCTGACCAAACTGACAACCTCTTCTGTATTGCCTGGACACAGCCTTCCTGCCAGCCCTCCTCGGACCAGCCTAGTAACTAGAGCCTTGTCTTCAGGGGAAGCTCCTCCCTAGGTGGGGCATTGGGCAATGCATTTAGGGACCGAAAGGATTCTCAAAATTCATTAGCCAAAGTGTAGAGCATTGTGATATGAGTAGGCAGGAGAACCCACAATGATGAATTAGTAAACCCTTGAAATTTAGAAGTGCTGAACCCAGTCCTGGGCAAGGCTTTGTGGAGGCATGAGCCAGGGTGCAATGTTTCATAAACAGTAAATAGTGGTGGGACCTGGGCAAGGCACTTTATCTGAAGAGGTGGAGCTGGCAAAGGACTGAGAACTAGGAAGACCTGGGCTTTAACCTTGCCTCTGACATGTAATAGATGGGTACCTGTAGGCAAGTCACAACCTTTCTCAGCCTCACTTTCCTGAGATAACATTTGTAAAGCATTCTGCAAACCCTAACATGTTAGCAAGAAAGAACATTCTACTACAGACTTCATAAACACTAAGCTGTGTGAAGCTAGATAGTCACACAAACTGAGTCTGCTTCGATTTCCTCATCTGCAAAATCAATCCATCAGTGATCATTTATTAAACACCTGCTATGTGCCAGACACTATGCTAAGAGATAGGGACACAAAAAGAAAATAGGAATAATATTAGCATCGACCTCCCTGGGTTGTTGTGGGCATCAAACAAGATAATTTACACACTGCTCTGCCAACCTTCAAGGCTGCAGCAGTGAGAGTAATTGTTACTGCTCTATCTGAGCCACCCAGTTACCTGCCTCACAGAAGCTGAGCCGGAGGGACCTTGGGGGCTCTCCTTTCCCAAAGATCAGATGATAATATTTGTATATCACTCAGCACAGTGCTGGGCTCATAGTAAGTGCTTAATAAATGCTTATTCCCTTCCCACTTCCCCTCCCACTTTGCTTCCCCCTCATAGAACCTCAACATTCCTTCAAAGGACAGTTCAAATGCCACCTCCTAGTCAAGGCTTTTCTTGACTCTCCCCTCCCCCCCCCCCCCCCGTGCTCTCCCCTTGCCACCAAATTACATTTACTCGGCAGATATTCTCTGTATGTTTCCCTATGCAATCTTGTTTTTCTCCCGGTAACATGTAAGCTCCCTGAGGACAAGCATCATTTTCATTTTGTCTTTGTATTCCCAGCTCCTGGCACATGTTTTATCAGTGAAAATAACATTTAAAGAGATACATTAGCACATGCTTTGTCCCTGTGGCATAGTGGCTGGCATGCTGGACCTGGAATCAGAAGGATATTAGTTCAAATCCTGCCTGAAACACTTAGCAGCTGTGTGACACTGGGTGAGTCATTTAATCTCTATCAGCCTCAATTTCTTCTTCAATAAAATGGAGATAATTATAGCACCTGCCTCCCAGGCTCATTATGAAAATCAAATGAGATTACTTATGTAAAGTGCTTCGCAAACTTGAAAGTGCTCTACACTACTTCATGCTATTCAAAGGGAAAGACCACAGTTCCTTACTATTTGACTTGCCCCTGAAACCTCCTTTCCGTGTTGTCTGCCCTTTTTAGAATGTGAGCTCCTCGAGAGGGGGCCTGTCTTTGGGTGTGTGTGTGTGTGTGTGTGTGTGTGTGTGTGTGTGTGTGTGTGTGTGTGAGTGAGTGAGTGTGTGTGTGTGAGTGTGTTGAGTGAGTGTGGGGGGTGAGTGTGAGTGTGTGTGAGTGTGTGGGTGTGTGTGGGTGTGTGGGTGTTAATCTCCAGGGCTTAGCACATGACAGTCATTCAGTCAGGTTTGTTTTTTGTCGTTGTTGTTTGTTTGCTTTCAGTCACGTCCAACTATTGCTGACCCCATGTGGGGTTTTCTTGGCAAAGATGCTGGAGAGGTTTATCATTTCCTCCCCCTGCTCATTTTACAGATGAGGAAAGTGAGGCAAATAGGGTTAAGTGCCTTGCCCAAGGTCACACAGCTAGTAAGTGTCTGAGGTCAGATTTGAACTCAAGAAGATGAGTCTCTTGACTTCAGACCTGGTGCCGTACTTACTTCACCATCTAGCTGCAAGCACTGCTTATTAAATGCCCTTTCATTTATTCATTCATTATTATCAAAGCTTCCCCCTCCCGCCTACTTTCCCCCTACTCAGTTTAAGCAGGAAAAGTGACTTTTAAAAACCCAATTATTAGGGAGCCCAGGACTCTCCACTGTAATTGGTTAAGTTTTTAAATGTACATTCAGAATCAACTGCAGCATTAGTTAGAGAAAGGGGAAGATGCTTGGGAGCACAGTATCTCTCATACCTCTGCTAGATGCTCTTGCAAGGTAATAGGCATTATAGAGACTTCAGCTCTTATCTCCCAAAACAGACTGCAAGCTCCCTGAGGGCAAGGACTGAATCTTATTCATCTTTGTATCTCCACCAGGGCTGGCACAGGGCCTAGCCAAAATAGAAAATTCTGCTTCAGACATTTACTTAGCTTGTGTGAACCTGGGTAATCACATAACCTTTGTCTCCTTCAGTTTTCTCATCTGTAAAATCAGAGAACATAGGACAGCTTGAATGGACAGCCTGGTATTTGGGAGATATTTCTCTGATTTCCATGTTTTAGTGATGTCTCTTCTTTTTTCAGGGCCCTATCTTTTTTTTTTTTAATAAATCCCTCTGCTACTCAGTGAGCCATCCCTTATCATAAAGAATAAGAAATAAAGAGCAAAAAAAGGAGTTTCATAAAAACTAACCAAGATATCAACTGGGTCTGACAGGGCATGGAACATTCCACACCCAGAATCCCATAGCTCTGCAAAGGAGGGAGAGAGGTGCTTTGTCTTATTTCCCCCAAGAGGCAGGACTTGGTTATTATAATTAAGCAACATCTGTGATCAAAAAATAATAATAATTGAGAAAGGGCTCTGGCGTCTTTGTCCCCTTACAGAGGACTTTTGGATGAGACAGAAGGAACAGCTGCTGGTGGATAGAGGACCCACATGGCTCATTTCTTAGTCTCTTACAGTTTGGAGGGCTTCAGTGGCCTGTGCAGAAGAAGCAGACTGGCCAGTGATGCTAAAAGTAAGAAGCCTTTCTTTGGTACACTTTATTCATACAGGGGGCTCGAGGCTCAAAGGGAGAGCCCAAGATGACAACCCTGAGGGGTCCAGAGGAGCCCAAGGAGCAGATAAAATCAGAGTGGCCATAGCCTGACCTTCTGGGCAGGACAGAAGGTGTGCATGCAGATACTGCTGTCCAGTCACTCCTACTATTGGGAGGGAAGGCAGCTGAGGACTAACCTCTGTCACCAGGGCCCTGTGCCAACCTTCCTTGATGTGGCTGGGAAGTGACACGTCCCGAAAACTGGGACAATGGACACCACCACACCCATCCTCAGGCAGCTTGAACTAGGGGAGCCTAGGACAGGCCAAACATTGGGCTGTCACAAGGTGGGACAGGACCTGAGTTTCCTCCTGTAGAACAGAGCTGAGTCTTCCTCAGTTACCTCCAATTGGTTTTGTGTTGGGTTTTTTTTTTTCACAGTCAAGGAGGCACCAGTGGTGGAGTTTGCAATGGACATGGAAGGTATTAAGCATGGAAAATTCCAGAAAATGAAACAATCAGAAGGCATCAGGGAATGTGTAAAGTTGTGACAGCTCGGTGTGATTGTAGAATCAACAAATTTAGAGTAGGAAGGAATCCCAGAGGTCCTAATTTTATAGAGGAAAAAGAGAGTGGAAAAAGTGAAAAGCCTGGAGAGGTGAATTACCCAGGATCATGCAAGTACCAGTGATAGAGTCAGGATTCAAACCCCCATCCTCTGACTCCAGATTCAGTGATCTTTCCATCGAAGTGCACTGGCTCTTGAAAGAGACACTAGGCACCAGCATGCCTTCAAAACAAAACAAAAGCCGAGGTTTTCCTGGACTAACTCAGATGTGTCATGTATTGAACAGCATCCACTATGTCCAATGTAGCATTTTAGACAAGTCAAGGAAGGACATAGCTATTTAGAGATGGGTGAGCAAGGGCGGCCTGGGGGCAAGATGGGCTGCAGATGAGCAGGTGCAGGGAGATGAGAAAGGGAAGCAACTAATCCCAAGCACACACTTAACTCTTAAGTCCTTGGCCCTGAAGCCAGCAGGCTGCAGGGTGAGACAGAGACCTGGCTGTCTATTCCCTGTTGGAGCATTGGATTTGGGAGGATCTCATTAGGGACTGGAAAGATAGTGCATTCATTTAGAAATGTGTGCTGAAATTATTTCATTGCCTTATTAGTAGTAGTAATAATAGCTAACATTTATAAAGCACTTTAAAGTTTGCAAAGTGCTTTACGTGTGTGTGTGTGTGTGTGTGTGTGTGTGTGTGTGAACACAATCCCAGCCTTCAAGGAGGTGACATTCTAATGGGAGAAGACAGCACATAAAAGGAATCTTGAAAGTGCCAAAGTCTCACAGGAAAGCTAGGTTGGATCCCATCCACGAGGCCATGAGGGTCATGGTGGGGAAAGAGCTCCACTCGCCTAGGGAGTTTGACTCTTAGCCCAGCCATTAACTACCATGTGACATTGGGTGGATTGTGTTACTTTCCCATGCCTCGAGTTCCTCATCTATAAAATGGGCATCATAACATGCTCCCTGCCTGGCTGTCATGGCATTGTCATGAGGATGAAATAAGATCCAAAGAGTTAGAGCTGAGAATGCCCTGGGGGCATCAGTTAGTCCAACCCTCTGCATTTGAGAGCTGAGAAAGCTGAGTTTCCAAAGCCTTGCCCAAGGTCAGCAGTATGACATTTAAAGAGCTCTCAAGGGTCTGCAAAACACTCCACGCAAGTTGTCTCATTTGAGCTTCCCAACAGCCCCAAAACGTAGATACCTAGGGAAAGAATAAGCATTTATACAGCACCTACTAAGTGCCAGGCACTGTGCTAAGGGCTTTGCAAATGTTATCCCACTTGATCCTCACAGCCCTGCAAAATGGGTGCTGTTATTATCTCCATTTTACAGTTGAGGAAACTGAGGCAAAGGTAAAGTGACTTGCCCAGGGTCACACAGCAGGTCAGAGTCTTAGGCTGGATTTGAATTCAGGTCTTCCAGATTCTAAGCCTAGCACTCCATCCACTGCACCACATGCTTATTTTTAATTTGAGGAAACTGAGGCTTTGAGAAGTTGGCATGCTGCCAGTGTCAGTGGTGGGATTTGAACACAAGTCTTCCTACCTCCAAGCACCATTATCCATGGTGCCGGGCTGTCTAAATGTCATCCAGATTGCCCCACTAGGACGGAGTAGGGTTGGATAGCAGCAAGACAAACATGGGCTAAAGAGGTTGTTGTGACCCAGAGGTTACCATGGCTCAGGAGGGGACAGCTCCAGCTCCGTAGCTCCCCATTCAAATCCAGTGCCAGCACTACTGAACACATTGTGGTTTCTTGGCTTGGCAAAGGCTCAGTGCAATGGGCTCTCTTCATTGTCAGAAAGCAAAGCAGTTAAAGAGAGACAGCAAAACAATAAGTACTGGGATTACAACAATGTAAATGAAAAGAAACCCCCAAAAGTGAAAAGGTGGGAGGCTACCGGTGTGGAACACTGCATTCTATGGCGAGGTCAAACTCAAGTGACCAATCAGAGACCAATAGTTACAAGGGATCTCAGAGGCTGTCTAGATTCTGGTTAGCTCTCTCTGTCTCTCTCTCTCTGTCTCTCTCTATGTCTCTGTCTCTGTTTCTGTCTCTCTCATTCTCTCTCTCTCTCTTTCTTCTCTGTCTCTCTCTGTCTTTCTCTTCTCTCTCTCCCTCTGTCTCTCTGTCTCTCTCTCTGTTTCTCTGTCTCACTTCTCTCTCTCCCTCCCCTTCTCTCTTCTCTGTTCTCTCTCTCTCCTCTCTCTCTCTCTCTCTCTCTCTCTCTCTCTCTCTCTCTCTCTCTCTCTCTCTCTCTGTCTCTCTCTCTCTCTCTTCTCTGTCTCTGTGTCTGTCTTT
Source organism: Phascolarctos cinereus (assembly GCF_003287225.1). Classification (NCBI taxonomy): domain Eukaryota; kingdom Metazoa; phylum Chordata; class Mammalia; order Diprotodontia; family Phascolarctidae; genus Phascolarctos; species Phascolarctos cinereus. The sequence goes on from NW_027555958.1 coordinate 466,114,480, forward strand.
CTGTCCCCTCCCTTCTTCTCTTTATTCTTTCATATAAGAAATAGCTGGCTACTTAGGGACAAAGAGGGATATATATTTGAAACTGAATGTGATATAAAAACAAAAATATCAATAACATTTCTTTTTTTAAAGAGGTCAGAGCAAAATAATCATGATAACCACTTCTATTTCTGTACTCCTCATGACAACCCCATAAGAGCATTTTGACAGATACTATTAGTCCCATTTTATGAATGAGGAAAATGAGTCTCAGAGTCTGGTGCAGCAAGCAAATGCTGACTATATAAGGAAAAGAAGGAATCAGTCCTTGTGTGCTTTTCTTTTTAGCTGTTTTTATTATCATCATCTTCATCATCATGACTAGCATTAATGTAGTGCCTGCTACGTGCCAGATACTGTGCTAAGCATTTTACCAATATTATCTCATTTGATCCTCACAGCAACCTTGGGAGATAGGGGCAATTATTATCCCTACTTTGCAGTTGAGGAAACTGAGGCAGATAGCTGTTAAGTAACTTGCCAGAGGTCACATAGCTACTAATTTTCACCTAGGAATCAATCAGCAAAACAAAAAGGCAAATGTAAAATAAAGAGGCCTAGGGGAGATAGTTCATTATCGTGGAAAGACTCTGGATTTGAAATCAGAAAGCTGATTCTCTGACAAGTATTAAGGAACAAAACTTGCTGCTTGCTGTAGGGGATAGAGTGCTGGATTTGGAGTCTCAGATATGTATTAATTGTGTGACCGTAGGCAACTTACTTAAGCTCTCTCAGCCTCAGTTTCTTCATCTGTAAAATGTGGACAATCAGAGCACCTATCTCACAGGTCTGTTGATTAGATGAAATAACATACATAAGGCTTGCAACATGAAAGTGTTATGTAAATGTCAGCCATCATCATCATCATCATCACGTGCCAGGCTGTGTGTTAGGTGCTGAAGACACAAAGAAAAGTATGAGAACACCCCTGTTCTCAAGGCGCTTATATATAATTATATTATAATATTAAGTTACATATTATATACTATAATATTATATTATGGTATGTATCATGTTATATATTAGCCACTTATCTCCTTTGGATCTCAGTATCGTGTGGAGGGAGCGCTGCAGGCATTGTTATTCTCACTTCACTCTTGGGGGAAAGGAGGTCTGGAGAAATTACCCAAGGTGACAGGGCAGGCTAGTGTCAACTCAGGTCTGTTGGCCCATCCCGGCCTTTTGCCATGTTTTTCCCTTGGTACCAAACTTCCTCTTTCCAGAGATGGCATTAGAATGATTTCTATAAAGCCAGATGTGAGTTCCTAACATGTGAGTCTCAAGATACAGGGCAGGATAATTAATTAGCACTCTTGTTTATTCTGGTTGTATTCATATTATGCATTATTGGAGGTTTTGTGGCTCCACATAATTAGGGCCAATGAAAAGGAATCAATGGAGCTTGGATTTAAGGACCCTCCAGGAAGATCTGTTTACCTTTGTTTATAGAGAGCATTAGATCAGGACACTAGCTGAGGAGAGGAGCTGCCTAATGATGCTGCCTTTCAAAATCTATTAAGTTTTACACGAATGTCTGATTGGTTTGGATTGAATTACTAGCTCTAGTAATGAGGCTTCAACCTCAGGGGATTTAGCATAACACATGAATAATTAAAGAGTTTCAGCAGGATGAGTTTATCATTCTCAAAGCACTTTCTAGACAGATATTAAGTAAACTGGTCCTGGGGAGATGAGGCTGCCCTGGGGATGCAAGCACAGAACTTTGCTCTGGCCCCCGGTAACCTGTTAGCTCCTGGAAGGCAAGCAATGCCTTGCCTTTGGTTTTTGTATCCTTGGCACTCAGCTATGTGACACGCACGTGGCAGATAACTTCTTAAACACTTCTCTATTCTGATTGGCTCACTCCCACTTCTGCCACCAACTTGTTTGTGACATCTTGGGGAAGTCCTTGCTTCCCTCAGAGCCTCAGTTTCTTTACCAGTGAAATGAGCATAACAACATCTGTGTAACAGTTACAATGAGGTTGTGTGTAGCAAAAGCCTTTTAAACCTTAGAGCATGATGTCAACATTAGCCATTGTTATCACTTAATCTCCCAGGGCTTCAATTTCTTCAGAGGTAAAAGAAAGGGCAAAGGAATAAGCATTTATATAACACCTACTATGTGCCAGTCACTGTGCTAAGCACTTCATAAATATTATCTCTTTTGGTCCTCACAATAACATTGCAAAGTAGATGCTGTTATTATCCCTATTTTACAGATGAAGAGGTGAAGTCACTTGGCCAGGGTCACCCAGCCAGTAAGTGTCCCAGCCTGAATTTGAACTCGGATCTTCCTGACTCCAAACCCAGTGCTCTATCTATTGCCACAACCTACCTGCCTCAGGAAATAGGATTGGAGAAGAAGGAGGGAATGAGATAAGGAAAATGGCATCTAAGTTCCTATCTATCATTCACATCCTATGATTCAATGATTTGTAACCTCATGGCATCTGTGTCAACAACAAATTAAAATTCAACAGATATTTATTAAGCATTTATATGCACAAAAAGGCCTTGGGGAATAAAGACAAAAATTACCAGGAACTCATATTAGGGGCAGCCAATAATAGTGGATAGAGCACCAGGCTGAGAGTCAGAAAGATCTGATTTCAGGCAAGGCCTCAGATGCCAGCTGCTTGTCAGCTGGGTGAGCTGAGCCTCTGTTTTCTTAACAATAAATAGGGCTAATAATAGCACCTACCTCACAGCGTCATTTTGGGGATCAAATGAGCTAATATTAGTATATTGAGTGCTTTGTAAATCTTACATAAATATGAGCTATTGGGGGAGGTACAATGTAAGTCTGTCAGTTACCCAGCATTTAAGTACCAGGCACTGTGCTAAGTGAATGAGATGCAAAAGAGGGCAAAAGACAGTCCCCGCTCCCAAAGAGCTCACAGTCTAAGGGGATGGGGGGAGAGAAATAACATGCAAACAGTTACTTACAAATAAGAGACATGTTGGGGAAATACTCTCTGAGGGAAGAAGGCTTCTCTTAGAAAGTGGGAATTTTGCTAAGCAGCCAGGTAAGAGGGGAGGTAGTGATGAAGACAGAGCATTCGAGGCATATCCACCAGCCAGCCGAAACTACCTGAGTTGGGAGAAGGGGTGTCTTTGGGGAGGGACAGCAAGGATGCCGGGTCACTGATTCACAGAGTATGTGGAAAGGAGGGAGTTATAAAAAGACTGGAGAGGTAGGAAGAGGAGAAGCTACGAAGGGCTTTAAAATCCAAACAGAGAATGTTGTCTTTAGTTTTGGCATTGAGTGAATGGAGGGGCTGTGTGATGACATGGTCGGATCAGCTTCACTGATGAGTAGAGAGGATGGACTGAAGTGGGGAAAGACTGGGAGGAGACAAAGTAGCTCAGTCACTGACTACCCATGGGCAGGTTGTGAGGACCTGCAGGAGAGTGGGGGCAGTGTCAGAGCAAAGAAGGGAGCGATGTTAGGAAGGTGATGGCATTTGGTGACCAATTGGATGTGGAGGGAAGAGAGCAAGAGAGGATTTGAGGATGACGTGTCAAGCCCAGGTGACCGGGAAGATGGTGAGACTCTTCCCGATAATAGGGAAGTTAGGAGGATTTAAGGGAAAGACAGTGAGTTCGGTTTGGGATATATTAAATTTAATAAATTCATAAGTAATTCATAATTTATAAACAAAAATTTTATAAATAAATAAGTTTATTTATGTTAAAGTTAAGATATCTATGAGACATTCAATTTGAGATATCCAATATGCATTTGGAGATGTGAACCAGAGGTTGAGATGTGAGAGCTAGATAAATAAATTTGAGAATCACGTACAAAGAGATAATAATCATTGAATCTGTGTACACAGATGAACATTAGACAGGGTAGGATGTGATGGAGACAAAGGAAAGATCCAGGCCAGATTTCCCCCATTTTACAAATGGTTAATTGACTAGAATGTAAGCTGCTCATGGTCAGGAATTATCCCTGTCATTATATCCCTAGTACCTAGGCACAGAATCATTCAATCAATAAACATTTATTAAATGTCTATCTATTGTGCGTTAGGCCCTGTGTTCATTACTAGAGGTTCAATATTTGCTGTTGAATTGGATTGAAACAAAAATGTGAAATTATGGCCTCTAAGATCAAAAAGCAAAATACAAATTGTAGCTAGGATTAGAATGTGTACCTTTCCCAAATCTCATTCTCCATTCAGGTCTACAGAGCAATGATGTCCAAGAAAGGTGATCTCAATTCCTAGAGCCCTTATTGGTGGTTTAAAAAAAAAACAATCAAACACATGATAGGTCTTTTGGGAGAAGCCCAAGGAAGTGTAATGGGACCCTTGACTTCAAGGAATCCATATAGTTGGAGATAAGACCTACAGGCATAAAAACAGATCACCAGAAGGGTCTTATGTCACACATTAATTAGCCTTTAAAGCACAATGCTGGCTCCTATTGCACTTTCCAATTTTATTTCAAATTATTCCCCTTTATTCACTCTGTGCTGACCAATGTGGCTGACTTGCTCACAACACTCGTCTTCCCTCTTTGCCTCTAGGCAGGCTGAGCTTCAAGCCTGGAATCTACTGTATTTGTGGCTATGACCCCTCAGAATCCCCAATCCCACTTTGTTTTGTTTTCACTGAAGCTCTTTAAACTAACTTTGGTTATCTAAATTTCATAAGAATGTCTGTGACAACTGAAGCTTTCGGATAGTGGGGTGAGATGTTGGTCTTGGCATCAGAATTACAGAATCATCTATTTAGAGCTAAGATGGTCCTTGGAGACCAGCTAGCCCAATCCTTCTGTTTTCCTTCTGGTGAAGAAAGTGACTCCTCAAGAGATGAAATGACATTGACTCGAGACTAGAGCTAGAAGGACCTCAGAAGCCATGGATGGACAGTGCAGCCAAATTGATTTTTAAAGCACCATTTGGATTAGGTCTAAAGACTCTAGGGGCTCCCATTGGCCTCTTGGATAAAGTGCATCCTTCTCTGTTTGGAGTTGAAAGTCCTTCCTAATCTGGCCTCAGTTTACCCTTCTAGGCTTAGTCAGTCAATTGATAAACATTTATTAAGCCTACTACGTAAACCTACTGTTAAGCTCCTACTATGTGCCAGGCACAGTGCCTAAGCGCTAGAGATGCAAATATAGAAGGAAAAAATTCCCTGCCCTCAAAGAAGTGATAGTCTGCAAACTGCTCTCCTTCCTGCTGACCCTGCCTCCCACATTTTAGCCAAACAAATCTGCTTCCCAGTTCCCAAACTCTACGTGTGCCTGGTATGTCTCCCCTTCTTCCTTCCCCCCCAACCCCCTGTCCTTTGAAGCTCAGCCTGAGCCACCTCCTACGTGAGGCCAGTTCTGACCACTCCTCCCCCACCCACTATTTCCTAATCTGTGTATACTTTATTTCCTGTGTATGGCTTTTACAAAGCAAGTTTGCCAGTTCTTGAATCCGGTCAAGGCATAGCACAACTCCAAGGAGTGTGACCTGTGGCAGCAAAGAAAACAACCAACTAAGGACCAAAACATTTCAGTTTGGTTTTCTCTTTGTGTTCTTCAATTGCAGTGTTTTCAGTCAGTCAGCCAATAAACACGTATGAAGCACCTACTGTGTGCCAGATGCTGTGCTAAGTATTCAAGATACAAAGAAAGGAAAAAGATAGTCCCTGCTCTCAAGGGCTTCAGTCTAATGGGGGAAACAGCCTGGCAGCAGCTATGTAATAGCAAATATAAATAGCATTTATATAGTATCTTAAGATTTGCCAAGCACTTTATCATTTTATTTCTATCCTCACAACAATCCTTGGAAGCAGATGCTGTTATTATCCCCATTTTGCAGGTAAGGAAGCTGAAAAAGGTCATGTGACTTGTCCAGGGTCACATAGCTAGTAACTGTCCGAGGTCAAATTTGAACTCAGGACGTCCTGACTCCAGGTCCAGCGTCCTATTCATTATGCCACCTGACTACCATATACAAACAAGATTTATATAGGATAAATTGGAGATAATCAACAAAGGGAATAATTATCCACCTTCTCTCCCTCTCTCCCTCATCTGCCCTTCTCCCACTGAGAAAGCAGATAAAATATCCTTTTACAAACTTGTATAGGTCAAGCAAAACGAATTCTCAAATTGGCCATGTCCAATATATATGTTTTATATACATACACACATATAAATGTATATATGTGTTTGTTTATATATGTGTTTATTTAATTGATCCATCTGTCTTTCTATCTAACTATATATTTATGCTCCAAGTCTATCACCTCTGTATTCAGAAGGTGAGTCACATGTTTCAGCCTCTGGAATTGTCTTGGTCATTATGTTCCCAAGTCTTTCAAAGTTATTGTCTTTACAATATTATTATTATTGGATAAGTTGTTCTCCTGGTTCTGGTGATTTTGCTCTGCATCATGCAAGTCTTCCCAAGTTTCTCCAAAATCATCCCTTTCATCATTTCTTATAACACAACAATATTCCATCACATTCCTATACCATGACTTCTTGAGTCATTCCATCAGTTTCCAATTCTTTATCATCATAAAGTGAGCAGCTATAATATTTTTTTACATATCATTCTTTTCCCTCTTTCTTTGATCTCTTTGAGGTCATAGACCTAGTAACAATATCACTGGGTGAAGGGTTATGTGCAGTTAAGTAGATTTGGGGGCATAGTTCCAAACACCTTTTCAGAATGGCTAGATAGTCCCCAGCTCTACCAACAATGAATTAGTGTACCTATTTTCCCACAGCCCTTCTAGCATCTGTCATTTTCCATTTTTGTCAACTTTGCTGATCAAAAAGGTGTGAAGTAGAAACTCAGGTTTTTTTAAAATTTCCATTTCTCATATTATTAGTGATTTGGAGTATTTTAGTATTAGCAAATTAGCCACCCCAACAGCTTTTATTCTGATAAATTTGAATCAGTTCCCTATATTTCTTGGAAATCAGACCTTTATGAGAGAAACTTAGTATAAAGATTTTCCCCATTTACTTGCTTCTCTTCTAATTTTAGCAACATTGGTTTTGTTTGTGCAAAAGCTTTTTAATTTTGTATAATCAAAAATGTCTGTTTTACCTTCTATGATCCTTTCTATTTCTTGAACTCTTCCCCTGTCCAGAGATTTGACAGGCAATTTTTTCCCCATCCTTCTAATTTGCTTACAATATCATCCTTTATACCCAAGCTATATACCTATTTTGAGCTTGTTCTAGTATATGACATATTGATCTAAACCTCATTTCTGCCAAACTGCTTTCCAGTTTTCCCAAGAGTTTTTATTAAATAAGTTCTTACCTCAGTAGCTGGGATCTTTGAATTTATTAAGCACCACGCTACTGCGCTCATTTACTTCTGTATGTAATGTACTCGATTTGTTCCACTGATCCTCTCTATTTCTTTTTTAGTACTAAATTATTTTCATGCTGATTACTTTTTGTATAGTTTGAGATCTGGTACTGGTAAGTCCTCATCTACCCACTCTTTTTTCATTAATTCCTTTGAGATCCTTGACCTTCTGTTCCTCCAGATGAATTTTGTTATTTTTTCTGGCTCTATAAAGTAATCCTTTGGAAGCTTGTTTGGTATGGCTTTGAATAAGTAAATTAATTTAGAAAAAGAACATAGCACTCCAGATGAAATCTGATAAGACCACAATAAAATGGGACGATCACCTCCTTTTCCTGGAAGCACATCCCCTTTTAATATGGTCTCAGGTCACATTAGTTTTTTTGGCGGCCACAATCATCCCACTGACTCATATTGAGCCTCCAAACCACTAAAACCCAGAGATCCTCTCAGAACAACTGCTCCCTCTGCATGCCTCCCTCATCTAATATTTGTGAGCTGACTTTTTGCACCCAAGCATAAGGCTTTACAGCTATCCCTACTAAATTCTGTCTTGTTAGATCAGCCAAATGTGCTAACCATCAACATCCTTTTGGATCCTGGCTCTGTCATTTGGTGTCTTAAAGATCCCTCCTAGTTTTGTGTTATCTGCATACTTGGTATATTACATATGTGCATGTATCCAAGTCACTGAGTCAAGTGTAGATCCTGGGAGCATTCACCCAGAGAGCTTCTGCTGTGTTGACATTAAAAAAATTTACAGCTACTCAGAGTCTGACCATTCAACTAATTCTGCAGCCATCTGATTATCATCACCTAATTCACAGCTCTCCATTGAGCCACACAAATAATACTTTAACAAAGGCTTGGCTGAAATCTAGGCAAACTATAGCCACAATATTCTGCTCATCTCCTAGTTTAGTAATCCTAGAAGGATTGGTATTAGGAAGGGGCATTAACCTGGCATGACCATGATGAAATCATGCTGATTCTTGATCTTTCTAATAATCTTTTCTAAATTTCTCCCCAAGAATATTAGTCAAGCTCTCTGGCCTATAGTTCTCTTTTATTATTTGAAATTCTGGTCAACAAATGTCCTTCTTCCATCACGCAATACTTCTCCTATTTTCCATGATCTTTCAAATATCAGTGACAATGGCTCAGCAGTTACATCTGCTGCTTTTTATAGTTCCCAAGGACACAGCTCATTTGGGAAGCTTATGGTAGCGAGGCCCTGAATCCAGGGCCGGTGCTCTATCCACTGCGCCACCTAGCTGCCCCTCCCATTTCTATTTAAAAAAAAAAAAACAACACTAGAGAATATAAGAATAAGTGGAGTTCACCTTAAAATGATAAGTAATTTTTATCTAAAACCAAGAGCAAGCATTATATGTAATGGCGATAAGCCAAAAGCTTTCCCAATAAAACCAGTGGTGGAGCAAGGATGCCCATTATCACCACTATTATTCAATATTGTACCTGAAATGCTAGCTATAGCAATAAGAGAAAAAAAAATGGAAGGAATTAGAATAGGCAATGGGGAAACAAACCTATCACTCTTTGCAGATGATATTGGAGAATCCTAGAGAGTCTACTACAAACTAGTTGAAATAATTAACAACTTTAGCAAAGTTGCAGGATACAAAATAAACTCTCACAAATTATCATCATTTCTATGTATTGCCAACAAAGTCCAGCAGCAAGACATAGAAAGAGAAATTCCATTTAAAATAACTTGAGAATCTATTTGCCCAGACAAACCCAGGAACTATATGAAAACAATTACAAGGACTTTTTACACAAACAAAGTCAGATCTAAACAACTGGGAAAATGTTAATTGCTCATGAGTAAGCTGAGTCAATGTAATAAAAATGTCAATTCTACCTAAATTAATCTACTTATTCAGTGCCATACCCATCAAACTACCAAAAAATTATTTTGTAGAGCTAGAAATAAAATTCATCTGGAAGAACAAAAGGTCAGGAATATCAAAGGAATCAATGAAAAAAATGTGGAGAAATGTGGCCTAGCTGTATCAGCTCTCAAATTGTACTATAAAATGGTAATTAAACAATCTGATGGTGGCTAAGAAATGGAGTGATGGATCAGTGGAACAGATCAGGTACACAATAACATAGTAAACAACCATAGTAATCTAATATTTGGTAAACCCAAAGATCCAAGCTTTGGAGACAAAAACTCATTACTTGACAAAAATTGCTGGGAAAACTAAAAAATAGTATAGCAGAAACTAGTTATAGACCAACATCTCATACCATCTACCAAGAAAATGGTTATGTGATTTACATATAAAGGGTGATACCATAAGCAAATTTGGAGAGCATGGAATAGTTTACCTGTCAGATCTATGATAAGGGAAGAATTCAGGACAAACAACATATAGAGAGCATTACAAGTATAAAGTGCATAGTTCTGATTGTATGGAATTTTAAAAGTTTTTGCAGAAATAAAATCCATGCAACCAAAATTAGAAGGAAAGTAGAAAACTAGGGGGAAATTTATAGTAAGTACCTTTGATAAAGGCCTAATTTTTCAAATATATAGGGAACTGAATGAAATTTATAGGAATACAAGTCATTCCCCAACTGATAAATGGTCAAAGGATACGAAGAGGCAATTTTCAGACAAATAAATCAAAGCTATCTATAGTTATATAAAAAATGCTCCAAACCATTATTGATTAGAATACAAATTAAGACAACTCTAACGTATCACCTCATACCTATCAGAATTGCTTATATGACAAAAAAGGGAAAATGATAAATGTTGGAGGGAATGTGGGAAATCTAGGACACTAATACCCACTAATGTGGGAAAACTGGGATGCTGTTGGTGGAGCTATGAACTGATCCAACCATTCTGGAGAACAATTTGAAACTATGCCCAAAGAGTAATACAACTGTGCATACCCTTTGATCCAGAAACCCCACTGCTAGGTCTGTATCCCAAAGAGATTTTTAAAAAGGGAGAGTGGGGACACCCACATGCAAAAAATATTTATATCAACTTTTTTGTGGTGGCTAAGAATTGGAAATTGTGTGGATGCCCATCAATTGGGGAATGGCTGAACAAATTGTGCTATATGATTGTAATGGAATATTATTGTGCTATAAGAATTGACAAGCCTGGTGATTTCAGAAAAACCTGTAAAGACTTACATGAACTGATTCAAAGTGAAGTGAATAGAACCAGGGGAACATTGTACATAGTAACAGCAATATTGTATCATAACAAATTGTGCATGACTCAGCTATTCTCAGCAATACAATGATCCAAGATCATTCCATTTTCATTATGAAAAATGCTATCTACCTCCTGAGAAAGAGCTGATGGAGTCTGAATAAAGACTGAAGCATACTATTCTTCTCTTTCTTTACCCTCCCCTTCTCTCTCTGTCTGTCTTCTTGCACAAAATGACTAATATGGAAATATTTTACATGACTGCACATGTAATGCCTATATCAGATTGCTTACTGTCTCAGGGACAGGAGAAGGGAAGGAGAGGAAGATACAGTTTGAAACTCAAAACTTAAAAAAAAAACCCAACAAATATTAAGGACTGTTTTTACATGGAATTGGGGGGAATTTTTTTTTTTAAAGAAGGGAGATCCATGTGAGGAAATCTAGGAGGAGAACAAAGAATAACATAAGTTATTTACTTTTTTGAAAAGTTATGGATTTTCTTTCTCCTGTGAACTTCTGAGTGCCTCACTTTCTATATAACTGTTCTTTGTGGCATCTAATTTGGGGGCAGTTTCCTCTCTCCCCCAAGCTTTTTAGCCTTTTTGACTGGATTCACAAGATATCTGGCAAATTCATTCTTTTAAAAAAAATTCTGAATTGAACAAAACTCTCAAAAAGAGAACACTTCCATATGCAAAACAGGACAAAGTTTGCATGTGAAACCATGAATCTCTAAAAACGCAACTGACTTTTTAAAAAAGTATATCATAAAATCCAGCAAGTTCCTTTTAAAGCTGTCCAGCTTGTTGGTGTTTCCCTCTGAACTTCCTTCCGTTCTATTCTTTGCAGTTTTAAAAATGTGTCTGTAATTCTCTTTTCTCTCTTCTCCATTTTTGAGTCATCTTGTCACCAGCTCCCCTCTGTCTCCCAAGCCTTCTCCCTGCAACCAAAACAAATAAACAAACAATACGCAAGTCCTTGGAATAAGTAAGCAAAGCCAAGCAAAACAAAGGCTGCCATTTCTGAAATTCTGCCTCTGAAAACATACATTTACCAAATATGTGAAAATGTATTTTTACATTTACAAAATCAGAATGCTCCCCAGTCAACACTGTATGACTCTAATTTCATGCTATATCTGAAAATGTGTAGTATATTCTTCACCTTAAGTCCACCATCTCTCCGTTAGGTGGATCAAAGGTTTCCTCATCAGTCCTCTGGAAGTGTCTTTGGATATTACATTGATTGGCTCTATTCTTTACTGCCTGTTACTAACCCTAAATTCATCCCATATATCAGACAAGGAATCTGTCAGTCCTATATTCTAAGTCATTGGCCACAAAGCCAAGTACTATTCTCAGACACAACCTTCTTTGCCAGTTGTTTACTTCCCAAATTAATTTTTCTCTTCTGCATTCTTTTCTGTCAGTGGGAAACAATCAGGAAAATACTGTGGGGTAATCTTGCCCCAGAGAATCTGGTGTGGGTATTAGAGGTAGCTCACAGGCAGCATATGAACCCAGGTCTTCCTGAGCTCAAGTCCAGCAGGGTCTTGGGGGGAAAGGCAGGCCCCAGAAAAGGAGGGCTTCTGGGAATGGTGGCCTCGGGCTGGATGAGAAAGCAGCGTCATGACAGTAAACACAGTATAGCAAAGGATTTCAGGAAACAAAGAGGGAGCAGTCTTTAGACTGTGGCAGGAGGGAAGCATTCCCCCTGGGAAGAAGGATTTTACCACAACCCAACCCCCCAGATCTCAGTGTAAGGGACTGCTACCTGTTACCATTGTCAGTGCCATGGGACAAAGTCCTGGTTGCTTGCCCCACCCTAGTTATAGCTCTGATGGAACCTAATTGTACCAAAAGAAAAGAAGAGGGACACACTGAAAAATGTTGGGGTGTCTATTCATCATTTAGATGCAGGTACTTGGTTAGTTTCACCAATCAATTAACCAGTTACACAGAAAGTTAATGTCCATTTGGAATGCTCTGCTAGAAATCATAGATTGATGGGTGTTCAGCAGCGAAGTCAGATCTAAATACATCAGGGCCTGGGCCTATAACTCCCATTAGCAATAATGTGCTCGTATCAGGCTTGTGGCCCCACTGAGAGATGAGAATTGAATATGGTCCTTCATCCATCTTACTAAATGCCATCAATTTCCTTCCCGACACTTCAAACAATCCAACTCCACTAAGACACCCATAAGTGGAACTAATAATGTTGAGTTTGGAGAAGATTCAAGGCTCAAGTCGATGAAGGCGTGCACCACAAAACCCTAGAGCAGGGATTCTTTTTCTATATACATATACACACAAACACACACATACATACATACATACATACATACATACATACATATACATACATATGTTTATTTATTTTGTTAAAAATTACCAATTACATTTTAAAAATTAACATTCTTTTTTTTTTTGAGAGGCAATTGGGGTTAAGTGACTTGCCAGGGTCACACAGCTAGTGAGTATCATGTGTCTAAGGCTGGATTTGAAGTCAGGTCCTCCTGACTCAAGGGTAAGTACTCTATCCTCTGTGCCACCTAGCGGCCCCAATATACATTTTTTAAACATATTGACTTCCAATTCTCTCCTCCTGTTTGTCCTTCTCCACCCCTTGAAAAGGCAAGCAGTATGGTTTTGATTATACATGTGCTATTATGCAAAACATATTTTTATATCATCCATATTGCAAGAGAAAATACAGACACACATACACAAATAAGGGAAGTGAAAAAAATATGCTTCAATCTGCACTTCATCAGTTCTCTTTCTGGAGAGAGTGAGCATTATTTATTGTGAGTCCTTCGGCATTGTCTTAGATCAGTGTCTTGATCAGAGTAGCTAAGTCTTTCACAAGGGATCAACATGCAATATTGCTGTTACTGTGTACAACGTTCTACTGGTTCTGCTCACTTCACTTTGTATCAGTTAATATAAGACTTCTTAGGTTTGTCTGAAGCCATCTACCTCATCATTTTCTCAATCATATCATCATTCCATCAGCACAGACCACAACTTCTTCAGCCATTCCCCAATCAATAGGCATCTCTTCAATTTCCAATTCTTTGCCATCACAAAAGAGCTGCTATATTTTTGTACAGATAGGTCCTTTTCTGTTTTCTTTGATCTCTTTGGGATGTAGACTTAGTCGCTTTATTACAGAAGCAAAGATTTTTAATCTAAGGTTCACAGACCCCTAAGGGGTCTGTTGATTCAGGGGCATCCATAAAATTGGATAGGAAAAAAATTATGTCTTTATTTCCATGAATCTTTAGCTGAAATTTTGTTTCCTTTGATTATGAATGTAGGCAATGAAACATTGTTCTGAGAAGAGGTCCATCAGCTTTGCCAACCTTCCAAGGGCATCCATGACACAAAAATGGTGGAGAACCTATGTTCAATGGGAAATGAAAAAAAAAATTCTATGACTGAATAGGTTCTCTTTCCTTTGACAAAGAAAAGCCACTGCTAGGATCTCAGTATATTGCAAGTTTAGGGCTGGAAGGTGTCTAAGGGCCCTCTCATCCAAAAACTTCATTTTACAATTAAAGAAACTGAGGCCCAATTCACCCAAACTCACACGGGTGGTCAGTGACAAAGGCAGGATTTGAACTCAAGTCCAGTGACTGTTGGCACCCTGAGTTAGGCACTCTTTCCCCTGTTCTAGATATTGATCTGGTACAGTTACTAGAAAATGCTGTTAAAAATAACAACAAAAGCAGAACTCATGTGGCAAAGCTTTCATCTCACAAAGTTAAAATTTGACATAGGCAGCATCCCCAACTTGCATCGACACTCAACTGTGTGGAGAGCTGAGGACACTAACATGACGCCATTTTGTCTTCAGTTCCTATCTTGCCCTTGACTCTGTTTGCAATGAATGTCCTACCCTGTCTTTGACCTTCCTTACTGCTGAGACAGTGAGGACAGTCCTGTCTGTGAGGGCCGTATGCAAGAGCAGCTGACCCGAAGAAGAACACCAGCAACCAGCACCATCCAACTGAGGGATACCATGTCTCTTATTCCTACCCGGCAACCCCCAGCAACAATCCTTATCCAATCCTGAGGTACCCTAGACCCATTGAAATTGAAACCTATATAAGCTCTGTCCTTTTGTTCCTTTGGTGAGCCTGGCTCTGCAAGTGGGCCTCCCTTGCTGGGTAACTCAGTAAACCCTCGTTGGTTCCTAAGTTTTTAGTTCTGGTTTGTTCTGGCACTGACAATTTTATTCATAACTGTTAGACATCCAGAGCATGGCTTCTTTCGGTATTCAAGAATATACCCCACGGCATCACCCTTCTAAGGCGCTGAGTCACAAGCACCCCTCTGATATTTCCCATGAACAATTATCCATTGACACAATTAGCTCTTAGTAAAAAATGATAAAAATAACAATAAATGATATTTGTTATTTATTGTTGTCATTTTTCAGTCATGTCCGACTCTTTATGACCCCATTTGGGTTTTTCTTAGCAAAGATACTGAAGTGGTTTGCCATTTCTATCTCAAGCTCATTTGATATATGAGAAAGCTGAGACAAACAGGGTAAAGTAACTTGCTCAGGGTTATACAGCTAGGAAATAAATGTCCGAGGCCAGATTTGAACCCACAAAGAAGAATATCGCTGACTCCAAGCCCAGTGTTCTATCGACTGCATCACCTAGCTGCCCCTCACGTAACATTATATAGCACTTACTATGTGCCAGGCACTGTGCTAAGCACTTTACAATTATTAACTCAGCAGATCCTCACAACAACTCTATGGGGTAGGTGCTATTATTATCATCTCCATTTTATAGATGAGGAAACTGAGGCAGAGGTGAAGTGGCTTGTCCAGAATCACACAGCTAATCAGTGTCTGAGCTAGATTTCAGCTCCTGCTGCTGTACCTTAGCTGCCTTGCCTAAGCTGCCCCTTGGGAAACATAAAAGTATTTCTTAGGAAGTCGTAGCAAGGACAGAAACTAAAAAAGCATCACCACTAAAAAGCTTCAGGTGCACAATCCCACAAATGCACACAAAGTCCAAGATAGGTTAAAACAGAATACGGTGGCTGCGGGGGAGGGGTGTTTAGATTTATTTGTGGTATAGACACAGCAAAGATAACTCACTCACCATTTCTGGCCCTGGCTGTTCTGGAAGTCCCTTCTCCTTTCCCAGAGTCTGCATGAAACGCCTTGGTACAGCATCCTGACGGATAGGGTGCTCATTTGGCTTCCCAGGATCTGCTCCTATCTATACATGGCTCTGTTCTCTGCTGCCGAGAGTCCCATTCCTGGAGTTTGCTACCTCTCTGAATTGACTGCCTGTCTGTATCTGTGCATGGAATATGCCTCTTCTCCCTGCCGGCTACAGGGTCTCCCACCCATCTAGTAGGGCTGGTGGCAGAAGGGAGAAAACAAGAAGAGAGAGGAAACCTTAGAGAAATGCCCCATCTGGAATCTGATTGTTCCTCTAGTTCAGGTCCCAGCTTTGAACTGCTGGAATTCTTCCAGGAAACACAATGAACACAATAACAACATTATTATAAAAACCAATTTGAAACACTTAGGAACTGTGTTCATTGAGTCGGGAGAAGGGAGGGAGAGAGAGGCTAGCTACAGGTTGCCCAAAGAACAACAAGAAAGACAAGAAAGAAAGAGAGTCACTGAAGCATTTGTAAAATTCAGAGATGAGAACAGAAGCCCAGAAGGAAACCTGATGAACCTGGCAGCTTCGCAAGTCACATGGTGAATGTAAAAGGAAAAGCATCTTGGGACAAAGGGATCTTTGAGGTATCGTGTCCAATCCTCGTTTTCTGCTCTACTGTGGAAATGGAAATGCTTGTTTTATTGGGAGTGTGTTAGGTTCAAAAGAGGAAATATGCAGTAAGACAATGAGCATGACAATACCTATACAGGATTGTTTGGAAACCCGAATGAGAAAATGTGTGTAAATCACTTTGCAATCCGGCCGTTACCACTGTCAATAGACAGTATAACATAGAACACTGAGCTGGCCAAAGAGTCTGGAAGCCCTGGGTTCCAGTCCTGTCTCTACATGTAGTGGCTGTATGACCCTGGGCAAGTCATTCAATGTCTCAGTGCCCTCAGGTACCTCATTAAGACTCTCATCCTGGCAGAGCAGGTGTGGGTCTACACTTGGTAAAGGGCATCTCTTTATGGAGACTTTCCCATACCCCAGTGAAATCCCAAGTCTGGTCTGAAATCCACATAAGCCAGCACACTTAGCCAGAGCCTCACACGGTGGCTAGGGGCCCAGCCTTGTCTTGAGAAAGACCAGGTACAAGTCCATCCTCTGCCTGTGCCTGACCCTGGGCAAATACCTCAACCCCTTGATGCCCTCAGGCAAATCTCTAAGACTGTCATGTGTGCAGCCTGTACCAACCCACAGAGACAGAGTGAGTGCCCCCTCGCTGGGAGCACCAGTGAAATCCCAATCCCTGTCCAAAAATTAATAACGACAATTTTTATTGTTTCCTGCTTGTAAATCGACATCTGCCTTCAAGCAATGAAATCCATCTCCATTTGGTTTAGAGAGGTGGTGAAGGTCTTGTATCAGTGTCCACAACAAAACAAAAACAATTATCTAAGGCGTGTCAGTAGCAAAGTCTTTGCAGGTTAAAACAGATGTACAAGGAACAGATTACTGGAGCACAAGCCTGGTATCTCCTAACGACAGCAAACAAATTGTTCTCGAGGGGAAGTGACTTGGCAGGAGGTTGACACTTAGAGACCTGCCTGTCCCTAAACCTTGACAACCAAGCCTGTATTCTGTCTTCCTCTCAGGGGTTAAATTGGCAATGAGGAGATTTAGTGCTGACAAACCTGCCATTTCAGAAACACAGATTCTAATCTTCACACCCCAGGCACCCAAGTGGCTGCGTACCTCCCTCCCTGCCAAGCGATTTGCAGAGGATCCAGGAAGATAAGACATAGAATCCGAACCAAGCAAACAGGTCCAAGGGCCAGTTAGGGGCCTAAAGAAACAGCCCCTCTCCAGGTAGAGTGGTAGTGTGGAATAGTGGAGACAAAGCAGGTATTGGAGCCAGGAAGGCTAGGTCAGTCACACCTCTGACAAACACTGGCAATGTTCAACCATGGGCAAGAAAGTTAGGCTCCCATTATTCTACCCAACTCTTTAAGATGGTGTGTGAAAGAGAGAAAAGAAGAAGAAAAAGAAGAAGGAGGAGGGAGGAAGAGAGAGAGAGAGAGAGAGAGAGAGAGAGAGAGAGAGAGAGAGAATAAAGCATATATTATGTGAGTGTTGGAGATACAACAAGATGGCTCCTACTGTCTATGAACTTCCAGTCTAAGAGGGGAAGACAAAGCATAAAGAGATCACGAGACCTGGGGAGGGGGAATTGAAAAGAATTCACACCCAGAAGCAGTGTAGCTGGTGTGGATGTGAGCAGGCCAGGGGGTACGCCAGGGGTACAGAGTGAGAACCAAGGCTGGGCCTTCTTCCAGGCAGATACTCATCAATCACTGATTTGGCCTCAGGATGGAGTCCTTCCCAGGGGGGCTCCCCAGGGAAGATGGTGGTGGAGGTAGAGAGAGGGTGGTGACCCGCACTGGTGAAGGGAGTTTTTTAATCTGGTAGCTTCTTCTATAAAAGAAATCACAGCTCCAGTTCCTTTCTTTCCCTATTTCTGGGAAGTTCTAATGGCTCTGCAGCCAGTACATTAATGTTGCAAACATTCCTGTGTGTCAAGGAAGCAGGAAGATATGACTTTGTCCCCATTGCATAGCCTGAGGTCCACAAGCAAAAAGAGTAATGAATTCCGTGAACAGGTCATTCCCCATGCCTGGGTGCGAATGCCCTCCTAGTGATTAGGTAGCCTCTGAGGGCCTCCTACCTCCACATCTATGATACTCTGACCCACCTGTTGAAATCTTTCCTTCAGGTGCCTCCTTGGCCATGAAACCTTCCCTGACACTCCCATCTGAAAGTAAATATTCTTTACTTCATTTAGATCTATCTCTCCTTTGCCCCATCACATTGGCCTGGTGGGGAGGGAGCTGGACTTGGAATCAGAAAGACCTGGGCTCACAGAATCTAAGCTGAGATGAACCTTAGAAGTCACCAAGTCTAAGCTTCCCATTTCATGGATAAGGGAACTGAGCTCCCAAGGGGTGACTGTCCAGAGTCACTGAGATTGTATTTGGCAGGATTTGAGCCAGGGTCATCCACCTCCAAATCCAGCCTTTTGTCCACTGAACCATATATAGCCTGTCGTGTCTAGGCTTAAAGGAGAAAAGACAAAAGGCAATAGGAAAACAACTGTGTCCAAACAAGCTCTGTCTGCATATGTAGAAATAAATCTATATGCACACATCTCAAAAGTTTGTATGTATATGTACAGATCATATGTATGTACTTTAAAGTTTCCATGTGTAACTTCCTTTCTCATACTTGTATGTATCTTTCTCCTCATCTCTCTAGTTCTGCTGAAGGAAATAATGAAACCATGAGCACAAGAATGATTTATGTGTGATGTTTAGGGTTCTGGACTCGAAATCAGAAAGACCCAGGTTCAAATCCTACCTCAGATGCTTATGACCCTAGGCAAGTCACTTAACTTCTTTTTGTATCAGTTTCCTCATCCTAAAATAAGAGAGTTGGACTTTCTGACTTCTTTTTTTATTTTTATTTTTTGTTACAGCTATATGACTTCTAAGGTATCTTTCATCTCAAAATCTATGATCCTATGTTATTGATTCATGGCTGAGCCCTGAACATTGCATGCTCATGATTTTATTCATTTATTCATCTCTAATTCATTACAAATTCTATAATCACTGTTCCAAACCTCCTCTTTCTCCTCAAGCTAATTCTGTCTTTTCTGTCAATAAATCAACCAGCATTTATTAGGCACCTACTATGTGTACCAGGAACTCTAAGTCCTAGGAACACAATGAAAGGTTAAAAAAAAAAAAACAGTCCCTGCTCTCAAGGAGCTTAAGGTCTAAGGCAGGAGACCATAAGCAAAGGGCTATGCGCAACCAATGTCTACACAGGATAAACTGGAGAGAATCAGCAGAAGGGAATCACTAAGATTAAAGAGATTCAGGGAAGACTTCTGGCAGAAATCCTTGCCCTGTCCCACTCTTCTTCTTTTGGAGGCATTTTGGGTTAAGCGACTTGCCTGGGGTCACACAGTTAGTGTCTGAGGCTATATTTGAACTCAGGTCCTCCTGATTCCAGAGCTGGTGTTCTATTCACTATGGTACCACCTAGCTGCCCCCACACTCTTCTTTGCTCAGGTGACTGAGGCCATCCATTGGGAGTTCCTTCAGCTCTCCTACTCCACATCTCCAAAGCTCTTTCACCCATCTTCTCCTCCTTTGCTCATGTCACAGAGAAGGAAGCAGGTCCTCTCACCCCATCTATCACCTCCACATGTGTTTTCCAACCTTTCCCCTCCCATCCTGGTTCCTTCTCTCATCTTCCTTTTCTCCCTATCTACTGGCTTCTTTCCCAGTACCTACAAACACGCACACCTCTCTATCTTAAAAACGATGACAACAACAACAAAAAAAACCCACTTCCTTTTACCTCACCAGCCTTTCATATAGTTATCTTAGAGGTCTTACTGCTAAATTCCCAGGGAAAGCTTGGAGAAACTTGCTGTTAGGGTTGGAGTCTGTGAATCTCAGTTCCCAATCCCAGCTCTACCCCTTACGAGCTGTATGACCTTAGGCCAGTCACTTACTCTTGAGGTCTCAAGAACCAGAGGTACTTATGCTGTTCTGTGTTATGGACTTTTTCTCAAAATGTTTTTAAATACATAAGACAAAAAAAGTGATTACAAAGGAAACCAATCATATAAAAATGATCAAAATATTTTTAAAAAGCCAAAGTAAGACTTCAAATTAAAAATTCTTGGGATGACCTCTAATTAGGTTCATTTCCATCTATGATTCTATGAATTTCCTCAATGTCTTGCAAAGTAGCTTTGAGTCCCATCATTCCGTGGAAATAGTTTTCTTCAAGGTTACCAATAATTTGCTTTCTCACTCAATTACAAGCAGTTTTGTTTTTTTCCTGAGAGTATATACAATGTCTCACACTCATATTTCCCCCACCTCTGAAAGGATGTGAGAGAGAGTTCTATTTTTCTTGCCTCTTTTCTTGGGCTCAGCTTGGTCATTCTGATTATACAGCTTTCAGTTTTATTTATTTATTTATTTTTGAAGCAGTGGTCTCTTCACGGCCACAGCTGATGATCCCTCCCCAGTCCTTGGCCTCTTTGATCATTATGAAGTCTATGGACATCTCATTTTCCCAGTGCATCTCTCCTTCCTCGGCTTGTGACCCTATTCTTTCCTGGTTCTCCCTTTCTCCATGTCTTACTTGGTGATCAGCCCGCTATTTCTCATCAAGTATGGCAATCCTGTCCCCCAACCCACTCCAGGCGCTCTTCTCCCCTCCCTTTCCATCCCCTCCCCTGGTGAGCTCATCTGTTGCCATGGGTTCAACGACCACTTCTATATTTTAATCTTTCACTCGATCTCCAACTGCCTTCTGGATATCTCTCTCCCTGAATTCATCATGCCCAAAATTCAATTCACTGCCTTCCTTTCTTAACCTGCCCTTCTTCAGACTCCCAATAATACAGTTGAGGGCATCACCATCTCGTCTCCTCAGTTCATGAATGACCTTTTCCTCTCTGCTGCCTCTGCCTACTCAATTGCCAGGACCTGTCAATTCTCTTTCAACCTCTATCTCTACTTCCTTCTTCCCACTTTCATGCCTCCCTTCTAGTACAGACTCATACTAGCTCCCTAACAAGGTGTGCCTAGTCCTAGTATCTCCCCTCTCCAATCCATATTTCATACAACTATTAAATTTATTTATTCAATTCCCTCTTCTTGATAAACATTAAGCTGATGATCATTTGTGAACAATTAAAAATACATGTATTTTTATTTTCATTGAGGATTATTAAAATATACAAGAATCCACAAGAAAAAAAAACATAGTTCTGTATCACTTCCCACATCCCAAACCTTCCCTGTCTCCTTACTGCCTCCAGGATAAAATGCAAGCTGTAAAGCCTGGCTTTTAGGGTGCTACAATCTGGTTGTAGTCAGCTAGGTAGCCCAGTGGGCAGCATGCTGGACTTGGAGTCAGATAGACCTGAGCTCAAAATCTGCCTCAGACACTTGCTATCCGAGCCAGTCATAGCATCTCTCTGGGCCTCAGTTTTCCCACATGTAAAATGAGGAGAGTGGACTCGTGTCCAGTGTAACTTCCTATCAGTCCCCATCAGACAGTTTTATGTTCTATTTCCTCACTGTCCTCTTAATTCCAGGTGCTGTCTCCTCTCCCCTCCCCACACTACTGGATCCTCCCCTTACTCTCCTCTCTACCCCTCAAGGATCTTTTCTTCAAGTTCGATGGAATGCCACCCCCACTGTGAAGCCTTCTCTGATTTCACCAGTCAGAAGAGTCCTCTTCAAGCTGTCCTAGGACGCTTTTGTCGGAATCTCTTGGGTGACTCCATTCACTTTCTCCCGAGTATTCCAGCACTGCTGTTCTGGGTAGAAGATAAGATCCTTTCAAGCAGAGACCATTCATTATTAACCCTTGTTTCTCCAGCCTAGCCTGGTCCCCTCCCCTCCCTTTTTTTTTAAATCCAAACTTGGTATTCCCTTGGTGTAGTGACCTCCCCGTCTGTGGAACTTCCTCCCCCAAAACATTAGGTAATATGTGTGTCGGTAATTTACGGTGTAGGAGCGTAGTAGCCCGAGGCCCAGAGAGGCTAAGTGCTCCAAGGTCACAAAAGGCAGAATGGGTCAGAAGTGGATCTTGAACCGTGGTGTTCCTGACTCAAGGGCAGACGATCCCTCTCTCCACTGCTGCCATCCTCCTGGTTTTTTAATAACAGTTCTTTGAAATGAATTTTACAGATGAAGAAGCAGATGGAAAGGTTAGCGCTGTGGCAGCCCCCCTCCCCCAGGCCTACACAAGGGCCCAGAACGGGACTTTACTAGCCCAGGGTGATACTGGGTTTCATTTACTCCTGTTAACCAGGGATTGGGGGAAAGAACAACCCAGATCAAGGAGGGACCAGCAGTCTTGTCACATCTGGCCACAGCTGGTGGCTTCCCTCCGAGTACAGTCTTTCCGGTGGAGGCGTGACTTGCCGCACCCTCCCTCCCCCCAAAGCCCCAGGGAAACGCGGGGGAGGGCCGGCAAAGCAGCGCAGCTGCGGCCGCGCCTGGGGAGCCCTCGCCTGAGCTGTCCAGGTGGGAGATTTAGGGGAGCCTCGCCACTTAGGTCTCTCAACAGAGCCCGATTCTCCACCTCCTTCCCCCACCTCTGAACCGTCGCAGCAAAGGGGTTTCTAGAGCTACCTCAGCGTCTGCTCCTAGAGCTTTCTGCAGAGGGGCTACCCGGCGGGAGCCTGGCCTGGGAGGCAGCTGGCCCTAGTGGAATGAGCCCGGGATTATACAGGGACCAGAGCTGGGTTCGAATCCTAACTCTTCCACTTTGCTAGTATGGCCTGGGGCACACTTCCCCTGTCTCGGCCTCACTGGCCTCCTCTCTAAGGCCCCTTCGAGCTTTCAAATCTTTTGGTGCCTCGCGATACCCTGGGCCTCTTGCCCCTACTTGGCCTGGATACAGGAAGTCTGTGGAAGGTAGAGGACAGAAAGAACTGTCCAGGCCAAGTGGGGCTGGGGAGGGGAAGGAGGGAAAGGGAGGTATGCCCCGCAGTGCCTGGCCCCGCCCCGCCCTGTCCTAGGCCGCCTGGTTCCGGGTTTTGGGGCCTCGTAGCGTGCCAGGCCCACGAATGTGTCACTCTGAAAGTGTGAACCAGTGAGCAGGAAGGCGGAGTGTGTGTGTGTGTGTGTGTGTGTGTGTGTGTGTGTGTGTGTGTGTGTGTGTGTGCGCGCGCGCGCGCGCGCGCGGCCAGGCTGGACGGAACCCTCCCCCAGTTTTATTTGGTAAATTATTTTTACCGAAAGTGGAATTCTTTTGATTGCTGTCGAAACCTAATAGGCCGAAGTTCCCGTCACCCATTGATTCATCGCCCCGGGCCCCGATCGCTGTGCCCAGACCAAATCGATGCCAGCCTCCCCCGCCCACGCAGCTCGGGGCTGGAGGAGGAGAGGGGGAGAGAGGAACTGTGGGAGGGAGCAAGGGTCTGGAGTCCCAGGGGCGGTCTCTCCCGCGCAAGCTACATACACCCCGTCCCCCAGCTCCAGCTCCAGCTGCTCTGAGTGCCTAGAAGTCCCGGGAGCTGGCGCCGGGTCCGAAGATATGGGTTCGAATTCCATGTGGGCGGCTCACAACCATAGTAAGAATAAATGGTGTTTATTGCATCTTAGGCTTAAAAGGGGTTTCACCGTACATTATAATGAGATAGGAGATTCAGACTTGGAAGGGACTTTAGGGTCCTTTAATTCACACCCTTTTCGTACAGTTAGGGGCGGCTTTGTGGCACAGTGGATGGAGAGCCAGGCCTGAAGTCAGAAAGACTCACCTTCCTCAGTTCAAATTGGACCTCAAACACTTCTTAGCTGCAGGAACCTGGTCGAGTCACTTGTCCCTGTTTGCCTCAGTTTTCTCATCTGTAAGATGAGCTGGAGAAGGAAATGGCAAACCACTCCAGCATCTTTTCCAAGAAAACCCCCAGTGAGGTCCCGGAGAGTTGGACATGACTGAAATGACCGACTGACAACAACAAAAATCTTACTGTTGAGGAAACTGAGCTTGGGACATGGGAAGTGATTTGCCCAAAGTCACACAGCTAACTGCTGAATGGCTGCCCCAGGGTTCAAGCCCAAGTGCCAGAAAATGGCTAGAGCTCAGGACTTGGAGCCAGGAAGCCCTGGAAAATGAGAAAAGTAGGCTTCATGGCTGCAAGCCCTTTTCCAGCTCTATTAGTCATCTTCACTGCACCACATCTTCTAGCTGACCCTTACAACAACCCTTCCTTTTGAAACAGTGTTTATTAGGTGGTTACCATTCACCAGGCCTGGTCCCCATCAACTGGCATTTATGAAATGCTTCCAAAGAGCAAAAGTTGCTGAGCTCTGGGAAAAGAAAGAAAAAGCCAAATCAACCTCTGTGTCTACCTGGCTTCCATTCTAAGAAGGAGCTAGCATCAATAGGCTTGTAGAAGATACCAGCAGAAGAGCTGGAAGCCCTTAGAGATAGGGACTTCTGGTGTTTTTATCTTGGTTGGTTTCTGTGAATATAAACTTCCAGAGGGCATTAATTTCTTTTTCCGTCTTTGTACCCTCAGAACACAGTGAAGCATTTGCAACAGAGTAGGTGCTCAAAAATGGTGGTTAACTGAGTAATTGAATCTGTGGAAATCAAAGCAGATGGGCTACTTTTCTGTAAATGATAATTCTACACAGCTGTCTAGCACCACTGAGAGGTTGTGATTTACCCAGGGTCATACAGCTACTCAGTGTCAGAGGCAGAATTTGAACTCAGGTCTTCCTGACTCCCAGACCTCCAGCTCCTCTCCATCCCCATTTTACACATGAGAAAACTGAAGCACGCTCTCTCTCTCTCTCTCTCTCTCTCTCTCTCTCTGAAATGACTTACCCAGGGTCACACAGGACTAATGACTGTCAGGCTGAATTTGAGGTCAATTCTTCCTGACTCCCACATTGAATGCTAGAGTACATTGAGAAGTCCTCTAATGACCTTATGCCTCAGTTTCCATATCTGGAAAATGACCAGAAGAGGGTTGGACCAAATGGTCCCTTCCACCCTAGGTCTTGGATTCTATGGTCCCATGACTAGGTGTCCTCTAAGACCCCATTCCAGTTTTCAAACCTCTGATACTCGCTGATACACCCTCCAGTCCAAGGCAAGGCTTGAGCAACGGTAGCCCCTGATGCTCTAACCAGGACCAGGAGTTCTGAAGGGAGATCCGGGACATGGCTGATCTTGTCCTTACTGGGAGTTGAGCCAGGGGATGTTATCTTTGGCAGCAGAAATGCTGACTTAGAGAAACCATAGGCACTCGTCTTCACCAAACTCCCTGCAATCACTATTGCTGCTAGGGCTTGGGAGGGTCGGGTGGGGTGGGGCAGGAGTGTGGGTTAAGGTAGGAGAGAGGGACCTGGTACATACTGCCTAAAAAATCAAAGAGCTGTGAATAGAAAAAAAAAGTAGTGGCTTTCACCCCAGTCCCACCTCAGATGTGGACTAGCTGTGTGACCCTGGGCAAGCCCTGAGCCTGTCTGGCTTCAGAGCCCTCTTCCCTTCTGCTCCCCTTGTCACCAGGCTCAAGAATTTTTCTTCCAGGTCCGTGTGATCATGAATCTAGAGCTAGAAGACCTTGCAAATCATCCAGTGTATAAACCCTTCACTTTACAGATGAGGAAACTGAGGCTTAGTGGTGCACTGTTTTGCTCAAATTTTCTTCATCCCGAGATCAGGGCAGGGTTGCCTTCCAGGTTGACTCCCAGGTGCCATTTCTGAGCTTTCCAAAGAACATTTTCACTGTCCCTACCTCTCTCAGCAGAGGGGCAGGCCCACCCCCAACCATCCATTGGTGCCTCCCACCCTAACCCCCAGCCCCTGTGGGCATTGCACAGCCTTCTCATCCAATCCTCTTTCAGACTGCTGGTGAAATCCAGTAACCGTGAGCTTAAATGGAGGCAAACCCAGAGAGATAGTTACTTTGGGACATTGACACCCTTCTTTAATCCTTCTAGGAAAGAGATGTGAAGGTACTGGCTGCGTGCCAATTCAGTTTCACAGTGATAACAATCTTTTGCCCTCCCCTGGGAGGAAAAAACCTTACCACCAACAACCCAGCCTTGACTAGATCATAGCAGAGAATAGAATTTATAGCTGGACCTTACAGATGATCTGGTCCAATGTACCTACCTAGGTTTGAACCTAGCATCGTTTAATCTCGGTATCATAGCTGCCAAATCATAGTCTTTTATCATTCCATCTCTTTTTATGCCTTATGACCCCTAACCCTGAGCTTCATCTTCCCATGATCTCCCTGCCCCCACCCCTCAGTTCTTTCCCAGGCCATCATCCCTGCCCTGGGTGCATTTTCTTTACTTCTTTATCTTGGCCCCTCTGTGAACCAGCTGAAGACTATTCTTAAATATCTCTCCATGACAGGGATGAAGCCTTGCCAAACACCAATGCAGGATTACTCCCACAACCTATGACCTTCATTCCTATTCACATGCAGTTGAATGAAGCTGGAGAAAGTCACAAATGTGTTCTATAACCTTGACTGGGCCCTCAATACAACAAAGCAATCCTTTTACACCTTTCTAATAAATATTGAAGCTTTCCCACTCACCGCAGCAGCCAGTCCAAACCTTCTCATTCCTCCTCAAGGCTTGCATGACACCCTTTTCTCCCACCTTTTCAACTGAAGTGCTCACCTCATGTTTCACTGAAAAAAACTTAGGCCTTTGGCCAAGAGCTCCCTCTTCTCCCCTGCTCCTCATCTCATGTCACTCAAAAGATCTTTCCCCACTATCTCCTCCTTCACTGTGATCTCTGGTAAAGATGTGATTTATTTTTGCCAAAGCCGACTCTTATATATGTACCCTCCATCCCATCCTCTCCTGTCTTCTCCAAAACATCGCCCCCACTCTCCCTACTTTCTCTCTTATCTTCACTCTCTCCCTGTATGCCAGCTGCTTTCCATTTACCTACCATGTCTCCGGGTTCCTTAAAACACCCTCCCTGGACCCTACCATCCCAGCCAGTTGTCATCCCATATCTTTTATCTCCTCCTCTCTGAGTTTCTCTTGAGAAGGCCGTCTAGGGTCATGTAGAACTGACTCTCCTTCCTCTTCCTCCCTCAACCCTCTTCAGTCTGGCTTCCAACCTCATCACCAAGATGAAACTGATCTCTCCAAAGTTACCAATGATTTCTTAATTGTGAAATCTTGTGACCATTTCTTGGCCCTCATACTTCTTGCCATTTCTGTGGCCCTGGAAGCTGTTGACCGTCTTCTTGTAGATTCCCTTCGTGGTTTCCATGACACTTTTCTCTCCTGGCTCTCCTCCCATCTATTGGCCTGCTCCTTTCTTGTTCTTCATCCCCTAACTGTGGCAGTCCCCCAGCTCTCTCCTTGGTGCCATTCTCTTTTCCTTCTATACCATTTCGCTTGCTGATCTCATCAGATCCTTTGGGTTTGGTGGGATGATCTCATTTCTATGTAGATGATTCACTCATCTTTCTGTCCAGCCTGAATCTTCCTCCTGAGCTCTACTCTCCCATCACCAGCTGCCGGTTGAGCATCTCAAATTGAATGTGCCATAGACTGTTTGACTCAGCATGCCCAGAACAGAACTGTATCTCCAACTCCAAACAATCTCCTTTTCTGACATCCCCTATTCATACTGTGGGCACTGGCATTCACCCAGTCCCCCAGGCCCACCATCTTGCTGTTATTCCAAGCTCTTCATCCTTACTCATCACACGGATCCAATCTGTTGCCAAATCTATTCATTTGTACTTTTACAAAATCGCGCCTATATCCTGCATCTCACACCTTCTCTCTACTAACATACTGAGGGCGGGGTCCTTGACACCTCCACCTGGACTATTATAGTACTCTTTTACTTGTTCTCCCTGCATTAAGTTTCTTCTGATTCAAGTTCATCCTCCCCCCAAGCGTCAAAGTAATTTACTAAACTGGGTTTGACCATGATTTTGTAGTCATGTCTGACTCTCCATGACCCCATGTGGGGTTTTCTTGGCAAAGACACTAGACTGGTTTGCCATTTCCTTCTCCAGCTCATTTTACAGATGAGGAAACTGAGGCAGACAAGGATAAGTGACTCACCCAGGAACACACAGCTAGGAAGTGTTGGAGGCCAGTTTTGAACTCAGAAGATGAGTCTTCCTCACTCCAGACCTGGTGCTCTATTCACTTTGGCGCCACCTAGTTGTCTCCAGCTGACCATGTTACCACCCTCCATAAACTGACCCTTCTTATCTTTTTAGTCTTCTTTCACTTTACCCTGCGCTAAGTACGTACTCTATGATCTAGCTACACTGACTTACTTATTATTCCTTGAACATTTTCCATATCCTTTCACCCTGCCTTTGCATTGGCTGTGCCCCTTGCCTGGAATGCTCTCCCTCCTTATCTCTCTGCTTTTTCGTTTCCTAAGCTTCCTTCAGGACCAAACTCAAAATTTTGTCTACTTGCAGACCTTTCCTGATCACCTGGTCAAACACCGCCTTCCTGTGTGTATGCACATACCTATACATATACATATGTATGTATGTATGTGTATATATATATATATATATGTATATATATATATATATATACATAAACACAAATAGACATCTATCTATCTATCTATCTACACACACACACACACACACACACACACATATATGTTATCTACGTAGGTGTCTTCATCATAGGTTCATCAGTTTTTTTGACAGATGACTTTTTATATTTAAAATGAAAAAAAAAAAAACAAAACCTCCACCAAAGCAAATAAAAAAAAATAAAATTTATAGCAAACCCAGTAAAAAATCTCTATGTGTAATTAAATGCTATGTCTATTACTTTTTTTTAATTTGGAAAGACAATTTAAAAAATTATTTTATAACAATTTTTAACATTCTTTTTTTTTAATTTTGGGTTCTAAATTCTCTGCCTACCTCCTGGTCCTCCTCTACACATTAAGAAAGCAAGGAATATGACAGTAATTATACATGTGAGGTTATGCAAAATATTTCCACATTAGTCAAGTTGGGGGGGGGAAAGCAAAAAATATAGCAAGAAAATTAAAGAAAGTGAAAATATTCTTTAATCTGTACTCAGTTTATCAGTTCTCTCTCCAGAGGTATATGGCATTTTCCATCATGGTTCCTTTGGAATTGTCTTGGATCATTGTGTTGATCAGAGTAGATTTCACAGCTGACCATTGGACAATATTGCTGTCACTGTGTATGCTATTCTCCTGGTTCTGCTTGCTTCACTTTGTATCAGCTCATATAAGTCTTCCAGGTTTTTCTGAAACTGTTTGACAAACAACTTTAAATTTTAAAACAAATAAAAAATGATCCCTCAAATTACTCATCCCCACACACAAAAGAAACAAACAAAAATCCAAATTAAATAAAATCAGCAATCAATGTGCCCAGGAGACATCTGTAGGTGCACTTAAATACTGTGGCATTGACATCAACAACTGACATGCCAGGGACCTTCATGGGTGATCAGGTCCCCATCCATGGATTATATATGAGGAAACTGATAACCCAAAGATGTAAACTCACTGGCCAAGGTGGCCAAGGTAGCGATGGCAGAGTGGACATTTGACCCCATCCTCCAGTTCCAGGGCCAGTGTTCTTTCCTTTGCAACACATGGCCTTCATCCCAGGAGGCAGAGAATGGAGCTAAGGGGGGGGGGCGGAGTTCTCACGATAGTCAAGCAGCTCACATCATGAAAGCCCTAGGGGGAGCCAGCATTCTCTCCACTAAGCATTGATGCATCCATGATGGTACCAAAGCTTCTAGGAGTTTGGATGTCTTTGGTAAGAGGATTTCTTCCACTAGTACAAGTAGCATCCCCTCTGTGAAGGCTGCCTCCCTAATAAGGAGCCTCTCTGCACTTAGCTGCTGGTTGTGACAGACCCGCAGCCATTCTTGTAACCTCCTTCCCCCACCCCCAGCCCAACTTCAAAGTGGATCCAGGGCAGAGCCTTGGGAAGCCCAGAATCACCACTATGCTACAAAAAGTCTTTGGGAGAGGGCAGCCAAGACCAAGTGTAACGACTGATTCCCCTCCCGTTGATTATTCCCTGGGGGCCTTGTGACTCAGGAAATTTGATTTAGGTTAAGACTGGTTGGTGGTTGTCCTTTTTTCTCCAAGAGGACCGAAACGACATTGCTGTGCTGGGGTCAAGGTACAGTGTGTCTGATTGTAGGCGATCAGACCAATACAAGCTTGGAAGGCTCCATCACAGGTGGGCACAAATAGCCCATGTGAACATTTGGAATGGAGATGCCTCTAAATCTGTGCCTCTCATGTTTCCTGTAATATGGGTGATGTCTTTTGACTGGAGCATAAAATGGATTTAAATGAGGCAGAGCTGCTCACGGTCATAGGCTTCACTCTCTCTTCCAGAGTCATTGAAGTCCAGTGGCGAGACAAAAGCCCAGATGACAGGCGATGGCTCATGGTGCAGTGGATGACCTTGGCATCTTTGGTGTCAAAGCAAGCTCTAATTGCTCCACAATGTCTTCATGACCATTGGGGAGCAAATTGTTGTCATCAGCCCCGCCCAACTCTCTGGTGTGTTTGCAACCCCTCAGTTACTTTCAAGCAGGTTTAGCCCATCTGCCACGAAGGTCTACCCAGGTATGGCCACTGTGCATGCTATATAGGAGCCAGAGGTAAGAAGTGGGTGAATCAGGTGGACACCAAAGGTGGAAAGCAGCCCTGACCCGGCTCAGCAGCCCTCACACCAGAGGTCCTAATGTTCCCTGAATACCCTGCACCCATAATAAGGTAAATGCCTTTAGGCTGGCAGGAGCATCCTTCCTATGTATCCCTACCCCTCCATGTTGTGCCTAGCCTTTAGTTCAGTATGGCAGCTGGCATCCTGGATAACTTGCTGAACTTGGACACTGGAAGGTCTGGAGTGAAATCCTGCCTCTGATCAGTCATTCATTCATACATGCATGTATTTCTTCATTCATTCATTTGTCCATCCACAATTTATTAATTCCTTTATCCATTCAACACACATTTACTACATACTAGCTAGTGCCATGCCCTGGGGTTATGAAGACAATAATGAAATCCCAGTGTCCTTCCCAGAGTCTACTGAAGGGAACCATGCCCATAGGTAAGTAAATCTAGAATAAATGCAAAGTAACATGTTGTTAGGGGTGGGGAGGCTGCTTGACCATGAATAACTCCCTCTCTCTCTCTGAGGAAAGATCCTGGGTGTCCAAAGGCAAGTCATTTACCCTTCCTTAACCTTCAGGGTTGCCATCTGTTCGGCAGGTTAAATAAGAAGGCAGTGTGGCATAGTAAACAGGGGACTGACCTTGGGCCCCAGATGCCTCCGGTTGTCTGACACACGCTGGCTGGGTGGCCTTGGGAGCTAGTTCACCCGCCAGATAGGACGTCCCCCAGAGGACTCACTAAGAACATGAATTTTGCCTTGGTGGAGGGAGCTTCCCCACAAGGAGCTCCCCGACACAATGAAATCCCAGGCTTGGAAAAAGCAAACCCCCAAAGCCGGTGCTGCCAATGCAGTTGGGGCGCTGTGCAGGACTTGAAGTCAGGAAAACTTTGGTTTGGGTCTTCCCTCTTACACTTACTAGCTGTGTGAGTTGGTAAATCATTTTACCTCTCTGAGCCTCAGTTTTTCCACCTGTAAAATGGGGAATAACATCTATAGTACCTCTTTCCTCATAGATTGCTGTCATGCTCAGATGAGAGCATTGATTTAACTTTGTCCATTTTAAAGGGCTGCATATGCATCAATTGTTGCACTGCTATTGCATATAGTCCTAATTCTGTAAATTCCTGGGGTGGGGGTGGCTAGGGAAGGGGTTTTTAATGCCCTGCCCCCATCACACAGGCACAAGTCAGCTGGTATTGGCTGACTGACAGCTCAGAGTAAGCTCATCCTTCACAGTGGAAAGGGCTCCATCTGTAGGGACACAGGCTCCCAGATGGTCAGCCACCTGGAAGGCACGGGAAGCTTTAAAGCTACCCAACTAGACCAGATGCCTGGTTTAGGTAGCAGAGGATACCTAAGAGATGGGAGTGGTGGGGAGGCAGTGGGAGGGGGAGGGCAGGACAAAGCTAAATAAACTAGAAACAGTAAATGGGAGCCAAGAGTCCAACTCGATCTTTTCTTGTGGAGCATCAGGGATAACTCAGGTGCTAATGTCTTTCACATAGTAGGTGCTCAGAAAATGTTGAGGTTGATTCTCTCTTTTCAGTATGTCAAGGAGCCACGCTTCTGTTGATGCAGGAGACGACTTCTCTTAGACTTGAGGCTGTGCTCTGACTGAAAATTCAGCCAACCATGTGACGCTGTTCAGACTTGGCATTCTATCTCCCACCTTCAAACCTTTGCATGGCCTGCTAGGCCACCAGGCCTGGAATATCCTCCCTCTTCCCCTCTGCCTTAGCAGCCTTCAAGACTCTTCTCAGGTACTACCCTCTACAGGAAGACTTTCTTGATCCATCTAGTTCACGTATGCTTAACCTGGGGTCTATGAGGCTGGTTTTCTTAATTGGCAAATGTATTTCAACATAATTGGTAACTGTATTTCAACATAATTGGTTTCCTTTGTAATCTAATATGTTTTATTTAATGAATGTAAAAACATTGTGTCCAGAGACATCACCAGACTTCCAAAAGGATCTGTGATATACACAGAAAGGCTAAAACGCCTTCCTTTGTTGTTAGTGTTCATGTCTAAAACTTGCATTCAAATTCTATGTCTTCCATACCTTATGTGCCCTGGGACAAGCTACCTCACCTGGTTGAGTCTCAGTTTCCTCATTTGTAAGGGATGGACTAGAGTACCTGTCTATCTGCTTACTGAACTGTGTGACCTTGGGTCAGTAACTTTACCTCTGTAGTCTGGACTTTATGGCCTCTAAGATCCCTTCCAACACTAAATCTATGACCCTATGATCTTTTTACTTCTAACCAGAGTCGAGGCCCAAATATCTTGATTGAATCAATGAGCCAAAACTTAACTAGGTATGAATAGATCTTTAATCAATTTGAATGGATTACAGGGTATTTGGGTCACTGGGTAAAGGCAGATGATGTCACACGGGAAACATCTTGTGATGGGTTGAGAAGATCAAGCTTTTCCATTTTTTACATGAAGCCTTTTGGGTTCATAAAAAACAAAAGCTAGTTAGTTAGAACTCAGTCATTTGAGTAAAAGAGGATCCCAGATTCAGGAACTGGGCTTTCTAGGTCCATGAGAAGGAATTCATTATAAGGGAAGGAGCAGGTGCTTTCCTCTCTCTCTTCTCCATTCCCTACTAACCCCATGTTATTGCAGAGACTAGAGTGGAAGACAATACATTCAGCTGGGAGTATAGAGAAATAGGTCTAGGGCAAATAGAAGGTTTCCCATAAAGAAGCAATTTGTTGTTCAGTCATGTCAGACTCTTCTTAGCATTTTCTTGGCAAAGATACTGGAGTGGTTTGCCATTTCTTTCTCCACTCCTTTTTACACATCTGGAAACAGAGGCCAACAGGGTAAAGTGACTTGCCCAGGGTCACACAGCTAGTAAGTGTCTGAGGTCTGATTTGAACTCAGGTCTTCCTGACTCTGGAATCAATACTATCCACTACCTGGAAATGGAATTTAAGTTATGACCTTTACACTTTGAAAGACTGAAATACCTTAATGTCCCTTTGGCTTCAGTAACAGTGTCCCTGGAAGAGCAGTGATTAATGGTAATATCTACATACATGGTAAGGACAAATTAGAAACACTGGGGAAAGGCAGCTTCAGGTTTCCACAAGGACACTGACCCCAGCAGGGAGCTATGCCTAAGGGAAATTTCATGAGGATTCCACTAAGGGAGAAAAAGGACTTTCATAGGAAGTATAAGTTACCCCTTTACCACATAAGTTACGTATGTAACCATTTAACTATAAGTTTGCGCTCATTTACCCCAGAACATTGTGTGTCTCGTGTGGAGTATTGTTTTGAACCAAGTATGTATCTTTTTTATATCTTCTCAGTAAATCCCATTTGTAAAAGCTAATGGAGTTCAACTGATTCTGATTGATAATGGAAATCACACCAGCGGGGGCTCATGAGGAACTACTAAAACAAAGCAAAACAAGCAAAGGACATATCCTTAGGGTTCCCTCAAAAACCTTTAGTGAAGTAGTTGCAGTCTCCTCCAGGAGACTTAGTCTACTCATTTGAATGGGAGTTGGGAAAGTAGTCTTGGAAAGAGGGAGAAGGGCTACATAAATAAATTTAAAATATGCAAAATATAAAAGCAAAATTAATTATATATGTATACAGAGACATATACACACATATGTCTACATACATTTCTTTCTAGAGAAGTGAAGAAGGGAATATAGGGAGGGTGAGAGAGGGTGCTGTGGGTGCCCAAACTCAAGAAAAATATGTGGTAATTACCAAGGAGTTACACATTCTTCGATAGGCTCCATTTAGAAAATAAACATTCATCCTCAGTTATCCAGGCAGACAGATAAGGTTCTATTCCCATTCTAGGTAGAAGAGTGGAACACAAAATATGGGAAGGTGGTTCTTGATTTAAGATCATTGACTTAGAACTGACTGATACCTCAGAGGCTGTCTGATTCAATCCCCTCATTCACACTTGAGGTTTACTGGCTTGCTAAAGGTCACACAGGCAGTAAATTAGAGGCATCATTTGAATCCAAGTCCTCTGCCTCCAAGCCCCTGCTCATTTTCCCACTAGCCCATGCTGCCTCTCATTTCAGGGATAGCTGGGGGTAATGGTGGGACCAAATTAGAGAGAAAACAGTCTAGAAGGCTGAACATAGAAGCAATCAGATGTCGTTGCCCAGTATTTGGTGGGGGCCCTATTCATCACGGCCCCATGAAAAGAGTGCTGGATTTGGAGCTGGAGGATCGGGGGCTGAATTCCCATTGTGCTACTTCTTACCTCTTCATCTTTGGGCAAATGACTCAATATTTCTGGGTCTCCGTTTCCCCATCATAACAGGAAGACAGAGAGAGAGAGCACTAAGGTAGGTCTCTTCCAGCCCTAGATCATTAACTGTTCAATTCTATCTCTTGCCTGAAGGGAAGATGGAAGGGGAGGGTAGAGATGCCAAGGAGCTGTTGGAGATGCCAAGAACTAAAGTCAGGGAACTCTCCCTCCCCCCACTTCACAGACAGGGTGATAGATCATTAGCAAGCAGAGAAAGCCACACCTAGCCTATTGAGCAAACAACCCTGGCGGTTGCTATAGCAGCAGAAAAACATTAATATTGCAGGTAAGCTCACCTGCCTTAGAAGGACAAGTTCCAAAGGCCCTAGAGTAGATAGACCATCAACTCAAAACTGCAGGGTAGGAAAAGGGGGCGGATTGTGGGAAATGAATGATGAGCTATGTCTTCCCCAAATGAAGTCTATTCAAATCAGAGTATTACATCTCACCGGCACACATTAATGGCTGCCCAGGGCTTTCCATATGACAGAGATCAGAAAGGTCTCAGCTAAAACCTTTGCTAAACATCATGGGCATTAAACAAAATCTGTATCAGTTAAGGAGGACCATTGTCCAATTCATTTATCCACCTGCAATTAATAAGTTCTTACAATATGCCAAGCAGTGGGCTAAATATTGGGGATACAAAGAAAAATTTAAAAGGATTCTTGTCATCAAGGACATGGCATTCTAATGGGGGAGACATGTACGTATATAGGGATATTCTATACAAGATTACATACAGAGTAGATAAAAGAAAACTTTAAAGGGGAAGGAGCTGGCAGCTGCAGCACTCGGAGGCCTCCAGGAGAAGGTGGCACTTGGATCCTTAAGGAAGCTGGTGATTCCAAGGGGGAATTGAGAAGAGAGAACATGGGAAGCATGGGGGACAGTCCCTGAAGCAGAGACCCAGAGGTTAGGGATGGAGCATCGTATGAGAAATGCAAATATGAATACAAAGACAGTAAATAACTCCAAAAGCAGATGAGTAACAAGTTGCATTCTATCAGGAAAGATGACATGTATGTATTTAAATGGATATGAAAGAGATGGTTGCTCAAGAAAGGATTTATGAAGAAGGCAGTGCTTGAAATAAGGGTGGAGTTGATTGAATAAATCTGTCAAGTCCCCCCCCCTTAAAGTAAGTAAAATGATGTCCTGATACCTTGACTAGGGGAGAACAAGTCTCTGTTAACCAATCAATCAAATACTTCAGATTAAGTGGGAAAAGACCCAAGATGTACTAGCTTGCCTGAGGAAACGTAGTCATGTCTTTTGGGCTGTCTATGAAACACAAGACCAGTTCAAAGCACAAGTTATTTGATCATCTGGCTGAGACAGAGATTCTAGTGAACTACAAATGAGGAGAGAGCATTTTGATTAATTTCTTCCCCCAACTCCCTAAAATAGCTGCTTAGGGAATGAGGAGGAGAGCGTGGCAGCCTGTCCTCAGTCATTTTTACCTCCCCCACCCCAACATTGACCAGGAGAGGACCTCGTGAATTTTGGAGATCCAGAGGACTTTTCATCTTCCCATCAGCATCCTAGCAATGTCCCTGCTACAAGTGATGGCTATGTCTTCTTCAGGAGCCAAGAGCAGACTGGTGACAGATTCAGAGCTCTATAAAGGATCTAGCAAAGAAATTATGCATGGCATTAGGGGAACTTTTTGAGCACCTCACAAAGGGGAGAAAAAAAGCTTCCAGTGGTCAAGAGGTGTGTTATTCCCTCCACATTTTAGTCACGTGTACTTGCTAATCTTAAGCCCACTTTTCCCCGGACTTTGCGTGTATTAATTGGAAAGTATTTCACAGACTTTAGGAGGTGATATTTTATCCTGTCTGTTTTACTTTACTACCCCAGTAAATACCCCTTTCTAAAAGTTATTTAAGACTGGTTAATGAAATTTTTTCTTAAGGGACAATAATGGTGAAAAGACCACCAGCGGGGGCTCATCAGCTACAGCACTATGGCAACCCCTCAAGGCTTCTCTCAGGGAATGTAGTAGCTGTGTTCTAGAGACCGAACTCATTGGGCAGATGGGAATCGGGATGAGTATTTCAGAGAAGCATTCACACTACCTGAGAGAAGGAGGTGAGGAAGGAGCTCATTCAGGCATAGGGGACAGCTAATGCAAGGGCACTGAATAGGAGATAGGGTACTCTGTCTTTGAGGAAGAATTGGAAGGCCTATTTGACTGGGCCATGGTGTGGGTAAAGAGTGTAAGAATGATAGAAAGATCCATTTAGATCAGGTTAGAAAGGGCTTTAAATGCAAAACAAAGAGTTCTTATTTGATCCTACCGATAATAGGGAGGCCCTAGAACTTATTCAGTAGGGCAATGACATATTTACACCTGTACTTTAAGGAAAATCAATTTGTCAGGTGTATCAAGAATGAAATAGAGGAAGAGAATACTTGAGATTGGAAGATGGAATTGGAAGCTATTGAAATAATCTAGGTAAGAGGTGATGAGAACCTTAAGTAAAGTGGATGGAAGGCAATGAGTAGGAGAAGGCAAGTGGAAGTAGAAATGATATGATTTGGCAACTGATGGGTCTTGGGGGCCGAGTGAGTGAGACATCGTGGTGTTGAGATCAGAGCATGCTCAGGAAATAGCATGGGGATAGAACCAGAGTGGGCATTTGTTGCACTCAGGTGACAGTTTTCTTCATTCAGTGTTCTGCTCGGAGAGGTTGCTTATCTTGCATTGCACCTAACAGTCCCTGCCACTTAGCTGAAGGTGACACTGCTGTGGGTTTGAAGTCAGCCCAGCCAGGTCACAGTTGGTGGATTGAGATTTGAGGTTGTTAACTTACCTCCTCGTCATTTTCATCACATCTATGAAGCTACAGCACTTTAGAGATGTTATCTCATTTGACTCTCAGCCCTTCAAGGTAAGTGTTATCACTGTTTTACACATGAGGAAACTGAGGCAGGCAGAGGTGAAGTGACTCACACAGCTAGTAAAAGTCTGAGGTGGGATTTGAACTCAGGTTTCCTACTCCAGGTCCAGGAACTCTGTTTGCCTCGCTGCATCATCAGACTGTCCTTCAGGGATGAGGTAAATACAAATTGTTAGCCACATCCTGTAAGAAAGCTGCAGACCCTAGAGAAGAGTCCACTTGCAGTGGCCTGAGAATCTTGTCCTCACTCATTTACTCTTGAAGTATCTGAGACGGTTACCTCCAATGAATGTTACCTGAGGAATGGGTATTTTGTCTCTATGTTACCTGGAGAACGGCAAACTTGGATAAAGCTCCCTGTTAATCTTTGTTACGCTATAGACAGTAGGGCAGAACTAGGCATCCGGCTAGAGTTCAAATTTCTTAGCCAAGAATGAGTTATGTAGTATCAGAGTAGGATGGTTCATCTGCATCACCGTGGACTAGACTGGGAGTTAGAAGAGTGAGCTTCAAACCCCAATTCCGTGTGACCTTGGGAAAGTAATTTACCCTCTTGGGGTCTTAGTTTCCTTATCTTTAAAGTGAAGGCTTTAGACTGAATGACTTCTGAGGTGCCTTCTCCTTGGAAATCCATGATTCTATCATCTCCTCTTTGAGATAGCAGCCTATTCCTGAGGTGCCTATACTCTCTGCCCCTCAGAAACTATTCCTCATAAGGACCACGATTCCTGAACAAGAGCCCTGAGCTGGGCTGAGGAATTTTGTTTATTTCACCAGTTTAAAAAATTTGACCCACTAGGTAGCCAATTAATTATTATTGATTGATTGGAGGATCAATTTTCACAAAATTCATGAAAGTTAGAATAGGGGTTTGCAAATATTTCCTTGAAAAATAAATGTCAGCTTCAAAAGACACACACTGAGAAGGCACTGTCTTCTTCCTCAGGTATTTTCCCTTTCATAACAGAGACACCTAATTAACCGTGTCTGGGGCCAGTTCTGGTTGGTATCTCTCACTCTTAGCAGCCAAACTAGGTCATGCCAATTTTCCTGGCTCCTTGACAGCATACTGGTTGCAGCCTTCTCCCCCACCTCCCACCCTCTCCACCTCCAGATTCCTGATCTCCCAGAAACACAAGCATTTATTAAGCACCTACTGTGTGCCAGGCACTGTGCTAAGTACTGGGAATACAAAGAAAGGCAAAAGACAGCCCCTGCCCTCAGGGAGCTTAAGGTCTGATGAAAGAAAAGTCAGGAGAAGAAGGATGCAATGTCAGATTCAGAATCAGGAAAGAAGTGATGGACTGAGCATGGCTGGCTTGGGCACTTCATCATGGAGGCTCCAGGAGGAACTCATGAATTAGGGAAGAGATACAGGGGCAAAGGAATCTTTCAGGGTGAATAGCAGCAGCTTCTAGGGGGAGAAAGCTGCTGGGTCATGGTGAAGTCCAGAGAGTCAGGAATGGAGTGGGCCAAGGGACAAAGAAATGCTTATGATTGGCAAGGGGATGCCACAGAAGGTTTAGGAATTATTCATCTCATTTTAACCAGAAATTTCAACCTGTCCTCCAATAAATCAATTAATAAATCAACAAATATTTATTAAGAGCTACTATGTTCCAGGAATTGTGCTAAGTACTGCAGATACAAAAAGAGGCAAAAGATAGTCTCTGCCCTCAAGGAGCTTACAATTTAACACAAGAGACAACATATAAACAATATATACAAAGCAAGCTTTTTACAGCTTAAATAGAAAATAATCAACAGAGAAGGCACTTGAATTAAGAGGGACTGGGGAAAGCTTCCAGTAAATGATGGGATCTTAAAGCTGTTACTAAAAAGCAGTAAAACATTTCTGATCTGTGTTCCTGTTCCTCAAATTCTCATGGCTGCCTTCTGATGAAAGCATCAGTGAGAAGAGAATCAGCAAAGAACTCGGAACTAGGGGGAGGAAGAGGACAAATAAGGGGCCTGCGTAATTGTTGGAATAATTGAGGATTTCTAGGACACCTCTTTACAAATATGATCAAGAAATAGACATAGTCAATGTTGGAGGGGCTGTGGAAAGTCAGACACAGTGAGACACTGTTGATAAACCTATGAACTGGTACAGCCATTCCTGAAATTATTGGGAATTATTGGGAAAAAAATTACTGAATCATTCATATTTTTGACCCAGAAATCTCACTGCTGAGCTGATTACTGCTGATCCCAAGAAGATGAAATTCAGAAAGATTCTATATATAGCAAAAATCCATGATAGTACTTTTGTAGTGGCAAAAAAACCCCCCCAAAAACTGGTAATAATGCCCATCAGTTGGGAGAGATGGCTGAACAAATTGTGATATATGAAAGTAATGGAATGTTATCATACAATAGGAAGTTATCACTATGATGAAAACAGAGAAGCATGGGAAGGTTTGTAGGAGCTGATGAAGAGAATAACATGCACAATAATTACAATAAGGAAAGGGAACACTAAAATGAAATTGAACACAGCTTATTAGTAATAACCACTCTTTGGATCTCTGGACGAGGACATGGGGAGGGGCAGGCTATGGGTGCAGAATATTGTATTTGCTATCACAGTGTCAATTGATTTTGCTTAACTGTTTATTATAAGAGAAGGCTCATTAGGCAGGGGTGGGGATCATATCTTGAAATGACTGTGATGAAAAACAAAAAGCATTAAATAAACCTTTTTAAAGTGCTATGCCTGTAATGTGTCCTGTCATCTCAGTGAATTCCAAGAGCTAATGGAGAAGAGAATTATTCTGAGTTTATTCCAGCATCACCTGAGTCTCTCTGCTTCCATTGCCTTTGCCTCAGGCTGTCCATGATGAGAAACTAACCAAAACTTTGGCTGAGAGTGAGGCTTTGTCTTGTCATGCTCTAGAGGTTGGGCAACCACGAACTTGGCAAGTATGTTGGGCTCTCCTCAAGAAGCTCTAGGTGGGAGCTTCTCTGAAGATCATTTTCCAAGGATCAAGGAAAATGAGCTCACCTTTACATTCCAGGAGTCCACAGGACGCCATGCTCTGCTGCTCCTCTGTGCTGATCTTACGAGAAATTTATTTCAATGTCACAGGACTGAAAAAGACTTGGAAAGATAATGCTTCCTCTGTCTACGTGTGCTATCCCTGAGGAATGTACAACTTCCCAAAGATAACAGCTTGCTCCTTTCTTTTTAAGTCCCCAGAGAGGACACAGCCATGGTGCCCTCCCACATATGTATTCTGTGACCTGAAACAAGTCACCTAACTGTTCCAGGCCTCAACTTCCTCATCTGTGCAATGGGAGGTTTGGATTAAGTGATCTCTACAGCCTCTTACAGCTTTAAATCCCATGCCGTCCCATTATTAATGTATTTTTTTTTGTAACTTGCCACCCTAATAGAATCAGAAAATCCATCCTCATTTCTTCTCTGCTCCAGTTTGGCAGTGCCCAATTTGCAGTGGGCCTCCATTGTATTAAGAGATCATTTCTTCAGAGTACATGTTGTCAGAGGAGGATGGAAGGTAAGGTGAAGAAACTCACCATTTCAGCTAAGAATAGCTAAAATTTCTGTAGCCCTTGAAACTTTGCCAAGTTCTTTTCATCTCATTTAATACAACAACCCTGTGAAGTGCATGCTGTCATGCCATTTGACAGATTAGCAAACTGAGGCTCATAGAGTTTAAGAGACTGAGCATATGGTGAGTAAGCATAAGAGATAGAATTTGAACTCCAAGTTTTCCTGGCTCCAAGTTCGGCATTCTACCTTGCTACCTTATAGTCTTTTGTGCCATCTCTTCAGAAGGAACTGAGTCTAGATTTTTGTACTAGCATTATTTTCAGAGGAATTTCCAAAATACACATAAGCTCATTTAATCCCTACAACAACCCTGTGGAGTACAAAGGTAAGGAATATTTTTTTCCCTATTTTACAAATGAGGAAACAGGTCCACCGAAGGGAAGTGAGTTCCCCAACATCATACAGTCAGTTTTAGAAATCAGTCAATAAACATTTAATAAGTGCCTACCACATGCCAAGCACTATGCTAAGCCCTAGGAATACATAGCAAAGTAAAAGACAGTCCAAACTCTCAAAGAACTCGAAATCTAATGGAGGAAACAGCATACAAATAAATTGCATACATACAGGATTAAATGGGAGATAAGCCACAGAAGGGAAGGCAGTAGGACCCAGAGGGAACACTGAATCCTCAGCGCTCTGACTTCAGATCTGCTCCTTCTCAACTGACCAAATGGAGGCCATCACAGAATTGTGGATTTAGAGTTAGATAGTACCACAATTATAGTTTAATTTCCTTATGTTAAGATAAGGAAACAGTCAATCAGTAAACCTTTACTGAGTGCCTACTATATCCCAGGTGCTAGGCTAAGCACTAGAGGTACAAAGAAAGGTAAAGAAGAGGTCCTGCCCTCAAGGAGCTCACAATCTAAATGGGAAAAGACAACCCATAAAAAGTAGCTGAAAAATGAGGGAATAAAGGGAAGGTGCCT
The DNA here is from genome assembly GCF_003287225.1 of Phascolarctos cinereus. Taxonomy (NCBI): domain Eukaryota; kingdom Metazoa; phylum Chordata; class Mammalia; order Diprotodontia; family Phascolarctidae; genus Phascolarctos; species Phascolarctos cinereus. The sequence goes on from NW_027555958.1 coordinate 466,157,180, forward strand.
ACCCAGGAGGCATGATGAAGACCTGTAGCTGATTGGGAGATGGTGAGGCACCTGCGTTGGGCTCCCTCCTTAAATAAATCATTTTGATTATATAAAATTAAGAAGTTTTTGCAAAACAAAGCCAATGCAGCCAAAATTAAAAGGAAAGCAGAAAACTGAGGGGAAATTTTGTAACAAGAATCCCTGATAAAGGCCTCATTTCTCAAATATATAGAGAACTGAGTCAAATTTATAAAAATATAATTCATTCCCCCAATTGATAAATGGTCAAAGGATAAGAACAGGCTCTTTTCAGATGAAGAAATTAAAGCTATCTATAGTCATATGAAAAAATGTTCTAAATCACTGCTGATTAGAGAAATGCAAATCAAAATAACTCTGAGGTGCCACCTCATACCTGTCAGATTAGGTAATATGGCAAAAAAAGGAAAATGATGGCTGTTGAAGGGGATGTGGGAAAACTGGGACACTAATGCATTGTTGGTGGAATTGTGAACTGATGCAACCAGTTGGGAGAGCAATTTGGAACTACACCCAAAGGGCTATAACTGTGCATACCCTTTGATCCAGCAATACCACTGCTAGGTCTGTATCCCAGAGATATCAAAAAAGAGGTGGGGGGAAAGGACGATCTATTTGTACAAAAATATTCATAGCAGCTCTGTCATGGTGGCTAAGAATTGGAAATTGAAAGGCTGTCCATCAATTGGGGAATGGCTAACCAAGCTGTGGTGTATGATTGTAATGGGATATTATTGTGCTGTAAGAAATGACAAGCAGGCTGATTTCAGAAAAACTGGGAAAGACTTACATGAACTGATACAAAGTGAAGTGAGCAGAACCAAGAGAACCCTGTACAAAGTAACAGCAATATTGTATGATGAAGAATTGTGAATGGCTTAGCTATTCTCAGCAATACAATGATTGAAGAGAATCCTGAAGGACTAATGATGCACACTATCCACCTTCAGAGAAAGAACTGATATTGTTTCAATACAGCCTGAAGCATGCTATTTTTCATTTTCTTTCTTTCATTCTTTTTCTTTTATTCAAGTCTTTTTGTACAACTTAACTAATATAGAAATGTTTTATATGGTTGCACATGTATAACCTATATCTGATTACTTACTGTCTTAGGGAAGTAGAAGGGGAGAGGAAGGAGGGAGAGAGAGAATTTGGAACTCAAAACTTTTTAAAAAATGTTAAAATGTTTTAACATGTAATTGGGGAAATATATTTTAAAAAATTTTAAATGGTGAATCTAGGAGGAATAATCCCATGTCCACCCTCTACTCCCTCCAATCAGAGGGAGGTGAGACCCCAGAGCCAGGGACTGCCTGAGGAATGAGTTTCAGAGTTGATTCAATCTTGCTAGAAGATGAGTTCTGGGGACAGTAGTGAGGCCCAGGAGATCAGGACCAGAACCTAAGGCCAAGAGAGGTGAAGCAGTTTGGTGAAGGTCATATAGGTAGAAAGCCAGAGATGCAGGTTTTGAATGTAGGAAATCTGATGCCAAAGCCAGGGGGGTTTCCATGATCCACAGTAGCCAACACTGGCCATAAGAAGCTAGCATGTCCCCACTGAGAAGATGCTAAGACTGTGTGGTGAAGATGGTGCATAGGTGTGATGGGGGAGGGGAGGGAACACAATCAGACCCTTCAGGGAAATATGACCCTTGTTATAGAAGAGGAAAACCTTTATCATCCTACCTGCCTTTGCCTGGTGCTGGACTGAAGGATGAGAGATGCTTGTGGGTGGTGGGGACATTCTCCACTGTTTCTCAGAGAACTCTCACACATTCTAATGCACTTGGTGATGAATTCCCTTTGGTCTTGCCCAGGAGATGGCTTTGCTTTCCTAATGGCATTCCTTGAGCCCCCAGGAGAGTTCCAAGTGCTCGTGGTGACCAGGGAGCTCATACTTAGCCTTCCATCCAATGTCACACCATCCCACCAAGATGCTCCAGTCATCCCACTGGGGGCCAATGGAACTGATGGCAAAGGGAATCCATAAGGCCAGGCCTGTATCATAGGGCTTTCAACGGCCCTTTGGGACCCATTGAGCAACTCAGTAAGAGAAGGTGGGGAATTAATGAGGCGGTGACTTAGCCAAAGCAGAAGGTGAGTCTGCAAAGACGATGCCCACCTCAGCTTTCCTAATGACACAGAGCTGATTTTCCTATTGCATTTTGAGTTTTCAAAGTCTTCATTATTTCATTTAAGCCTCAGAAGAGTTCTTACAGATGAGGATACTGAGACTCAGAGATGATTCACCCAGGGAAATCAGAGCTAGAAGGGGCCTTGGTCATCACGAAAGATAACTCAGCGTCCTTCTGGGAAGGGGGTAAAGCCCACTGTTCCATAGGATCCTAGCTCCCACACTGGAAGGGGTCTCAGAGGCCAGGTAGTACAATCACCTAATTTGACAGATAAAGAAATTGAAGCTCAGCAGCTTAAGTGACTTGTCTAAGGTCACATATGTAGTAGAGGTCAGGTTTACCCCGTTTCCTGACTACAAAGAGTCCACTCTGCCACATTGTCTCATCTAAGGCAACCTCCTCGTCTTATAGATAAGGTCCAAGGAAATGAAATGACTTTCTGGAAAACAATATAGGTTTGCAGGTTCTCAGTTTTACATGATACTTGAGAAGCGTTATCTTGTTTGGTCCTCACAACAACCTTGTGAGGTGAATGTTCTTCCCATTTTGCAGATTTGGAAAGAGGTTAAGGGACATAATCATAATAATAATAGCTAGCATTTATATAGCATCTACTATATGCCATGCACTTTACAGACATTATCTTGTTTGATCTTCACAACCACCCTGGGAGGTAGGTGCTATCATCACCCCATTTTACAGATGGGGAAATTGAGGCAGGTAGAGGTAAAGCAGCTTGCCTGGGTTCACGAAGCTAGTAAATGTCTAAGGGAGAATTCAAACACAGGTCTTCCAGACTAGAAGTCTATTAGATCTACACAAGATCTGCTGTCCAAGGCAATGGGAAAAGGCCAGTCAGTGACCGAGCCAATACTGGAAGTCAGACCAGAGCTCTCTCTATCACCCAAACTGCCTCACTTCTGGTTTCTAGATTTTTTTTGGCTTTTTTTTTGGTGAGGAATTGGGGTTAAGTGACTTGCCCAGGGTGACACAGCTAGTGAGTGTTATGTGTCTGAGGCCGGATTTGAACTCAGGTCTTCCTGAATCCAAGGCCAGTGCTCTATCCACTGTGCCACCTAGCTGTCCCCTGGTTTCTAGATTAAAAAAAAATTAGATTGAGGGGATTGGACTAGTTGACCTCTAAGATTTCTACTGGTTCTAGATTCTATGTGCCTAAGCTCCTCCCAGTGGGGAAGCTAGATGGATAGAGTATGAGGCTTAGAGTCAGGAAGACTCATCTTCCTGAGTTCAAATCCAGCCTTAGACAGCTCACTAGCTGTGTGACCCTGTGAAAGTCACTAAACTCTTTTTGCTTTAGTTCCCCATTTGTAAAATGAGCTGGAGAAGGAAATGGCAAACTACTCCAGTATCTTTGGCAAGGAAAACTTCAAATGCGGTCATGAAGCGTTGGAAATGACTGAATAACAAAGGATATTCAGTCCCTTTGTGGTTGACCAGTCCTGCTCCAATATCCTTCCAAAGCTCCTTCCAGCTTCTTTCTTTCCTCTTTAATAACATTTACTTCTCCCTGCTGCAGGTTCAGGAGGAGTTGTTCATCTAACAAATGGTTTCGGGGTAAAATTATCTAGAGGGGATAATATTTGCTATTACCAGCTGGAGGTAGCTAGGTGGTTCAGTGGTTAGAATGCTAGGTCTGGAGTAAGGAAGCTCTGACTTTAAATTCAGCCTCAGATGCTCCCTAGCTGTGTGACCCTGGGAAAGTCACTTGAACTCTGTTCGGCTTAATCCAATGGAGAAGAAAATGGCAAACCACTCAAGTATCTTTGCCTAGAAAACCTCATAGACAGTATAGACAACTGGACATGACTGAACAACAGCTATTTGCTATGTTGCCCTTTCTAAATGTTTTTATTTTTCTTATTCCCTGTATAATTCAACAGTCTTTCTGTTTCTTTTACACATTCACCAAGTACACCATCTGAATTGGAAAGGATGTCAGAGCATTTGTACCCGAGTCAGAATCTTTCCCATAGCATACTCAACAAGTGGTAATCCAGCCTTAGCTCCAAGGAGGGGAAAGAAGGAAACCAGCATTTATTAAGTGCCTACTATGTGCCAGGCACTGTGCTGAGCACATCACAAATGCCATCTCACTTGATTCTTACAGCCCTCAGAGGTAGGTGCTACTGTTGTATCCATTTTACAGATGAGGAAACTAAAGCTAAGAGATGCTAAGTATTTTACTAAGCATTGGCCCAGGCTCACATAGCTATGAAGTGAAGCTGGATTTGAACTCAGATCTTTCTGATTGCAGGCCAAGTATTCTGGCCATTGAGCCACCTATTGCCTAGATCAGTAAGGGACCAAAGCTCATGTCCAGCAACATAGGAGGTGGCCCTATTTCAAAAGATCAGAACTTCCCCTGACCTGCCCTGCTAAAAGCAAGAAAATCAAACTTGTTCACCAGACTTGTCTGGCCAATTCACAGATCCACTAGCAATGTATGTGTGCCTGTCTTCCTATATTTCTTCCAGTGCTGACTCTTTCATTTTCTTCCCCCACCGTTGAAGATGTGCTGAGTGTCAAGTGAGCCCTTAGAGTTGTTTTGATTTGTGTTTCTCTCATTATTGATGAATTAGGAAAATTTTATACCATAATTGATGGCTTGAATTTCTTCATTTGAAATCTATTGTGATGGGAGAGGGTATATCTGGAAATAAAGCTGATACAAAACCAAAGATTATTAACAAAAATATTAAATTAAAAATATTTAAAAGAAAATTGAAAAGAACTGAAAACTCTTTGTTCCTATCGCTTACCCAGTGAAGTCATTTTTGTGAAGCTATAGAGACTGTTTGTTGAGTGTCATACTTTGCCTCTCTTGCAATATGATTTTAAACATTTAATCCTTCTCCATCACACTGATGTCTATGGGCAGATATTTCCAGGGTTTTAGGTGAAGACTGAAGAGTTCCTTTTAAATGGCTGAACCACTTTGCAATTCTAATGAAGGCAACTAGAGGCCTGGAGAGGTGAAGAGCAGAATCTCCTCAGGAAATGCTGGCCACTGATTTTTTTTTCTTTCTACCATCTTGATCAGATATCTCCTCTACACTAACCCTAAGCCACTCAGAAGCTGCTGGTTTGGGTTGTTTACACTGAGTTTGCTTGAATTCTCTTAAATGAGAGATAACATCAGAGCCCAGACCTCATTTCCTCTACCTTGATGTTGCTACTGGAACCCTCCCATAGGTGAAATGTACTTTGACTTCAAGGTTGTTTGAACAATGGAACTACTAAGGATATTTACCTCTAGTGCCTGAAGAACTGGGTCCCAGTCACTCGATATTTCTGTTCAGTGATTTCATTACTTTAGTTTTTTAAGTTCCCCTTCCTGCTCTCAAATGGATTTTCTCATCATAGTTGACTTGACAGGAGGGTTCCATTTCCATGCTGTCTCTGAAGTAAGAAGACTCAAGTTTAAATAATGTCCCTCCCGTGCGACCTGTGTGGCTTCTGGGAATCACTTAAGCTCTTTTGGCCTCATTTTGCTCATCCATAAAATGAAGGGGTTGAACTCGATGGTCAGTAAAACTGTCTAACATAGCAAATGATGGAGTATAGAATAGTTGTTGTTCAGCCATGGCCAACTCTTCTTGACCCTATTTGGGGTTTTCTCGGCAAACATACTGGAGTGGTTTGCCATTTCATTTTCCAATTAATTTTACAGAAAAGGAAACTGAGGCAAACAGGGTGAAGTGACTTTCCCAAGGTCACACAGCTAGGAAGTGTCTGAGGCCAGATTTGAACTCAGGAAGATAAGTCTTCCGGACTCTGGGCCTGATGCTTTATCCATTGCACCACCTAGTGGCCCATCTGTAGTAAAGAAGTGGGTTCCAATGTCAGTCTTTTGGAAATAACTGCTCTTTGGCAAAATACTCTTGGAAAAGAAATTGCCTTACAGACCAAATGCTCTCTACACGCAACAGAAGCCATTAACAGCATAGTTACTTAAGCCATGCATGGCTTTGTCCGTTCCCTCCCCCCCTCCTCACATATACCTTTATTCCAAATGCAGATTTAATTTAGAGTTACGCATTTAATATTTAGCATTATTTGCAAACAGGTTTTCTGTCTTTGCTGAGTCTTCTCTGGATAAAACATTCTGGATTTCTTTGAGTATTCCACATGTCATGAAACTGAGAGGCAATTTCTGAGGGCTAAAGAACAGGCTTTAAAGTCTCTCTTAGCATGAAATCTAGGATTCTATGCCATGGCCCCTACCTTGGAGGAATTACCAATAAACAGTGGAGTGTGTGCAAGACCTGCTGTACTTATCTCTGTGTTTGAAGGCAAGTGACCTGGCTTTTAATCCCACCTCTGCCACTTAGTAGCTCCACCATCTCAGTTCTATGATTAAATGATCAATCTGGCCCTACTGCCTGTGTGACCCTGGGCAAGTCACTTATCACGGTCTGCCTCCGTTTCCTCATTTGTAAAATTGGCTGGAGAAGGAAATGGCAAACCACTCCAGTGTCTTTGCCAAGAAAACCTCAAATGGGGTTACAGAGAGTCAGACATGACTGAAAGAACTGAACAACAAAATGATTGTCATTTAATAAATTATCATTTAATTCAAGTTATTTAATCTCCCTAGGCCTTAGCTTTCTTGTCTATAAAATAGATGGTCAGACTGATGGTCTCTGAGGTCCTATCTAGCTCTAATATATGATCCTTCATAAGAATATAAATCTAGGATAGTGTTATGAAAAAAATCACTGAACTAACTTTGAGGCAGGTCTGACAATAGCTGGGTGAATGAATGAAGGAACGAATAACAAAGCATTTCTTAAGAACACCCCGTACGTCAAGCACTGCGGTAAGGTTTGAGGATACAAATACAAAACAAAAGATAGCGCCTGCCCTTGAGGAGCTTGCACTTTTGTAGGAGAAAACTTTCTGGTCTTTCTTACTGGAAGAGGAGCAAAATGATGTCACCATGTCAAGTACCGTGCGTCTGATGGTGGTTGATCAGGCTAATAGGAGCTCAAAAGGCTCTACCACAGGCTGGGCACGAAGAGTCCACGTGAACATTTAGAGTAGAGATGTCTCTAAGTGTGTGCATTCTTTTGAGCTATTGCAATTCTGCTTTGCTCGTAGAGCACAGTGCCTTCTTTAACAGGCAATCCAGGCCGGGCAGTCTTTTGCCGGTGTCTCCTGTGTCTCACAATTGATTCCAAAGCTCTTCGGGGAGACTTGGAGAGTGTCCCTGTAGAGCATCTTCAAGAGAAGAAATCACGTACCAAGAACAGTGGCCTGGGACTGGGATTTTGGCGGGAAAGTGGAAGGGTGGAGAAGGAAACAATAGGGGAGTATATTGACGCACCCCTTCTGGTAGCAGTGGCTATATTGATTTGATTTGATTATGGTCCCAGAATTGGAAGACTTGTATGAGGTGAGGGGGAGGGAGGGAGTGGGGAAGGCGACTATTAGAGGTGTGCAAAAGGCACTTGTTGAAAAGATGTCTGGGAAGTTAAGCGTAATCAGTTATTTAGTTTTTACTTGGAGATTCTCCCATTTGCCTCCCTTCCCGCGTCTCTGTCCGACCTCCTGCTGTCCTCCTTTCCTAGGCTTCTTTACCCAGCACCCTCATACCGACCTAATCCCAACAGTACGGTACCTCTCCTTCTGATCAGGAAGGCACTTTGAAAAGAGGATGCTTCTAAAGGTGAACTTCTATTGATGCTTTGTGCTTGCATAACTTTCATTTATCAGTGTGGTGTCATCCTCCCTCCCCCAGCCTAACCCCTTCATTTGCATTCATTGGCTGAGCCCCCCAGGGGACAACCACCAAGGTTCAAAATACTCTATGGGTCTGAATTCCTAAAACTCTATCTCACAAGCCCCACGTGGTACTCTCACCGTTACTAGTCAGCCAGGTGGCACCGTTAGGTCATAGCAAATACCTTTACTGAATGTTATCTATGAAGAGCAGTGGCAGACTCCTGCCCCGTACCCAAATCTGGGCTCACTTTCCCACAAAGTTAAAGAGTATCTGTGAGAAATGGAAGCACACGCGTAGAATATACTAGCAGAGATGTATCTGTAGCATGAACCCACAGTCTAGGAAGATTCCCACCTCTGCCATTGCGTTTTTCTTATGGCTGCCCCCATGGCAGCAGCTTCTGCACTGTTTCCATGCTGGGTTTGTCACTGAGCAGGGCTCCCTGGGCCTGTTGATTTTCAGTCCAACTTAATTGCACAGCTGGATTCTTTGGGTGTCTCTTGGGTAAATGCAGATGCTGTTGCTGGAAGGGGCACAAAAGAAAAGTCAAAGAGTTAGTCTTTCTCAAGAGCTTGGTTCTTCCTACACAGCTGCCTCTCTTGTGCAAGGATTGCCGGAGATGACTCCCAGACTGACTCACTGGAGAGTGCGCTGACTTTTTAAAGGCCAGGAGAGATATGGCTAACACCTCTTCTAACCAGTGAGGAGCGGCCATATCATTCCGTCAAATATGATTAAAGAATTTCCTTATACTTCCTAAAGGAGTCCTTCGGTACAAACACTGAAAACACTTAAGCTTCTTTTTTTTTGTTTTGCTTTTAGGCAATTGGGGTTAAGTGACTTGCCCAGGGTCACACAGCTAGGAAATATCAAGTGTTTGGTCTGAGGCCGCATTTGAACTCAGGTCCTCCTGACCTCAGGCCGGTGCTCTATCCGCTGAGCCACCTAGCTGCCCCAACACTTAAGCTTCTTATAGAAGTAAGAATGGGTCACTCCCAGTTTCTCACATTTTAGTCTCAGAATAGGTCACTCTAAATGTGAGTCATTTGAGGTTTCATGCCCTTGGCAAACTTTGAAGGCAGCCTTCAAAGTTTGAAAGGGGAAAAATACAATTGCTCAAAGTTTGAAAGGGGCAAAACCTTATCACCTCATCTTCTGTTACTTCCCCCTACATCCTGTAATTACGTCAAGTGAGTGGGGGAGGAGTGGGGCACATACAATTCGTCAGGGTCACACAAAGCAGTATAACTTTCCCCTTTCTTCCACCATTCCTAATAACAAAGAATGAAAAAAGCACGAAGTGGGGAAAACAGTTCAGCAAAACTAATTCAACATACCTAACAACAAAGAATGAAAAAGAATGAAGTGGGGAAAAAAGTTCAACAAAACTAATTAGCATATCAACCAAGCATAACAATGTATGTAATTTCCTACAACCATTGTCCCCGACCCATTCTGCAAAGAAGGGATGAAGTTACATTTTCATAAAGTGTATACTTACTAATTAAAAAAAAAACCCAACCTGCCTCTTAGAGTAGTTTTAGGCAGCGTAACAAATTAAAGGAGAAAGCTATGTGGGGGAAACTATTTCTCTGGTTGTAGTTTGTCCTTCTTTCTCGAAAAGGACCATGACATCAGGAAGGTGATGCTGTGACTTACAAGTGAATCGGATCTAAGTGAGGGAGGACTGTGCAAAGTCACCAGCCTCAGTCTCTCCTCCAAAGCCATCTGGGTCCAGTGGCCAGATATAGATCATTACGACTGGAGATGGCCCCAGAAGAGACACACAAAAGACAAGAGGGGAGTCTTGAGGCTGGTCCAAGGGGTCAGCTATCCTTCCTTCACCTTTTGTGTTTTACAAGTTTTTCTCTTGGCCTTTTCATCTTGTTGATTCTATGAAAGATCTATTTTGGGGGCGTTTGTTTTGAAATACTCCACAGCAGTGATGCTGAGACTCCAGCCAGAGGCTGTCTGTAACTGATGTTCATTTGTTCACCTGATTAGCCTGGCCTGTGTTCCAGCAGTAGCGTGAATTCATGCATAGAGTAGGCACTTAATAAACGTTAGCTTCCCGCTTTGATCTGGATCTCTTCTTCTGTCACTGCAATTCATAACCTAAAATCACATTTTATCTGTTTTAGAGATGGAATGCCCACCCCTGCTGGTTCAAAGGTCCTTCAAGGTATCAAAGTAAGATGAAACATGGCTCCCTATAGGCACTGGATATATAGGGACAAAAATGGAGGGCAGTGTCTGCCTTTAAGGAGTTATATTTTTCTTCCAAAGTGTTCTATAATGTTTTTTATTCCACGGTTGAAGCCCTTTAAACAACAAAATAATGTGTTGTGAATCCCCAGGGTAATTTAATATAGTATTCATTATATTCTTTCAGCTTTATTCATTAAGTTCTTACAATAACTACAATGTTAGCTTTTGCCCCCAACAGCTCCAAATGAAAATAAACGTTTGTAATTACAATTATGAAGTGTTCTCTTTATAATTATGAAAACTCCAAATGTAAAATTCTAAAACTCTAATTATAAAATAATTATGACTATTTTTTGTAGTAAATTCTGTAAGAATTAAAAGAATACAGCAAGACCTAATATGCTTATTATTATCTATATGACTTCATTCCTATTTTTATAAAACTTTGTTGAACATAAACAACTTTTCAATTAAAGAAGCCACAACTTGGAAGGTGCTTAACATAAAATAATAACATTTTATAAACTTAATTATGATGTTGGACTTTTTTATTTGAATAAATGTTTGCAATGTGTGGCTCAACATGAGATGAACAAAGTCTTAAATCTAGTTCCGCATCAAGTTTATTTCTGAATTTTAATTTAAAAGAAGAATAAAATGAAAATCTTCACTCACACAACTATGCGGTGAAAAACGGTAGGAGAATTTTATAAATTCTCTTGCTGAGATATGGACATTCACTTTTTTTTAGCCACTTAACCAATCAGTGAAAAGGAAGAGTTAGTCATGATATAAAATATTTACTTTTCTTCTGGCTAATAACAAACATTGTATTAATAATAAATTTCTTGAAGTTCAATTACATATAGGAGAAGATTACCTTACTGTTATACTCTTCTAAAACTGCATGACCTTTTAAGGAGTTGGGTCTCAATAGAAATAGGAGGAAAAGAATGGGTTACAAATTAATAATTAGTTATTAACATAGTATAATATTAATTCCCATTAATATTATATTATGTGATAATATGTAATATGCATTGTATTGATATATTATGCTATTAATATATTATGTGTGTTTATATAGCACACTTAATATATATTACTACTACTATTACTAAGCTATAAATTTTTCTGAGCTGCTAAAATCTTTTTTTGGGGGCACAGTTGAGGGGTGCTATTCATTAGCAGGTTGAAAAATAGAACTGCTAAGCAATCTTTGGGGAAGCTAGGCAGAACAGTGGATAGAGTGCCAGGTCTGAAGTAAGGAAGACTCATCTTCCAGGGTTCAAATCTGGCCTCACTTACTTGTTAGGTGACCCTGGGCAAGTCACTTCACCCTGTTTGCCTCAGTTTCCTTATCTGTAAAATGGGCTGGAGAAGGAAATGGAAAGCCACTCCAGGATCTCTGCCAAGAAAACTCCAGATGGGGCCATGAGGAGCTGGACACGACTGAAATGACTCAACAAGCAGTCTTTAGGCCAGTTTCCGTTCATGGGAAAGCTGAGGCGGCTCTCAGACTATGTGAATGGACTGGATATCGCTGTTATCTCCGGAGTCTGCATCGTACAGCTGATTTGGGGAAGCTGAAAGACAGGGACATCGCTGCATTTGTCAGTTACGCATGTATCAGGAGGTGTGTGTGGGACTGAACAACGGCTCTCCTGCTGCTAACCATAGCTGGTTTGCTCTTGATGCTGTATCGCTAATGCATGCAATACACCTGCTGCCTGAAACAGCGCCCACGACATTGTTGAGGAGCGCTCTTTGTCTGTCCTTTATGGTCAACCGATGCACAGAATGAAGACAAAGGAGGCCAGAATCCAGGCCTCACTTAATAGAAACTCATGGATTCATTGCCTGGGAAGGCGGTGGGGTCACCCCTAGAACTGTAGGCTACTGTTGCCTTATGGGAAATAACTGTTTCTGTCTTGGCAAAGAAAAATAATATAAGTTTCTCAACTGGAAGCAAGTGAGCACATCTGGTCTGAACAACTGCAATCTAAGTTCTCTTTGACAAGAAACCTGGGGAATTTGGGGGGACTGTGGAGGTGCTAAACTGGCTCAACTCTGAAAACATCATTGTGGGGCATCTCCTGGGGAAACCTTATTTAAACCGTGGGCTCTGTCCTTAACAGCAGCCACGGGACCAAGAGGGTTTCAGAAAAGAATGAGACTGAGTTACATCACCTAAAGCAAGAGACCTTTATGATAAGACATTTCAATGCACCCAGGGGGTGGTTCTTTCATTCATTCATTCATTCATTCATTCATTCATTCATTCATTCATTCAACAAGTACTTAAGACATGCCTGCTATGTGCCAGGCACTACACTAAATGCTAGGAATGTCAAAACAGTAATGAAATAGTCCCTAGTCTCAGGCAGCTTACATTCTATTTAACCATAGAATGAAAGAAATATAATAATTATAATAGAAAGACTATAATAGAAATCATCATATAATTGTAATGGGAAAGCAGGAAGGATGGAAGGAAAGCAGGAAGGAAGGAAGAGAGGGAAGAGGGAGGGAGGGAGGAAGGTAGGGTGGATGGATGTGTAAAGAGAATGGACTGGATCCCATGACTTCTGAGGTCCCTTCCAATTTGTGATGAAGATGCTATGGCCCTATGAAATAGGGGGTGTCCCAAAAATCTTAGTGCAGCTCTAAGCTATTCAAGCTCAGTACAATAGCTTACAATGGGGCTGAGATTCAGGGAACAACCTGTATAAAAAAGTTAATCCAGATGATAAACACTGGGACACGGGGAGAGTCAGCTTAGGCCCCTGAAGTAGGTGGCACTCGAATGAGTCTTGAAGAAAATCAGGGGTTCTAAGTGGCATGGAGGAGGAGAGAATGCATTGCAGGCATGGGAAGCAGCCTGGGCAAAGGCAAGAAGGAAGAGGATGGGAAGTCATGTAAAAGGGATAGCAAGTAGACCATTTTGTCTGAAACGTAGAGCTTGTGTGCATTGGTAATGTCAAATATGGAGGGAAGATAGGCGGTAGCTCGGTTGTGAAGGATTTTTAATGCCAGACGGAGCAGTTTGAATTTGACCCCAGAGGAAAGATGGATTCACTGGAGCTCCTTGAGCAGAGGAATGACGTGGTCAGACTTATACTTTAAGAAGATCAAGATTAAATCACACGCGATAAGAAGAACACAGCCTCCAGGAGTGAACAACTCCCTCCCCCAAGATGATCAGCCACTACTTTGTAATCTATAAATTTAGAAAGTTGCCTGGAGCTCTTTGAGGTTAAATGACTTGCCCAGGGTCACACCACCAGGATGTGTTCATTCTGACTCTAAGGTAGACTGGTTCTCTAACCATTATACCCCCATTGCATTTCGATCAAAAGCATACCTTATACTTTGATTATTTCATACCTCATACTTTGAGGAATTTCTTTTTGTTAACTAATAAGCATTTGTTTCCTCTCTCTTCCACCTCTCCCCAATCCAATGTGGGGGTGGGGGAAGCAAATCTAAACCCATGAAAGGAATATATAAGTTCAAGCAAAACAAATTCCTTCATTGGCCTTTTGTCAAGTTACATACTTTATTCTACATTTTGAGTCCATCACTTTTCAGTCAGGAGGGTGATATCATGATTCATCATTGGTCCTCTAGAGTTATAGTCAGCTACCACCTTGATCAAAATTTTGTTCCCTGGAATCGTGGTTAGTTATTGTATTAATCAGAATTCTTAAGTCTTTCCACGCTGATTGTCTCTGTAACATTGTTATTATTGTAGAAATCACTCTTCTGATTCTGCTCCTTTCACTCTTCATCAGTTTATACGTGTCTTCCTAGGTTTCTTTGAAACCATTCCCTTCATCATTTTTTTATGGCACGATAGTATTCCATCACCTTCATATACTAGAATTGGTTTAGCCATTACTCAATTGATGGGTACCATGCCAATACAAATAGAGCGTCTATAAACATAACTCAAACTTTTGAAAGTGAAATGTTTAATTACTTGCTAGAGTGCACTTAAAAACTAGCAGTGACATTAAGGTGAACAAAAATAAACAGAGACATTCTTCATCTAAGCAAATAAGAACCCAGTATGTAGGGGAAAGTCCATGGTGACATGACCTGGATTTCTGGTTTGTTCTTGAATTTCCTGACTATCTCACACAAGACATTCCTCAAGACCCTAGAGATGATAGGGCATTGTTTCCACTTCTCATTGGATCCCCCACTTCCTTCTTTCTCAGTTTCCTGTAGGCCAGGACTCATGGGAGTCAATGCAAGAAAATATATGAAGAGCCCTGAGTGTTTTGGGAGAAAGTATTTTCTAAATGCTCAGTTTAAAAAAATGCTCTGATATCATCACATTGTAAAATTAAAAAAATTAATACTATGTAATTCCAATACAATCATGTTATCAGGAATAGTGTTCATTATTTTATGGGCCCATTTTTCTTCTAATTGCCTGTGGTGATGTTTTCTTCCTTCACCATCTATATCTGGTCATAAAACCATAAAAAGGAAGGAGACACTGTTAGGTTGGGGGAAGAATGTTGGTCTTAGAATCAGATGACATGTTGGAGAAGGAGGAGAAGGAGGAGAGAGGGAAGAAGAAATATTATAAACATAATTAAGCAAAACAAATTCCCATATTGTTTATATCCAAAACAGTGTGCTTATTAATTTATCATTTCTCTACCATAAGGAAGGCAACATTCTTCTTCAAAAAGAGCAACTATATTTTTGGGCATATGGGTCCTTTTTCTCTTTTAAAAATCTATATGGAGCATAGGCATGCATCGTTCAGTAACTGTTGGGTCATAATTCTAAGCTGCTTTCCCCAGTGGTTGGACCGTTCACAGTTCCACCAACAATGTGTTTTCCCACAGCCCCATTAACATTTGTCATTTTCCATTTTTGTCAGCTTTGCTAATCTAAGGTGTGAGGTGAAATTTCAGAATTATTTTAATTTGCATTTCTCTACTAATTAGCAATTTGAAACTTTTTTCATATGAATATCAATGATTTGGATTTTTAGACCATTTATCAATTGTGGAATGGCTCTTATTCCTACGAATTTAAATCAATGCATCAACTATTACCAAACATCACACATTCATTTGCTAATCAACAAAGATTTCTTAAACACCTACTATATGCAAGGCACTGTACCAGGATATGTGATCACTGGGGGTAGAGACAGAAACAAAACAGTCCCTAGATTGAAGAAACAATAATGATCAAGAAGCTCCAACATAGTGGCTAGCTAGGCACTGCTTGGCTGATGCCACAGGATGACCTATGCCAGTTCATTCTCTTTACTTTAGAGTCAACTAGGTGGTGCAATAGATAGAGTGCCAGGTCTGGAGTCTGGAAGACTTGAGTTCAAATCAAGCCTCAGACACTATTAGTTGTGGGCCCCTGGGCAAGTCACTTAATCTCTGTTTGCCTCAGTTCCCCCAACTATAAAATGGGGATAATAATAGCATCTACCTCCCCTGGTTGTTGTGAGGGTGAAGTGAGATAATATCTGTAAAGTGCTTAGCACAGTACCTGGCACATAGCAAGCAAAGTGTAAATGTTAGTTATTCTTATAATTATTAATATCTGCCACCATGATTTACCCAGGGTTCAGCTCTGGAGGAAGCCTGACTTCTTAATAGGGGATTTAGGCTCCTCAATGCTTCATTCCACTCCCAAACTTGAATTCTCAAAGAAAGATGCTATTTATGGAGTTGCTAACCATAGAAATGGTTATGGGCTTAAAATCCAGGGTTTTCCTGAATTGGGCAGGAGAGAGAGAGAGAGAGAGAGAGAGAGAGAGAGAGAGAGAGAGAGAGAGAGAGAGAGTAAAAAATAGGTACTGAGTATAGAAACATGAATTGGGTAGTTCATTCCTATGCAGCAAATGAAATGCTAAGCAATAAAAAAATGATAGAATGAGTAGAACAAAATCCAGTAACTTACCACAATTAGTTAGGAGGCTAATATCCAAGACTCATCGGGATACAGTTTCTTTACAAGGCTATTAATTGGTCATCGTGCATTTCCCATTAAGCGCAATCCAATCAAACACCAAACCAGATCTTTCCAGTGGCCTTCTTTTCTCTCTGATGGTGACTCTTTCCTTACCACCATGTTGCTCCCATGGCTGTTGAACCAGAATCTGCCCCAGCTGCTGCCGTAACTTCTCAACACACTTGCAGTCCTTCAACGAGCTTTCAGTGCTCCCAAAGTTGATGCTAATGGAAGGAAACTTACAGGGGAGGCAGAGGCAGGAGCCTCATCATAAGTTTGGCTGATTCAGGTCCCACTCCCTAAGGGAAGCAGTAGCCCCGCTGCTATTATGACGTGGTGGAGAAGGATCTCTTCTTCAGAAACCTTGACTGAAACCAGGTCTTGCTACCTGGAGTGTGGAAGACAAGAAGGCCACCAGTTGAAATCTGCTCTTTCTATTTGGTGTCAGACCTCGTGTATTGATTTTTTAATGAGATATAGACATAGAGAAGATGTACATCCAGTTGTCAGGTGACAAAATGGAGAGAGAACAAGTTAGCTCATTGGACGACAGAGTCAGGTTCTAAAAAGATCTTAACCCATGGGAACCCAATCTAATAAAATGAAAATGAATTGAGATAAATATAAGGAGTAATAATCACCAGCATTCACATAGTACTTTGTGGTTCACAAAACACTTTATGAATATCATTTCAATTAATCCAACAGCCTTGTAAGGTCAATACAATTATTACCATCCCTCTTTTATAGATAAGGAAACTGAGACTGGTGGAGATATATTGCCTTGCCCAGGGTAACAAAGCTAAGTGTCTGAGGTGATATTCAAATTTGTGTCTTCCTAACTCCAAATCTATTGTATAGTCCAAAGGCTTTAACAATTTTATTGACATCTTTTGTTTTTACATAATTTTACATAATTTGTTTTTCATAATTTTTATAACTCTGAAGGCTTTAAAATTTTTATTGACATCTTTTGTTTTTATATAGTTTTACATAATTTGTTTTTTATAATTTTTATAACAGATATGACCTTCTTCAATAACTTTCTGTATGTAAATATTAGGTGAGGCCAAAAAATGAGGACAGGTAAGCTTGACAAAGACTTTTGCCCTTGTCATGGAAGAAATCCAGTGCACAGTCAAAATTCAGGAGCAAATATTTATAGATGATGAGTTCCTTCAGATATTTTTTGTCTATATATGGCATAATTCTGCCTGAATTAAGTCCTGTAATATTGCAGTATCTTAATGAGATCTGTAACTGCTCAAGAGTTTGACCTAACCATCCAGATAGGAAAAACTAAGTGGATGAAAACTGTTGGTTGCCCATATTAGGAGTAAAGAATATCACCAAGGAAACACATGAACAAAAAGGAACTTTGGCTGGCCACATGACAACAAAAAAGGATGACTGGGGAACAGTTCTGGTGATCCACTGGTGTCTTTATGATCTTAAGAGAAAGTGAGGAAGGCCTTCCTTGAAGCTGTGACCCTGGGCAAATTAGTTAACCTCTATGAGCTCAGTTTCCTCATCTGTGAAAAAAAGGAATTGGGACTCGATAACCTCTAGGTTCCCTTTTAGTTCCAAATCTGTGCTCTCTCGATCCCATAACCCTTTGCCTCCAGCACACCAGGCATGGTTACAGGAGGCCTTGGACAAAACCCACAAAGGATGGATATCAAAGGATGGAATGTGATCTGGGTGGAACCTCCAGACCAATATGACCTGAGGTCTATTTGAGCTCTCTTTCAAAACCTATGACTGGGTGTGTCGAGTCAAGGTGGCAGAGTATCAGGAAGAAGTGAAGTTGAGGTTCTCACCACTCATTCAAACAGAATTAGAAAAAGCACCAGCCTGCATTCTAATCAGGAAATCCAAGAAAAAAATCACAGTGAATCATTTTTCTGACTCAGGTCACCGTAAGAAAACTAAAAGAGAGTTCCTTGAAGGCTGGGAAGGGGATCTAGTAAGAAACAGTAGCGCATTCCAGCATAGGGAGGGACTGTAGCAGAGTATGAAGAGCCACCCATCACATACAGGAGAGCTGCAGCTAGGTGCAGAAACAGGTGCCAGCTGGCATTTTTATTAGTAACTACCAAGTTAGTGGTCAGCTAGGCAGCACAGTAGATCGAGTGCCAGGCTTGGAATCATGAGGACTCATTTTCTGAGTTCAAATCTGGCCTCAGACACTTAGTAGCTTTGCGACCCTGAACAAGTCACTTAAACCCTATTTGCCTCAGTTTCCTCATCTGTAAAATGAACTGGAGAAGGAAATGGCAAACCACTCCAGTATTTGTGCCAAGAAAACCCCAAAGGGGGTCACGGACAGTTGGACACAACTGGAAAACAATTTCACGCATGGAGAGAACATGGTACAATAATAATATTCAGTTACATTCATATGCTACAATATGTTGCATCATTTTTTGTTTCCATTTCTTTGAACATCTAAGCCATCCAGTCCAGGCAGTGGCATCACTGGGTCAAAGGGGGTGAATGTTCTAGTCTCTAGTTTCAATACCATTTTTACACTAAATGTTGGCCTCCAGGCATACTCACCATTATGTCTTTGTATCCTGTGTTTCCTTTGAGATTCTACCCAAGTACCACCGTCTACATGAAACCTCCCCTGATACCCTCAGTTGCTGCAGACCTCTCCATCAAAGTCAGCTTTTATCTAGTTTGTCTATACCTATATATGTATGTTTCTGCTCTCCAATAGATTGGAAGATCCATGAAGGCAGACTGTCTCACTTGTATCTTTGTCTCCCCAGCACCTAGCACTGTGCCTGGCATGCAGTGGGTGCTTAATAATTGCTCCTTGATTTGGGCGAACTGATTGAACTCCCCATGAGGCTGACACTACTGTTTTGACTAGGAATAGGATATGCAAGCACATCCTGTGTACATTGAACTGTGTACATTGAAAAGGAAAACGCCCTCCAATCCTTCAATCAATCACTCCGTCACCAACTGTTTATTGAGCATGAGGCACTGAGGATCCAAAAATCCAAATGAAAGCCCCTGCCCTTTATGTGGCGGGGAAACAAAGCCGTGCCTTAGGGCAGACAGTCAGAGCCATAGCACTGAGTTGGGCCCATCCCTAGTCCAAAAGGGTTTCTCTGTGAAAGACTCCAGAAGGTCCTCCGGAGGCCAGTCTCTCTGGGGAAGAGGCCCTGGAGGAAGTCACAGCTGGGCTCAAGGGATCTCCTAATGTTTGCTATTTCTTGGGCATTTCCTTTTCAACATCAGGGTATGCTTTTAGACTGAGATAAACAGAAGAAAAGAAGGAGAGCCACATGCGTGCAGCTGTCACATCATGTGCTGGATTTCTGCATCTTTTATGAGCACTTGTTGACATAACTAACCATAAGTCAATTCAATTCAACAAACATTTATTAATCATCTTCTATAGGTAAGGCTAAGGACTGGATACTAGCAATACGAGGACAAAAATAAGTCAGTCGCTTCTCTCCAGGTGTTTACATTCTCCTTGAGGAGATGTGTGTCCACAGATAAGTAAATACAAAGATTTTACAAAAAAAATACAAAGTAATTTCAAGATGGAGAGAGTGCTATTAGTTGACGGGACCAGAGAAGGCCTTAAATAAGGAATGTTCCTGGGCTATCTTGAAAGAAGCTACTTAAAATAGAACTGAAGAGGGCATGAGGTCCAGACCATCTGGGCAACCAAGGGAGTCTGAATGTGGAGTGCTGTGAACAGCCTGAGTCTCCCAGCCTCTGTGATGAACCTGGCAGGCCCATGAGGTTGTGTTCTTTTGCTGAAGCCTTTTTTTATTTAGTCACCATCAGTCATCACACACTTACCATTTACTTTATTAGATTAAAGTTTTATTAGTTTTTTTATGTGTGAAGGGAGGGTTCTGCCCCCCTCCCATTAACCCAATTGCAGAAGGCTTAGACTTGCTCTAATCAGTATGACCCAGCTGGGGAGGAGAGAAGCCCAGCCATTGGATATCATCAGACAAGGCCACACAGGAAGAGTCAGACACTCCTCTGAACCTATGTATACTAGGCTTGAGGGCTTCTTGAGGAGGCAGATCCTTTCACTCATAAAATAGGACAACAAAGTGGGGAGATTTAGTCCTATAGGGATGTTATATGTATATACACACACACACACACACACACACACACACACTCTATAAAGCAGGTGAAGACCTTGTGAACTTGGAAAGGTCACAGCATCTGGACTGTCCATCTGCCTTGCAGCAGAGTCCACTGGAGCCAGCAGCAAGCTCTCTTGCCTCATATCTGCAGAACCCTGCAGACAGCTACACCTGAAGGAATCTTCATGAGGGCCACGTGAAGGGAGAAGAGGACTGCCAATTTCAGGAGCTGTGTGTCTCTCCTTTGGCCACAGGAATCTTATGTTTCAACGCTCTCTCCCTCTGGGACCTTGCATCTATGGAAGAGGAGAATGTATAGTTTGGGGAAATGCTTCTATTAACAACTGCAACTAACTCAGGCTAGTTAACTGATAATCC
This sequence comes from Phascolarctos cinereus, assembly GCF_003287225.1. NCBI lineage: Eukaryota > Metazoa > Chordata > Mammalia > Diprotodontia > Phascolarctidae > Phascolarctos > Phascolarctos cinereus. The sequence continues at coordinate 466,177,794 of NW_027555958.1, forward strand.
ATGAGAAGCACACAGGGTGGGGGCTGGGGGCAGACTCAAAGCCACCTGTGGCCCTTTGGTGGAATCCAAACTTCACAGAACAAATGTTATAAGGGTTTGTGAACTGAGCTGCATGCTAGGATTTGTGGTTCCACGTTCCTGATCAGCCCTGAACTGGAAGGAATAAACAGGTTGGAGGAACAAGACTTGAAATCTCATTGTTTTTGGTCATTAATGAACTGGTCTTGCCAGAGTCTTGGGAGAGGCTCCTTTCTTCGGGGGAACCTGGAGAAAGGTGGTGTTTCCAGGACAGTTCTTCAGTGAGCTCTGCTCTCTAGTGGACACAGTGAGGTTGCATGTGCCTGGCTGATGAATCACCTCTGAGACCAGACGCAACGTCTGCCTCTTAATGAAAGCTGCCATGGCAAGATGGGCAGGCGAGCATGCTGCTATTGCTTCTGCAGAGAAGAGACATGTTGGAGTGCAGTGGGGAACTGACGAAAATCAAAACACATTCATTCCCATCTTGTGAAAAGCCGGGTGAGCCAGGGAATGAGAGCTGGAACCTTGGGGGTCCCAACCTGGCTTGAGTCCACTCAGCTGTCACTGCAGAAGATGCCACTCTGTGCCAACTGGAAACTTGCATATGGCTATGCAATGGTGAAATGCACTTGGGAGCCAAGGGGATATGGAAAAGGAAAGGAGAGCAGCCTGAGACTGGAGTCAGAATACCGCGGGATCGTGGACTTGAATGCACCAGAAGGGACTTCAGAGGTCATCGACCTCTAGTCCAATCCATTCCTTTTCCATAGGAGCAAACTGAAGCCCAGGGAGAGAAAAACATTTGCCCTAGGCTATGTAGTAAGTGGTAGAGCTAGGGTTCGAAGGCGTGTGCTCTGACACCAAATTCATCACTCTTTCTACCCTACTACAGAGGGCCGGAATGATGTCTTTGTTATTGACCATCAGTGTGATGCAGGGCAAGTCTCTTCTTGCTTTTGAATCTCAGTTACCTCTTCTATAAAAAAGAAGAGTTGGACCAGAGGACCTCCAAGGTCCCATCCAGCTTTGTCAATGATCTTATGACTTACTAGACTCATCTATATGAAAGCACCCAGGCTTCAACAGAAATACTGCTAGTATTCCCCAAGTAAAGGCTGTCCTATAAATTAGCCAGGAAATTATATCAGTCCAGCTTCTGTGACCAGATGTGTCCACACTGTTCAAATAAAGATCCCTGATAAGCGGCACTTTACAGAGGCATCAATCAAATAATCAAATATTTATTTATTAAACATCATCTGTGTGCCAGGCACCTTGCTAGACACCGGGGGCAAAAGTACAAAGAAAGGACTGACTATAACAGGAAATAAGCCTATGGTAGGGAATGGGAAAGATGATGCGGTGGCAAAATGATAAATTTAGATCCAGAAGTGGCCAGGGGGATAGTCTAGTCAAAGTCCTTGACTTGACAGGGGAGGCAACAGGCTTAGGAAGATCATCTCACCCAACCTTTTCAGTTCCTCCCTAATTCATGAAAAATAAATGGATTGATGCCTTCTGTTTTTGTATCACAGCCATTCTGCCTTGCTCTCCTGCCTCAATCAAACCCTCCCTCATTAAAAAATAAGAAAAACCAAAGAGTAAAATGACCGCATGTGGCCGTGACCTGCACATCTGGCTGATAGAAAGGAAATACATGTCTTTATATGTTTCCTGGGACTGAAATGTGTGATTATAATTACCCAAGAGTTGGTCTTCACTTATAATAATAATGATGATAGTAACTAACATTTCTATAGTGCTTACTGTGTGCCTGTACTGTGCTAAGTGCTTTACAACTTATATCTCATTTGGTCCTCACAACAGCCCTAGGGTGGAGGTGCTGGTATCATTCCCATTTAACAGTGAGGCAACAGAGGCAGATAGAGGTTAAGTGACATGGCTGGGGCCCAGCTACATCTGAGGCTAGATCTGCACTTGGGTCTTCCTGACGTCAACCCAGGGCTCTATCCACTGTGGAGCCACCTCACTGGCTGGTGCTCCTGGTTCTGCTTACTTCATGCTGCATCAGTTCTCACCTGTCTTCTTATGTTTCTCTGAATCCTTGTATTTGTCATGCCATACAGCACATTTCCACTTCATTCATCTATTCTACCACAATTTGTTCAGCCATTGCCAAGCTGGCTGGGCACCCACTTCATTTCCAGTTCTTTGTAACAACAGCGACAACAAGCAAAAGCACTAGTGTGCCTATGTGGGCACATCTGGTTCCTTTTCTTTCTCTCCCATCTTTGACATCCTTGGGGCACATGCCCAGTAGCAGGACCCCTGTGTCACAACGGATGAACAGCTAACTCACTTCTCTCAGATAACTGACCAGACTAATAGCTAACTTTTGTAGAGTGCTTTAAGATTTGCAAAGTACTTTGCCTATATTTTCTCTTTGATCCTCATAACAACCCTAGGAGGTAGATGCCATTATCTTCCCCATTTTACAGCTAAGGAATCTGAGGCCGAGAGTTGTTAAGTGACTTACCCAGGGTCACACAGATAGTGTCTGAGGTTGGATTCAAGCCCAGGTCTTCCTGGCTCCAAATCCTGGGGACTCTGCCTCCTCTGCCTAGTTTCTTCAAATGGTTTTACCTCTTTCGTTTTAGAGATGAGGAAACTGAAAGTCATGAAGAGGAAGTGATTTGCCCAAGTTGTAAGAGTCCAGGCTAGACTTCAAATTCAGTGTCTTTGGCTTGTTCTGGGCTCTTTCTTTTGAGCTGCACTGCCTCTCTATGGTGACCCAAGCCTGAGATGTGCCAGGACCTTGGGCCTTCTGGTGAATCCTCATTGTAAAACCTTATCCAGAGCATTCACGCACAAGGCAGAGATACAACGGAGCCCTCTTCACAGCACCATCATTAGATCCAGGCGATTCATTGCTGTTTGGATGACTGTGTCCAGAAGAGTTTTCCTGTCAATCTGAAGGGTGGGAGGTTTCTAAGGCTGAGCCACAGGGCTCTGTATCTGCTTCTCTTGGGTCACCATCTGCATGTCTGCTCCTTCGTAGTCACCTCTGCTGGATTATCCTCTGACTCACTCCTCCTAACTGCAGCCACTCTCAAGGCTCCCTCTAGGGTCGTCTCCTCTCTTTACACTCTTTCACTTGGTGCCCTCATCAGCTCCCATGATTCACTTATCCCCTCCATGCACATGATTCATGTCTCCAAATGCAGCTCTACTCTTTCCCCTGAGCTTTAGTCACACATCATGACCTGCCTACTGGACATATTAAACTGGATAACCTGTAAGCATCAGAATTTCAACACATCTAAAAGAGAACTCATTCCCTTTCCCCTTATTAAACTCGTCCTTCTTCCACATTCCCCTATTTCAGCCAAACTACCACTTCCTTCTAGGCATCCAGATTTGAACCCTTTACTCTTACCCGCACTCATACCATACATCCACTCAGCTGCCCAAACTTACCAATTATGTCTCTACAATATCTCACAAATCTGTCCCCTTCTCTCCTCTCACCAGCCATAACCCTAGGTCAAGACCTCATTGGCTCTTATCTGGACTACTGCATTACCCTTCCAACATTTCTCCCTGCCTCCAGTCTTTCTACACTCCAATCCTTCCTCCATACAGTTTCTAATTTTCCTAAAGTGCAAGTCTGAATACAGTATGCCATTTTCCCTCCTGCTCCCCACTCAATAACTCCATTGGTTTCTTGATAATTCTAGGATCAAATCTAAACTTCTCTTTAAGGCATTGAAAACTCCTCTCAACTTGACCTCAACCTCCTTCTGCAGAATTATGACATATTATTTCCCCTCCTGTTCTCGTTGGTTCAGGCAAAGGTGCTTTCTTACTGTTGCTCATACATGACACTCCATTTTCTGTCTCTCTACTACTGCACTCCATGTCCCCCATGCCGGAAGGTCTCAGAGGATCCCTCACTACCTTCAAGGAGCTCAAGCACCACCTTCTTTTACACGAAGCCCTTTCTGATTCCCAACTGCTAGTGTCTGCTGTCCCTATCTACTTTGTATAGATTTCATACACACACACACACACACACACACACACACACACACACACACTGTTTCAGCTCTGATGGCTCAGAGTTAGTGTAAATAGCAATTGTTTCTGTTTTGTCCAGAAATCTTGAGGGTCTTCCCCTTCCTAGATTGATTTTTTTTTTGACTAGGTAAAAGAAACCATTGTCTTCATCTTTTCTTACCCAGCCTTAATCACTGAATGAGGCACTGCAGTGAAACTGAGCCCTGGGAAAGACCTTAGCTTAAAAAGGCCAAGGTCTCCCACTGCATCCGGGGCCATCTCCTGTTGTTCTGATTCATATCTTGCGACTGGACCCAGATGGCTCCTGAGGAGAGAGTGAGGCTGGTGACCTGGCACAGCCCTCCCTCACCTAAGTCCAATTCACTTGCCAGTCATGGCATCACCCTCCTGATGTCATTGGTCCTCTTCAAGAATGAAGGACAAACAACAATATGTACAGATACATATATATGTAACAGCAATTACTGTGGCCCCCATTGCCTGAGAGCCAGAGGAGGTACATTTTCACTCCTTCCACCCTGTGGTGGTACCCTTAGGAGGCTGGGGGCGTGTCTTTCATCTCTGCTATTGGCTCAAGCCCTCACCAATCATGTTCCTCCAATTTTAGCGGTCCCTGGCAACCCAATTCCACTTACTCATTTAATGTTCAGATTAACTTTTACAAAGAAACAAGCTAACATCCCCCCAACAACTTAGGGGCATAATAGCCCCTACTTCACCTTGAGCTCTGGTGAGGGGAGGGGAAATTGGACTCACAGTTTAGCTCAGTTCTTATATGGCATTAATCCCACCAAGTTCCAAGTCCAAAGCCTTATTTTATAAACACACACACATACACACACACACACACACACACACACACACACATACACACACACAGAGCTTCAAAAATCTTAATGAGGTTTTAAGCTTTTAATGCTTTTAAAAAGTTTTTCTTTTTAAGTTCAAACTTTAAGAGTTTAAAACTGAACTAAGACTTTTGGGACATTGTGTGTATGTTTGTGTGTGTGTGCTGTCACTACCAAAAGATCAGAAGCTTCTTGAGGGTAAGCACTGTTTCATTTTTGTCATTGTACCTTCAGCACCTAACAGTGCCTAGCTAATAGCAGGGACTTAATAAATGCTTATTGAATTATTGATTGATTGATTAGTCCTGTCTTATTTTAAATTGTGATCGTTGGCTTCAATCAAGACACACTGATCAAGTTTACAGTTATGCAAAGTTAGAAGGGATAGCTAATAAATTGGATGACATTCATCAATATTTCATCAGTGTAAATAGCAGCACAATCATAATGGAGAACAATTCTAATTCATCAGTAAGTATTTGAGAATTATTTGTGTCTAAAAACGTTTAAATAACTTGGCTCAGGTCACAAAGTAATTAAGAAACACAGGCAGGGTTTGAACCTCAGATTTCCAGACTCCAAGTCAGCCATTTTATCCACAATCCCTCAGCGCCCCTCAGAACAACTTTATCTTAAAAGATCTCCATAGGTTGGAACAAGGAGCCAAATCTAATGAGATGGAATTTAGTAGGAAGGATTATGAAGTCCTACCCTGGGGTTTAAAAATTCATTATGCAAGTACAAGATGGGAGAGACTGTCCTTTTAAAACTGAAGTTGGTTAATGTTATCTCTGTATAGACAACAATTTCTTTAGCTAGCCCATGGTTTTCCTCTTCATCTGAGCTATTTCTCTTTGTGTTTGTAGATCCCCATTTTTGAGACCTTTTCATTCATCCATTTTTCCCTCAGAGAATTTTTGCCCATGAATTCAGATATGGGACATCTTGTCAGGTGGATCTTCCAGGTCAAAATGAGCACCACTGAGGGAGGAATTGTGCAAAAATTCATCATGCTTGTAATAATTCTCAGTTGTGCCATCACACAAAAATCAATTTCTTTAAAAATGCCAATATTCTCTCAATTATGCTACATGGCTATGAGTCATTCAACATGCATTTATTAAATATTTCCTATGTACCAAGTACCATACTTAGTTCTAAAGACACAAAGAAAGGCAAAGACAGTCCCTACCCTCAAGAAGCTTACAATCTAATGGAGGAGACATGAGCTACCGCAACATGAAGCCCAGTATACTCCAGTGTTTGATAAATGAAGAAAATCAGTCCATTACTAGGTATGTAGAAGATAGACATATATGTTCTGCGTGTGAATGAAAAAATATATATTATATATATTAGATGGAAGGTAGAATAATACTAATGATTGTTGGGAGTGCCTGCGTCCCCAGCCATGGTCTGATGCCGGCAGAGTGTGAAGAGAGAAAGAATCACGGGCCAGGTGGAAGATGTGAAGAACAAACTTCGTTTATTGATCTCAGGGCTCGGGCTTATATAGCATTGGATCAAGCCACAGTAACATTATTTTCCATGAAAAGCACAAACCTAATTAAGTAATTTCCTTACTTCCTTGTACCTAGTCTGTCACTTTCTTTCCTGCATCCTGTCCTGTACCCCATCCGTTTCCTCCCTTCCTGCATCCTGTTCTCAAGAGACGAACAGGGGGGTGGTGAGCCCACATCCTGAGTTTCACAGCTGTCGGCTTAGTACAACCTACAGGTAAGACCCGGGCTGGCCTAAGCCCTCCAACTTCTGAAAGCCAGCCCTCTAAAAATGATTATGATGACGATGATGATGATGATGATAATGAATATTTATAAAGGACTTTAAGGATTATGAAGAGCTTTACATATATTACATTATTTGAGCCTCACCACAACCCTATGAATGAAGTACTATATTATTATCCTCATTTTTCAGATGAGAAAGCTGAGACTCAGAGAAGAAAATGATTTGCCTAGGGTCATACAACTAATAGAACACCACGATGTCTGGAAATTCAAAATTGTAGTTGACCTAAAGGGAAATGAAGTGATGAATGATAAGTTTAAGTAGGTTTACAGGATATTGCCAATGGCAAATTTCATGCAAGATGTGAAAGAATGAATGAATGATGAATAAATGAGTAAGTGAATGAATGAATAAATGAAAAAAAAAACATTAAGTTTAAGTGCCAATTACTCTAAGTGTTGAAGCTATAAGTTGCCCCCTAGTGGAGGCCCTCATCCCCTCAGGCCTGAGTTATTACAATATTTTCTTGATACTCTTGTTACTTCAAGTCTTTGCTCATTCCAGGCCATCTGCCACTCAACTCTCCAAGTGATTTACCTAAAGTAGAGAGCTGACTATGTTATATATCCCCCACCCCCATTCCCTCCAGGATCAAATAAAAAATCCTCTATTTGACTTTTAAAACCCTTTACAACTTGGTCCCTTCCTATCTTTCCCTCTTCTGACACTTTGCTCCCTTCCATGAATTCTACAGTCCAGTGACACTGGCCTCCTGGATGTTCCTTGAATGTGACCTCTTAACTCTATGCCTTTCCACTGGCTATGCCCTGTGCCTGGAATGCCCTACCCCCTCGCCTCAGCCTCCTGGCTTTCCTGGACTTCAAGGCTCACCTCAGAGCCCATTCCTTACAGGCAGTCTCTTTGGTTCCCCCGACTCCCTTCTCCACCCCAGCGCCGTCCCTCTGTGATTATCTCCCATTTATCCCAAATGTATCTTGTTTAGATGCAGTACGAGGAAGTTTTCGTGTTGTCTCCCTCATTAAACTATGAGCTCTTGGAGGGAAGGAACTGGCTTTTGCTGGTTTTGCTTTTTCCTTTCTTCATATCTTCAGTGCTTAGCACAGCAGCCAGCACACAGTAGGCATTTGGGCCTATTTTCTCCTTTGAGTCTCATAATAATAAATGCTTATTGACCAATTATCTGACATAGTAAGACTTAAGTCTCTCCAAAGAAGACATTCATAAGACTATACATTTAGAGCTAGAAAGGACCTTGGAGGCAACTGAGTCCAAATCACTTTTTAGGTAAGGAAACTGAGGACCAAGAGATAGAGTGGTTTTCCCAGAGTCTCATAGCTAGTAAGAACCTGTGGTTGGATTTGAACCCCAAACTTCCATGTTTCCAGTACACTGGCCCTTCTGCTACACTGTGGCTGAAGATAGGAGTTTAAAGTGGGCTTAGAGGAAGAAAGAGAAGAAAGGAGGGAGGGCAGAGGGAAAAAGAGAGCAATTATTAAGCACTTACTGTGGGCAAGGCGCTTTCCTGAGTGCCAAGAATATAGGTACAAACAAAGATACGGCCTGTGCCTTCAGGGAGCTTACATTCTAATGGGAGAAGACAAAATGGGAGCTGAAAAGGGGGGGGGGTCCAGAAGGAATCCTGAGCATCACAGGCTGAGCCAGTATCTTAGTGAGAGTGGATGGCATGAGGGCTTTCTCAAATGAGGGTCCAGCAATTAACTCACCAGTCAGAACTCAGAGGTGGAGGGCTGTCAGCATGAAGAACAGCCAAGGTCTGTCATGTGAAGGACGACTAACAGCTTTACATGCATCACCTCATCTGCGCCTCAGAACTCACCTTTGCCAGGTAAGTATTGCAGATATTGTCATCCCCACTTTAGAGAACAATAAACTAAAGTTCATAATGGCTAATTGACTCATAATTGACTTAATCCAATTTGCTCCCAAGTCTTGATATCACCTTTCCAATAGGAGTAGCTGCCCTGCTGGAGACCCAACTGGTCAGTTCCAGCTGGGCAAAACAACTCCCTCTCTCCCTCGCTTCTTTCTTTCTTTCTTTCTTTCTTTCTTTCCTTCCTTCCTTCCTTCCTTCCTTCCTTCCTTCCTTCCTTCCTTCCTTCCTTCCTTCTTCTTCTCCCTCTGTCCACACAAGGAATCATACCCTTACCTTTAGTTGCTCTTCCCAAAAGAATATAAATGTTGATCACTGAAACCTCACAAGATATCTTGGAGTTTGGGGGCTAGACTTCTTTTTTAAGGACCATGCCTTAAACCCAAATCACTCTGGCTCTCACTGATTGGCCAATAATAGGTCCCAGCCCAAGCCTCATTTGATCATTGGCCTCTGATGGCTTAGAGTGAGTGTAAATAGCAATTGTTTCTGTTTTGGCCAGAAAGCCTGAGGGTCTTTCCCAATCAGATTGAATTTTTTTTTAGTAGATAAAAGAGGTCATTTTTTGTCTCATTTCTTCTTACCTCACCTTAATTACTGAAGGGGTGTTGCCTCAGACAAACTGACACCTGTGAAAGACCTTAGCTTAAAAAGGTCAAGGTCTCCCACTGCATGGGGACCATCTCCAGTCATCCCGATCTATATCTTGCCACTGGACCTAGATGGCTCCAGAGGAGAGAGTGAGAGTGGTGACTTTGCACAGCCCTGATTAATTTAGATCCAATTCACTTTTGAGTCATGACATCACCTTCCTGATGTCATAGTTCTTTTCAAGAAGGACAAACAACAGATACTGTTATCCCCACTTTACAGAGGAATAAACTGAAGTTCATAATAGCTAACTGACTCATAATTGATTCAGGTTCACATAAATAAGAAGTGTCAGTGAGTTTCATGGGGTCGCTGGAAGTATCTGTGCACCGATTATAGACTGATTGGCCCAAAGCAGTTCTTCTCTAGGGCAGGATTTGACCAAGAAGCAAGAAAACCCACAGAGACATTGGAGAGTGTTTCCTTCCATGGGATTTGACAAGGTGATAAGCAGATTGTTTTTCCATGGGCTCTGCTCTCCCAAGAATCTAGGGAGTCGTTTCCCTCCTGTTCTTCTAGCTCTAGCTTGGGAAATGATAATTTAATTTATCCTGCTTAGAACTTTTTCTCCCAGGGGCCATTCAGCTTTCCATGAAGCTTTTGCTATTTTCTTGAGGATTCTTAGGGGAAATGAGACCTGCTGGACAAATTCCACATCATCTACCAGTGTTCTACCTTGGGGGATTTAAGGTTACATTCAGCTTTGGAAGGTTTTGTTTGTTCGTTTGAACCATTGAATGTGGTTCTTAATGCAAAGGCCAGCTTTTATTAATGCTAAGTGTAAGTATAGCACAACTAATCTCTGTTGTTAAAGGCCTGGGATTGGCTCAAAGACTGTCTCCTCCAGGGTTACTGGCATTATAAAAAAGATTCATAGAATGTCAGAGCTAGAAGGAACCTTTGAAGTCAACTAGATCAAGTCTTCATTTTACAGATATTATAAACGTGAGTTCTGTCCCGGGACCTATGATTTAGGAAGGACATCAGCAAGATGGTAATTGGTTAGTAGAAGGCAGCCAGAATGGTGAAGGGCTTCCAGTCTATGCCATGTGAAGATGGGGTAAAGGAAATGAGGCTGTCTAGCCTGGAGAAGACAGGGGCAACATAGCATGACTTCTTCCATAGCATCATATTAGCTTTCTTGCATGTCATTGTTGACTCATATCAAGATTACCGACCACTGAAACCCCCTGATCTTTTTCAGATTAATCACTATCTAGTCCTGTTTCCCTCATCTCACACTTGTATGGTTGATTTTTTGGAATCTAAGTGCCAATGTAATACTACATTTATCTTTTTTCAATTTCATCTTATTGGATTCAATCCAATGCCCCCAGCCTATTAAAATTTTGAGTTCTGACTTTGCTATCTATCACATATACGTCAGCCTTCCCAGCTTTGCACCAGCTACAAATTTGATGAGCTTTTTTCTAAGGCATTGATAAAAAAAAATACACTACAAAGTAGTAAATGACCATAATAATCTAGTATTTGATATACCCAAAGATCCAAGATTTTAGCAAGAATTCAGTATTTGGCAAAAACTGTTGGGAGAACTGGAAAGCAGTATAGCAGAAACTAGGTATAGGCCAGAGGCTCCCAAACTTATTTGGCCTACTACCCCCTTTAAAAAAATTATTCAGTGCCCTCTTGAAAATCTACTTTCTTTAACCCTTTAGCATTTTTTTAAAATTTGCATCATTTAAAAATATTTTTAAAAAATGATACATCTTAAATTTAATAATTTATTGTAAATTTGTGGTTTTTTCCTGTATTGAAACTTTGATGATGCAATATTGCATCACATGACTGTAAACACTTGCTTGTTAAGACCCATTGGTGGACTTGACCACTGATTGATTATAACTTGCATTTTGTGTGTTTATTTGGAATATAATGTAATCACTGCAACTTTAACTCTGTTATATAACAGATGAAACATGTATGAGCGTTTTTTCAAACTATTGTACTTTCTTCTCTTCTTCTCTTTCTTATTTTTATTCAATGCCCCCTAATTGCACCCGAGGCTACTACTTCCCCCCCTGGATCATTCCACTGCACCCACTTTGGGAATGTATAGTAGACCAACATCTCATACTGTATACCAAGATAAGGTCAAAATGGGTACATGATTTAAACATAAAGGGTAATATAAGAAAATTAGGGGAGCATGGAATATTTTACCTGTCAGATTTATGAATAAGGGAAGAATTTATGAGCAAGCAAGAGACAGAGAGCACTATGGGATATAAAATGGATAATTTCGGTCGTGTCAAATTAAAAAGATTTTACACAAACAAAACCAGTGCAGCCAAGATTAGAAGGGAAACCGGACAGAGGGAAAATTTTTTCACAGCAAGTTTCTCCGATAAAGGCCTCATTTTTCAAGTATACAGAGAATGGAGTCAAATTTCTAAGAATATGAATCATTCCCCAATTGATAAATGGCCAAAGGATATGAACACGCAGCGTTCAGATGAAGAAATTAAAGCTATCTATGGTCACATGAAAAAATATTCCAAATCACTGTTAATTAGAGAAACACAAATTCAAACAACTCTGAGGTACCACATATCAGATTGACAAAAAAAAAAATGGCATATGTTGTAGAGGATGTGGAAAAACAGGGACACTAAAGCACTGTTGGTGGAGTTGTGAACTGATCCAATCATTCTGGAAAGCAATTTGGAACTATGTCCTAAGGGCTACAAAACTGTGCATATCCTTTAATCCAGCAATACCATTACTAGGTCTGTATCCCCAAAAGATTTTTTAAGGAAAAGGACCCACGTGTGCAAAAATATTTCTAGTTGTTCTTTTTGTGGCGGCAAAGAATTGGAAATGGAGGGGATGTCCATCGATTGAGGAATAGCTAAATGAGTTTTGGTATATGATCGTGATGGAACACTATTGTGCCATTAAAAAATAACCAGCAGGATGCTTTCAGAAAGTCCTGGGAAGACTCACGTGAACTAATACAGAGTGAAGTGAGCACACATTGTACACAGTAACAGCAATATTGCACAATGATCAACCGTGAATGACCTAGCTATTCCTAGCAATACAATGATCCAAGATCAATCCGAACGACACATGATGAAAAATGTTACCCACGCCCAGAGAAAGACCCGATGGAGTCTGAATACAGGTTAAAGCATACTTTTAAAAAACTTTCTTTATTATTCTTGTTTTTTTGGTCTGCATTTTCTTTTGTAACATGGGTAACATGGAAACGTTTTACATGACTGCACATGTATAATCTGTATCAAATTGCTTGCCTTCTTGGGGTGGGGGAGAGAAGAGAATTTGAAACTCAATTTTTAAAAAAATGAATGTTAAAAATTTTTGTTTACATGTAATTGAGAAAGATTTAAATTAAATGAAATAAAAAACATGATGGCTACCCAGCCACCATCACTTTGAGAAAATGTAGTGTTTATCCATGTTGAGTCAGTGAACAAATGAGTGATTGACAAAACATTCAGTAACGCTTAGTCTGTCAAGCACTAAAGACACAAATACCAAGTCAAGATCGTTCCTGTTCTTCAGGAGACCACGTTCTAATGAGGGAAGAAAATACAAATGATGGGGAAGGTGGCCAAGGACGATGCCTTGATCTGGGAAGTCAGAGATGTTGAAATATATTACATAAGATTACATATAGGTAAACTTCATAGCATCGCAGATCTAGGGCTAGAAGGGATCTTAGTGGTCACCGAGTCCAACTTCTTTATTTTACACATAAGGAAACTGAGCCCTCGGGAGGGTAAGTCCAAGGTCATACAGCTATTAAATGACAAAAGTGAGATTTCAAATCTTTTTTTTTTCACTCCAAAAGCCAGTGCTTTGGAATTATGCCTCAATTTTACAGAGTCAGAAAATTCTAGAATTGGAAGGGACCTCAGTGCCCATCTAGTACAACATGTACCCCCAAATGGATCCCCACTATGATTTACCCAGCAGGTAGCCACCAAAGCTCTGCTCAGAGCCCTTAGAGGAGAGGGGACTCATCCCCCTCTAGAGGCAGCCCATTTCTTTCTGGTCAGCTCTCAATGATAGGAAGTTCTTCCTGCTATCCAGCCTAAAGTGGCCTCATGACAATTTCCACACTCTGTTCCTAGTTCTGTTCTCCAGGGCCAGCCAGATGTGGCCTTGGTGTCACGGGTTCCCCAGCCCAATGCTGCTATGTAACAGCAACCAACTCTGCTAATCCACTGCTCCTTGATGTTCTTTACCTCTTTATCAGATATTATAGACAGTATTGGCCAGGCATGGGCTGGGTTTGCTCATCTCTGAGACTCCTTCCAACCCTGATGCTCTATGATTCTATGACTAAATCAAGAGGCAATAGAGAGCTGGACTTCTGAATCAGCAAAACCTGGTCTAATTCCTGCGTTAGGCCTTACTGTGCGACCCTGGGCAAATCACTTAAACTCTCTGAATCTTTCTGTTTCCTCACTATAAAATGAAGGCAGATTTCTAAGGTCCTAAGGTTCTTAATCTATGTTCCTATGATTCCCAATTTTTCTCTCCTCTTCCCCCTCATAAAAAACACCGCCTGTGATTTACCCTGTAGAGAACACCAGAGTAGAGCAATGCAGAGCAGATGTTCAGAAAACTACAGCATCTCAGCTTGAAAAACAAGAGTGGCGCATAAAGTCTACTCATTTTCAAAGTGAGAAAAATTGAGCCCAGGGAGACTTCATGACTTGCCTGGGGGAACATTAAGGAAATTGGTGGCACAGACTGCATGAGCTTTCTTGTTCTATACTGGTACTTCCAGGCTGTATGCTGTCCTCGGCTGTCCTCTGCTGCTCCCAGTGTGAAAGACCATGATCTCCAAGTCCATCTTGCTTCAGTCTCCTGTAAAAAGATAAAACAGCAGGAGCCCTTCAAATGTAGAAGGCAAAGCATAACTAACAGAGCCTCAGAATCTTTGTGCTGGAAGAGAACTCAGAGTCCAACGCAGGCCTGAGCACAAATCCCCTCTAAAACAGCCAAGAGGCAACTCAGGACATTTAATCATTTTTCAGTCATGTTTGACTCTTCATGGCCCCATTTAGGGTTTTCTTGGCAAAGATATTGAAGCGGTTTGCCATTTCCTTCTCTAGCTCATGTTTTCAGATAAGGAAACTGAGGCAAATAGGGGTAAATAACTTCCCAGGGTCACACAGCTAGGAAGTGTCTGAGGACAGATTTGAACCAGGAAGATGAGTCTTCCTGACTCTAGGCTTGGTGCTCTATCCACTGAGCCACCTAGCTGCCCTTCCAGGACTGTGGAAAGAGCATAGAAATTGGAGCCCCAGGACCTGGCTTCAAATCTTGGCTCTGGGAAATCAACCTCAAGTGTCCATTCTCAAAGCCCACCTGCCGTCACAGCAGGGACTGCAGTATCTATCGGTGCAGGGAGGGCCTACTTTGGAAACAACGTCCTTAAACTGACTGACCATGCTTGTCACTGTCACATGGACTCCTCACTGAGGAGGAAAACCAGCTGAGAAAGCAGCTCAGTGGGTGTGGCTGGCTACAGTATTCTCCGGCTGTCCTCATGCAGCAGACACATGCCACCTGTTCCTCCACGTTTGGCCTCTCCTGTGTCTTTGCCTAGGCTGTCCCTCCTCCCCAGCCCTGCAGTGCTCTCCCTCCTCCCCTCAGGCTCCCACCTCCTCAGCTCCTCCCAGAGGCCTTTCCCAAGCCCTCCCGTTGTTGTCCTTGTGCTCTCCAAATTACTTGTGGCAGAATGGACATCTTTCCCCATGGAAGAACAGCTAAAGAAATCCAGTCGGGATTTGTCTTGGATTTAGTTACAGGATCAGAAATCAAGACATAGAAATGGGTCCTAGAGGGCACCTAGTCCATCCTTATTTTACAGATGAAGATATTGGGCCTGAGTGTGGGGGAGCGACTATCTGTGGACATATCGTTTCCTCCCAATAGGACGCCAGCTCCTTGAGGGCAGAAGCTATATCTTGTTCTTTGCATCCCCATAACCTAGTATGGTGCTAGACACATAGTAGGCACTTCATAATTATTATTAAATTGGATTTAGAGCCTTAGGGAGTTTCCTGGGGGGAACTGACTGGCTGGGATCATGTGGCAAGACTGTATTAAAGGCTGGATTTGAACCTGTCTTTTTGCCTTGGAAGCTTACCTTCTACCCACAATGCTATGCCGTGTCCTTACCCACCAAAGGAACACAGAGAAAACAGCAACCAAAAAAAAAAAAGTCCCACTCCACCCCAACACTTGTTTAGAAAATCCAAGTCAGTGGAAAAAATCCCATCAGATTTCCCCCTTTCATCACTTCACACTAACCCTATTAGAATACCAGAAGGCAGATTCTTTAAAAATGAGTCACTTTCCCACCCCCTCAAGGTCTCATTAGCTGCTGTTCTGAAGATGCCAAGGGCTTCCAGGCCTAGGCAAGTCTTCCTATGTTCCTTCCATAGACCCAAAGTCTTGGCCTTTGTTGCTGTTTACAGGAAATGGGAGCCAGTAGGATCTTGCTTGGGTAGGAAAAAGCCCAAGGAGGATTCCAGACCAGCTCCAGCCCTCGGATCTGTCATTGCCTTCACAGATCACTGAGCCTGGCCCTTGGTCATTGTCATACAGTGGAGCCCCAAAGATGAAGAACTTGACCTAACTGATGGCATTGCTGAACTTAAGGGCTGGTGAGGCCAGAGCAGGGCAGGACACAGAAGTAGGACCACCATTGCAGCTAGGGACATGCAAGGCGTTCTGTCTAAGCAGAACATCTTCCCCCATGGGGTAGCAGCTAGAGCTATCCATTAACAGGTGCCTCCTAAGTGCCAGGCACTGCACTACATGATTAAATGATGAAACAATCCCTACACTCAAAGAGCTCCCACCCCTTCGGGGTGATGCCGTGGACATATTTACATACATGCAGAATGGATATCAAATAAATACAGTGCAATTAGGGAGGGGGCTTCCTGGCAATGGGGACAAGCAAGACCGGGTGTCAAAGGTGGCATTTGAATGGAGTCATTCAACATGCATTTTAATGAAAAAGCATGCGCCAAGCATGTGCTCCCGTGTGCCAGGCGTGGTGCTAAGCACTGGGAGGCCTTGAGTTGGAAATGAGAAAGAGGTGTATTTCAGGCACCAGAGAATGACCAGTAATAAGAATGTTGTCTGCATGTGCACATGCTTTACGAAGACCTGGGTTCTAATTCTACCTTTGATACTGAACAGTGATGATGAACAAGACATGCTGTCTCTAAGACTCAGTTTCTTTATCTGTGAAACGAGAATAGTGATGTCAGTGATATCTACCCCACAGGGTTGTTGGGAGGGTCAAAGAAGACAGGTAATAAATAAAAAGTGCTTTGTCAATTTTTTGGTTGTTCAGTCATGTCCACCTCGATGTGATCCCATTTGGGGTTTTCTTGGCAAGGATCCTGGAGTGGTTTGCCATTCCCTTCTTCAGCTGATTGTACAGATGAGGAAACTGAGGCAGTGTTAAATGACTTGCCCAGGGTCACAGAGCTAGGAAGTGTTGCAGGCCAGATTTGAACTCAGGAAGATGAGTCTTCCTGATTTCAGGCCCATACTCAACCCACTGTGCCACCTAGCTGCCCAAATTTTAAGGGGCTCCAAAAAAGGTCAGCTATTATTTTTATGCCACAAGACAAAACACCCCCGTGTAGGATCTTTCAAGAAATCAAAAGACTGTAAGTCATTTCTTCCTTAAGGCATCTTTGTAAATTTCCACTGCCTCCATCCCAGGGCTCAATTCCTCTTCACTAATATGGTCAGAGTGCCTTTTCTTTTCTGGCCAAGGAGAGTGGGACTCAACCTTCTTACATAAAGCACACAGCTGGAACAGTTGAAGGAATTCTCAGTTCTCGTGGCTTAAGACAGGAAATGGGGCAGAGGCTTCTGCAGTGGATGCAGGGGCCAAGAATGTGGAAAGGATGTCTGGGAAAACAACACCAAATGGGAAGAGCTGGATAAGCCCTTAGGGACCATTTTGCCCAAAGGACTCATTTCAGGAGGGAGGGGGAATGAGGTAGGAATGACTCTCCCAAGCCCACTCGACTAGTTCAAAGCCAAGCCAAGACTCCAACGAAGGCTCACTCACCGTTGCCTTGGGGAATGGCCAGAGTGTATAAACTATGACCTAGACTTGTTTCCTTTTACTTCTGAAGGTGCTTGAGGGATGGACCAGGACAGATGGGAATGACTCTAAGTGATGACCTTCAAAGAAACTTACCTCAGAATGGCTTGGAGAGTGGTGAGACTTTGGGAAGTCAGGGACGCACGGAGTCCTCCAGTGAGACTCACCCTGGGAGTCAAAGCCCAGGGTCTTTGTTAAGCCAGAGAATACTCTTATTCAAACTTTGTTGACCCCAAAGCCATTTAACTGGAATGATTTTCAATGTGGTAGAAAACTCCAAGAGTAGAAAAAAAAACTGCCTGGGAATCAAAAGGGGATGTCCCGAATCTCACTCACTGTATACACAGGAGACCTTACCAGGCTCTTACTCTTCACTCATATTTTAGGCAAAATTCTAATGAGAAATCTGATTTTCCAGGCCATTGAAGCCTGGCCTTTTGCATGACGGCAGGACAGAAACAGCACTGCGTCTGCCATCAGATCTGGCTCTGCTCTTCACTAGCTGTGTGATGTGGGGTGAGTTGCTCAACCTCTCTGGGCCTGTTTCCTTCTCTCTAAAATGAGGGGGTTGGACTAACTGACCTCCAAGATCCCTGCCCATTCTAAATCTATTATTCTCTGACCAGAAGCAGAAAATCAGAAAGGCCAGTAGGGCATAGAAGAAAGAGGTCTGAATTTGGAGTCCTAAGGCCTGGGTATTCATTGAGGTTCTGCTACTCATATATGGTGGGCCTCAGTTTCCCTATCTGTAAACTGAGAGTGTAGGACCCTAAGATCTCTGCTGGCCCTCTGAGCTTGAAATCTGTGATTCTAAGGAAGAAGACCATAAAACTCCCAGTCTATAGCTACAGAACAGAAAGACAAAACCCCCTAAACTCCCTGAAAGCACAAGGTGCAGAGACGAGCATTCACAAGGCAATGACTGATGTAAGAACACTGATCCTTCCCTCAAGGCATTTAATGAATGAGTGTCACTTGGTTTCATAAGGCAGGGAACCGTGGGCCACACTTGAGGAAGCTTCCTTCGTTCAGAGCCAAAGGATGATAGATTCAGAGTTAAAACGAACCCTAGAAGCTGTACAGACCAAACCCTTTCATTTCATAGATGTGGAAACAGCGGCCAACAGAGAATGACTGAGGTGCACAGCGTCACACAGACAAATGAAGTCAGAACCTCCGGCTGCACATTCCACTTCCCTTCCACAGTACGCTGCTGATAGGTGAGGGCTTCCTGTATCTGGTTAGTGGTTGAACCCCAACACTAGTTTTACAAATCAGATCCTTCTTCTGGGAAATGGATGTTCTGAAGGGACCGAAACTACTGTCGCCTCCTGGCAACGATGACAGAAGTTGCTGGGTGGGGTCTCTTACCCTGCCCTCTTCTGAATCTTCCTTACGTCTGTTAGTCTTATGGAGAAGGTCTCCATCACTGGGGAAGCAGATGTTGTGATTAACATGTAAGGTCTCACTGCCACAAGGACATAAGCTATCGATTTCTTGAAATTAGCCTGGGTCACGTATCACTACAGGCTTTTCTCATGCTGTGGTTTGAAATACTAAAAAAAAAAAGTCATAGTGGATGGGGTTTTGGACTTGGAATCAGGAAGACCTATCAAATCCTGACTGACACTTGCTAAGTGTGAACATGGGCAAGTGGCTTCATTTCCCAGGGCCTCAGTCTCCTCATCTGTAAAAAAGGGACAATAATACCTGTAACACCTGCCTCACACAGTCACCATGAGGGTCAAAAGCCACAACATATCAGTGCTTTGCCAACCATCACAATCCGTATCGATGTCAATTATCATTGTCATTTATGGGAGTATGGAATGGATTTGTGATTCACCAGAGATATAGTGTTCCAGGAAAAATATGGGAAGAGTCCATGTTTTCATCTGAGTAGGGAACTCCCAGTGTGGGAACTCTCTTGACCAACACCAATAGCAACTGTCTGTGACTCAGGACAGAAGCAGGGTGAAGCTGTCGGTAGAGAGCTGGACTAAGAATCAGGAAGACTTGGGTTCAAATGAAACATCTGATACTAGGTGTATTATGATCCTGGGTAAGTCACTTAACCTGTCTGCCTCAGTTTCCTTATCTGTTAACTGGCAACGATGAGAATAGTTCCTATCTCTCAAGGTTATTAAAAAGATCAAATGAGGCAATGTAAAGTGCTTTGCAAACCTTGAAAAGGCTATGTGAAAATAACAACTAACATTTCTAGAGTATCTTAAGGTTTGCAAAGTGATAATTTACATACATTATCTCATTTAATCTTCCTCACAGTGCCATTATTATCCTAATTTCACAAAGGAGGAAACTGAAGCTGATATAAGTTAAGGGACTTGCCCAGGGTCACAAAGCTAGGAGATCAATCACTCTTATTAAGCAAGTCCTAGGGAGATAACCACAGCTAGTAAGTGCCGCAGGTAAGACTTCTTGACTATAAGCTCAATGCTTGGACACTAATTAATCATTGCCATTATTGTTGTAACATCATCTTCATCAGCCTCATTAAAGACATAGTGTGATATAGTGGAACGGGATTCCAGTCCTGCCTCAGACACACTTGGGTCATGTGACCCGTGGGTAAATAACTTAACCTCTAATTAAAGTCAGCTAACTTTCAGGTCAGGAAGACTTCCATTCAGATCCAGCCCCAGATGCTTCCTGGCTGTGTGATCTTGAGTAAATCACTTAATGTACTGTAAGCTCGGTTTTAATCATCTGTAAAATGGGGATAACAACAGTACCTACCTCCTGGGGCTGTTGTGGGGAGGAAATATTTGTAAAGTGCTTTGCAAACCTTAAAGCAATTTTGTAAGTGCTAATAGTTGTAAAACAGTTGTTGATCAGCCCTGGTGAAGGGAATTGCCTCCCCAAGAAGGGGAGTCTCACAGGCCTGGAGACATACACATGTGTGTATGACAATGCACATGTGTGCACATTACATACATATGAGTATACACACAAGCAAATTAGCCACAACTAGGATATGTCTGAGGCAGAACTTGAACCCAGGACTTCTAGAAATGGCCTCTAGAAATGGTGCCAGACTGCCTCTTCATTAAGTTTTGACCCTCAATAATAATAATAATAGATATTTAAGGTTTCAAAATGATGTACACTCACACTCATACATACATATACTCACACACTCATGAATGCACTTTCACACTACACACACATATTCTCACACTACACTCACGCATACACACTCTCATAACACATACGCACACACTCCTCACACACTGACACAATTCACACAAACAACTCATGCTCTCATATACACTTGCAACACTCGCACCACTCACACATACATTCACAAAACACACTCACACTCCTCACACACTGACATAACTCTTTCTCACACTCACACGACTCATACTCACACACACTCACACATACACACTCACACAGTCACACATACACACACACATTGTCATATGCACTCACACATACACATGCACACAGTCACACATACACACTCACATACACTTACAAAACACACACTGACACACTCATGTACACACTCTCCCTCTGTCACACACTTTCACAGACACGATTTCCTTGGAAACATCAGAGGTGCGGGATTGTTTTTTCTTTGTGAGCTCATCAAAGAACAGTGAAAGGTAACCCTTTGTGACCTGGCAAGGCAGGGGGGAACCTCATTGAGGTAGGATTAGCAGGCCCCTCCTTGGGGCAATGCTACTTTCTTTCTTCAGGCAGCCTTTTCAGAAAGGGGAAGTGTCCTCTCCCGCTCCAGCAGCTCAAGCTGGAAGCCGCCTCAGGCTTCCACAATAATGAGCAGGAGAAAGCTGTGATAGAATTCTTATTTGTGAAAAGCATCGGGGTGGAGCAAAGATGGCTGAGCGAAGCAGTGACTTGCTTAAGCTCTCCCCCCAAACCCCTCCAAATACTCATTAAAAATGGCTCTAAATAAATCCTGACGCAGCAGAACCCACAAAAAGACAGAGTGAAACAAATTTCCAGCCCAAGACAACCTGGAAGATTGATTAGAAAGGTGTATCACGCCGGGCTGGGGGAGAGGGCGCAGCGAACCTGGAGCAGGCCTCAGAGGAATGAATCTCGGGCAGCTGTGGAGGTTTCCAGACTCCTCAATTCACGAATGCCAAAGACAACTTACAAAGTCAGTGGGAAAAGTCTGTTTCTGTCGGTGCTGAGAAAGGAAGGCGGGGTCTCAGCTCCATTCCCCAAGAGTGTGGCCCGGGGGGGGGGGCAGCTGCTTCCCGAGCTTCTGGCCCACAGACTGAGGGGGAATCCAGTGGCTGATCAGAGAGGGACTGCAGGGATCTCTTTGCCAGTGCTGGGCAGGAATCTCTTGCTTTGCCTGTGTGGGATCTGGGTCACAGTTCTGGGTGGCAGTGTTGGGGTGAGGAGGAGCGCTGGTGTGGTGGAGCTTAGAGTGGGCTGTGGAGAGGAACCCTTCCTCACAGTTACAGGACAGAAAGGAGTACTTGTAGTCGCAGGCCAGGAAAGGAGTAAACACCTCGCCCCTTATCATACCACCTTGGAAGAACTGAAAATTTACAGGTCCCTACAAGTATCTCTGAAAACAGCTGTACAAACCCCGAAGCTTGGGACAGTACATTCTCCACATTGGAAGCAGACTCTTACCTTAACAAAGAGTTTAAAACTCAAGTAATTGGCCGGGATCATGAGCAAGCAGCGCAAAAAGAGTCAGACTATATTATCTTACTTTGGTGAAAAGAAGATCAAAATATACAACCAGAAGAAGACAACAAAGTCAAAGCTCCTACATCCAAAGCCTCCAAGAAAAATATGAATCAGTCCCAGGCCTTGGAAGAGCTCAAAAGGGATTTTGAGAAGCAAGTAAGGGAAGCAGAGGAAAAAACTGGAAAGAGAAATGAGAGTGATGCAAGAAAATCATGAAAAACAAGTCAACAGCTTGCTAAAGGAGACCCAAAAAAATACTGAAGAAAATAACACCTTAAAAAATAGCCTAACCCAAATGGCAAAAGAGGTCCAAAAAGCCAATGAGGAGAAAAATGCCCTAAAAAGAAAAATTGGCCAAATGGAAAAGGAAGTCCAAAAGACTACTGAAGAAAATACTTCCTTAAAAATTAGAATAGAGCAATTGGAAGCTAGTGACTTTATGAGAAATCAAGACACTGTAAAACAAATCCAAAAGAATGAAAAATTAGAAAACAATGTGAAATATCTCATTGGAAAAACAACTGACCTGGAAAATAGATCCAGGAGAGAGAATTTAAAAATTATTGGACTATCTGAAAGCCATGATCAAAAAAAGAGCCTAGACATCATCTTTCAAGAAATTATCAAGGAAAACTGCCCTGATATAGTTGAACCAGAGGGCACAATAGAAATTGAAAGAATCCACAGATCTCCTCCTGAAAGAGATCCCCAAAGGAAAACTCCTAGGAATAGTGTAGCCAAATTCCAGAGTTCCCAGGTCAAGGAGAAAATATTACAAGCTGCCAGAAGGAAACAATTCAAGTACTGTGGAAACACAATCAGGATAACACAAGATTTAGCAGCTTCTACATTAAAGGACCGCAGGGCATGGAATATAATATTCTGGAGGGCAAAGGAGATAGGATTACAACCAAGAATCACCTACCCAGCAAAACTGAGTATAATCCTTCAGGGGAAAAAATGGTCATTCAGTGAAATAGAGGACTTTCAAGCATTCCTGATGAAAAGACCAGAGCTGAATAGAAAATTTGACTTTCAAATACAGGACTCAAGTGGAACATGAAGAGGTAAACAGGAAAGAGAAATCATAAGAGACTTATTAAGATTGAACTGTTTACATTCCTGCATGGAAAGATGACATAACTCATGAGACCTTTGTCAGTATTAGGGTAGTTGGAGGAAAAAAATTATATGTATGGATAGATAGATAGATAGATAGATAGATAGATAGATAGACAGATAGATAGATAGATAGAAGGCACAGGGTGAGTTGAAGATTAAGGGGTCATATCTGGAGAATAAAATTAAGGGATGAGGGAGGATTATACTCAGAGAAGAAGAAAGGGAGAGGTAGAATGGGGTAAATTATCTCACAAAAAAAACAGAAAAGAAAAGTCTCTTACAGTGGAGGGGAAAGGGGAAGGTGAGAGGGAATGAGTGAATCTTATTCTCATAGGATTTGGCTTAAGGAGGGAATAACATACACATTCAGTTGGGTATGGAAATTTGTCTTACCCTACAAGAAAATAGGGGGAAAAGGGGACAAGAGAGCAGGGGGATAATAGAGAGGAGGGCAGATTGGAAAAGGGTGTAATCAGAAGTAAATACTTCTGAGGAGGAACAGGGTCAAAAGAAAGAATAGAATAAATGGGAGGGCAGAATAGGATTAAGGGAAATAGAGTTAGTTTTTCACAACATGTCTACTATGGAAGTGTTTTGCATAACTGCACATGTACAACCTATATTGAGTTGCTTGCCTTTTCAATGAGGGTGGGTGGGGAGGGAGGAAGAGAGAAAATTTGAAACCTAAAGTTTTAAAAACATATGTTTAAAAAAATGTTTTCACATGCTACCCGGAAATAAGAAATACAGGAAATGGGGTACAGAAGTCTATCCTGCCCTACAGGAAAATAGAAGGGGAAGGGGATAAGAGAAGGGGGGAGAGAAAGAAAAGAGGACAGACTAGGGGAAGGAATATTCAGAGTGAATGCCATCTTGGGGTGGGGGGAGGGTTGAGACGGCGTGAAAATTTGGAACTCAAAAACTTGTGGAAATGAATGTTGAAAACTACAAATAAATAAATTTATATTTAAAAAAAGAAAAAGAAGAAAAGAAAAGAAGAAAAAAAAGAAAAGAAAAGAAAAGAAAAGAAAAGAAAAGAAAAGAAAAGAAAAGAAAGAAAAAAAGAAAAGAAAAAAGAAAAGAAAAGCATCCTTTGCTGGCCTTCCTCTCCTGGTGATTTTAAAGCACTGAGGTGCTTTTGCTCAGCAGGTCTCACTGCTTTTGCTGCAAAATGAACAAGGACCACATTTTATTTTCATCCTCTATTAGATCAAATTCAACAGACATTTAAAAAGTACCTACTATGTGTCAGGCACTGTGGATACAAAGGCAAAAATGAGACAGTCCCTGCCCTCAAGGACCTTTTACTTTACTGGGATAACATAACACATATATAGATAAATACAAGATAATTTGGGGAAAGGAAAGGTATTAACAACCAGGGTGGAGTGGGGTGGGATTGAGGAAAAGTTTTGTGTAAAAGGTGGCACCTCAGATGTGCTTTTCAGGAAGCTAAGGACCCTAAGAGGTGTTAATGAGAGGGCAGGGCATTCTATGCATGGGGGAAGCCTGTGTAAGACAGGGAAACAGGAGACTGGAATGTCAGGTGTGGGAAACACATTGGCGGGCTGGAATTTAGAGTGTGTGAGGGCATATAATAGGGGAAAAAAAACCAGTTGAAAGGGAGATAATGAGCTTTAGGATGTAGTGTAGACTGAGGCTTATTTTGCCCATGGCCAATGCAGGAAATCTGTATTGTTTGACCATGCATAATTTGTTACAAAGATTGAGCTATTGCTCAATACTCCCCCACGCCCACCACAACGAAAGGCTGGAGAGGGAAAAATAGATTTTTGTTGAATGAAAAAATTTAAGGGGAATAAGCACTTATTCCGCACCTACTGTATGCCACATATTGCATGTGCTAGCTGCTTTACAAATATTATCTCATTTGATCCTTACAACACTGGGTTTAAAAAGGGAGAGAAAGAAAAGGGAGGGAGATTAAGTTTGAGAAGGCTTTCAATGCCAGTTTGAGGATTTTTGTATTTTATCCTAGAGGTAATAGGGAGCTACTAGTGGTTTTTGAGTAGGAGTCTGAGAAGGGGATAGAGTGGCATGGTCAGATTAATGTCTTGGGAATACTGATTCACCAGTTGGGAAGGATGGATTAGAAGGGCGATGGCCTGGAAGCAGAGAGACTTAAAGAAGAGGTGCACTTACCCCAAGTGACCCAGCGGTAGAGGCCAGGAACAAGCCAGCTGGCTTGCTGGCTCTGGGCCTCTCCCCCTACTCACCTCACCGCCCACTCCTTTCGCCTCTGCCTCAGCTCCTGCCTCCAAGTGACCAGGTGGCAAGATGGCTACCATCCTTCAGTTATCACAGTACTGTACCTTGAGAACGGACAGCATCAGCACTGTGATAACTGAGCCAGGGCAGCCCGTCAGTCATCGCGTCTGCTCGGCCGCCAAAGCGTGGACGAATTCCATCGCCAGGCTCGCTGGCTTTCCTAGACTTTGCGGGCTGTAGTCCGTGGCTCCCTGGTGGCAGAAAGGGGAGCAGCTCCGCAAGTGGTGAGGCTGAAATCGGCAACAGCCCAGCCGAATCACAAAGAAATGGATGGGACGGATGATGGGTCAAGTGCACGAGTATACTCACTCATTGATGAGGTGAGCCAGCGCAGATTCTGCCGCTGATAATACAGCAGCGAAGCACGAGGCGCTCCGGCTGTTTCATTCATTGTTCCACCTCTGCAACGCACTGCTTTCTTCAGCAGCATCTCCCTGATCTCAAACTGGGAAACCAGGAAACTTAGACCCCCAATCCCAGAGGTTGCACTGGACAGCCCCAAATATGCAGATACACACGAGCTCCCAGACTCCCCAGGCAGGTGCTTTGTTCGTGAGGGGGGAAGGTCACACATATAGAGCTTCTGGCAGGTAAAATGTCAACTGTCAGAATTGCAAGTGCTTCTAGGAAGGAAAAAAATAAAGAAAATTATTAAGCATCAATTATTATAACCATTATATAGAAAAGGCCAACAATGCAGCTAATGATGCTGAAAACGACAAACTCTACCCCTCTTAGTCACAGTCATCTTTTGCGACTTTTATGTTAATCTCAGTCCTCTGTGTTCAAGGGCCACAAATGCACTGTGGTCAAAGTGTGCCTGGCAACCTCCAGAATTCCTAAAAACCAACCAGAAAGGAAACAATCTCCTGGTGAGCTCTTGCCTTGTTTTGCCTGGGCTCAGGTCTCCATCTCTCTTCTCTGTCCTCCCCACACTATACTGCCACTGCATGCCATACCTAGACGTGTAGATTCCTCCCCTGGAGCGCAGGGGCTGTCCTGCTTGCCTGCTCTTCTACCTGCAGAATTTATCACAGTTTTTGTTTGTTGTTGTTGTTCGATTGTGTCCAACTCTTCATGATCCCATTTATTTTATTTTGTTTTGTCAAAGATAACTGGAATGGCTTGCCATTTCCTTCTTATTTTACAGATGAGAAAACTGAGGCAGTGAAGTGACTTGCCCAGGGTAACACAGCTAGTAAGTGTCTGAAGCCAGATTTGAAACATTTTTTTTCTTTTTTAAGGCAATTGGGGTTAAGTGACTTGCCCAGGGTCACAGAGCTACTAAGTGTCAAGTGTTCGGTCTGAGGCCGGATTTGAACTCAGGTCCTCCTGACTTCAGGCCTGGCACTCTATCCACTGTACCACCTAGCTGCTTAATAAACATATTCTCTGTCTCTCTCTGTATATATAATATATATATAATATATATACATATATGTGTATGTATATATGTATATACACATATATATGAATGTACATAAATATACATTATATACAAATATATTATATTCTGTATATATTATATTACATATTTAAGTATTTAATACATGAAAATATAAATAAACATATGATATGAAATGTATATACATACATATACATAGATATAAGATGTATATGTGTGTATAGATATGCACATGCATCATTTGCTATCATACATTCAACTTCCAGGGCATGTGAGAGACGAGTCTCTAAACCTTGGAGTGCATTGTTCATGTTGGCATAAGCAGGTCACTTCACCCTTCCGAACCTTAGTTTCCTCTCTTGTAAAATGAGGGAGGTCGGCTAGGTGGCCCCTTAGGTCCCTTCCAGCTCTAAATCTGTGATTCTATGAGTGACTGTCTGGTGACTTGCTTCTAACTGTCTAGTATATGTTTACATGGTCTAAGATGAAGCTTGTAGACTTCAAGCTGAAAGGAACCCCAGGATGCTTCTACGTTTCTAAGCCTCATAGAGTATCAACCTCACAAGGCTGTCGTGGAGACCAGCTAAAGAAAGGTAGGTGAGGTGCTTGACTGTACCAAAGTTCTACACAGAAGGGGGCACGGAAATGGTTGGCAGAATTGACCATCATCAATAAACATGGCAAGCCAGCGGTACAAAGATGTACATTCACACCCTGGAGGTGTGAATCCTGCAGAAGAGAGAGCTCTGTTCTGATTGGCCCCAGAGGACAGAGACAGGAGCAACAGGGGGACATGCAAAGAGCTGCATGTCAGGAAACACTGCCTAGAAATGAGGGCTGCTCCAAAGTGGCCTAGTTGGCCTCAGAGCTGGTGGCTTCTCCCTCCCCGGAAGTTTTTCAGCGGAAGCTGGATAATCACCTGCCAGGTACAGTGGAGAGGGGAGTCTTTTTAGGATACGGATTGGCCTGAATGGCCTCTAAGATCCTGTCCCACTCTGAAATACCATAATCAGAGAGCTGGGTGGTACAGTGGATAGAGCACCATGCCTGGAGTCAGGAAAACTCATCTTCCTAAGTTCAAATCTGGACTCGGACACTTCCTAGCTGTGTGACCCTGGGCAAGTCACTTCACACTGTTTGCTTCAGTTTCCTCATCTGTAAAATGAGCAGGAGAGGGTATGGCAAACCACTCCAGTATCTTTAGCAAAAAACAAACAAACCAACCCAAATGGGGCCACTGAAAGTCAAACATGACTGAATAAATGACTGAACAACAAGTCTAATCTCATTTAACAGAGAAGGGAACTGAGAGCCAGAGAGACTTAGTGATTTTCCCACCATCCCAAACACAGTAAGCAAAAGAGCCAGGATTTGAATCCTGGTCCTTTGACTCCCCAAACCCTGTGTTTTACCTAGTATCAGGCAACTTCTTGTTGACATGACATATCTTTATTTATATAAATATCTAACATTTAGAGAGTCTTTAAAAGCCTGCAAAGTACTTTACACACACACACACACACACACACACACACACACACACACACACACACCCAAATCTGCAAAGTAGGCACTTCAAGCATTGTTATCCCCATCTTACAAAAGAAGAAACAGAGGCTGAGATTAAATAATTTGCCCATGCTCACACAGCCAACCAACGAGAGGCAAGATAGTAGTAAAAGACAACTTTCCATAATTTACAGCACTTTACATAATTAAATGATTTGATCCTTACAACAGCCTCGTGAGAGGGGTGCTATTATTAACCCCATTATACAAATGAGAAAACTGAGGGACAGCGAGGTCATGTCACTTGCCCAGGAATACACAGCTGGTGTGACCCAGATGTTTACAGTTCCAAGAGCAGCACTCTATCCCAATAGGCATTTCCAGAATGCCTTTTTTTCTTCCTTTTAACAAATAGATTAGCAATATATCCCCAAAAAGGACACTTAAAACTGTGACTCATTCCATGTCTGTTGTGGAAATAACTCTCAGTGGAGCTTTATAAGTAAAGAATTGCAGGTTGTTTAATTAAAAAGTGAATTATTTAATTAGAAATTGAGTATCCTTCAAAGACAGCCTATATAGACTGAATATTAGTATATTACTTCAAAGGACTTAGTTTTTGATAAATGAAGCAATTCGTGTTAAAGAATACTGACCACTAATAAAAGTCGGGGTGGGGGGGGCATAAATGTGCCTGGCTCCAGACTAATTTCCTCTCTTCTTTGTTTTTCTTTCCTCTAAGTAGAAGAGGAGTTATCAGGACTGTGAGATTAACTTTGCATAAGTGACACCTATCTGATCTTCAGCAAAGTGATTTCTCCAGAAAGAAGCCCTACTGTGTGGGGTAAAACCTATTACTGCCCTAAGCTCAGAAACCTTTCAAATGCAGACAAGTCTAGACTCTACTATGGCTGCAGTACACTGGTGAAACATGAGAGGGAGCCAAAGATGCAAACTTGGCCTTGGTACCCCTGGCTTCCTGGAAATCGCTGCACATTTTTAACCAAATTATAAACATGTGTTACGTAAACAAAGACCTGGGATTACTGTGGAATAACACTGGAGATCTCTGACCCAACAGGATGGATGACTGGGCTCACCCAGAGTGGCCTCGCGCTTCTAAGCTGACCATCGTCAGCGCTTGTAAAAGTGAATTCCTGGCCCTGAAATAATGAAATAGTGGGGGGGGGGGAGGGAAAAAATTGACTTCTTCCAGCAAATAAACGATCAGAGCTACTTAACAGTTATCTGCCTGGCCATTAGCAAGCATTTTACCGCCTCCATAATGCCTCTGTAAAGCTGAAATGCCTTCTATGAACCTGGCAGCAAATGCCAAATGCTCGCAGTAACTCACTGAACCATCCTGTCAACCAGACATTTGTTTTTCTTTCTCTTTTCTCCTATCATGGGGTATCCTCTTTTTTCTGGGTTTGTTTTTTGTAGGGACTTGTGCTTTCTTTGATATAAGGAACTCACAGTGTGGGAAAAAGCTCCCTCTACTTATATAAGTGGCAACCTGTTTGGCACAGACTTACCCAGTTGCCCGGGGCACTTAAATGTGAAGCGATTTGTCCCTGGTCATATAGCTGGCATGTGTTATGATTTCAACCTAGATATTCCCAACACTAAAACTGGCCCTATACCCCTTGCACTCTTTGGCCTCTCTGGGAAATCACTTATTTTTAAGAATACATAGAATAAGCAAAAAAAAAGTTAAACCATCTTCATTCTGTGGCTATGAATGGACTCAGAAGAACACTATTCACGGAATGGCTCTAATAAATTCCAGAAAGAAAATTAACAGGCTCACAGAACTTATTATAAGCTTAGAAATTTCATTTATTGTTATTATTCCAGACCTGCAATCTCAATCATGCAGGCAATGCCTAGTGAGGAAAGTCCCTCTGTAGAAGCAGACTAGCCAATGGTATTCTGGAGGTCGCCCAGGGGTGTTATAAGGTTATGTGATTTGCCCAGGCTCACTCAGTCCATCAGTCTGGGTCAAAGAGGACTGGAACAAAGGTAGTACTAACACCAAGGCTAGCATTCAATCAACTGCACTATGTTGTTACTCTAAGTTTTATTCAGAGAAATTATTCCTTATAAATGTTGGTACTTTAACCCCCCAAACAGAATCTTTTATTGTCTTTTCTGCAGATTTCCTTGGCATGAATAGAAATCTGTTTTTTCTATCGGGCCAAGCATGTATATATAACAATATATAGTTTGTGAAAACTCCCTCTGCTGATGCAGACCTGGATTCGTCAGCAACTTATGGTCTCAGCAAATTGCTGGAGAGAATGAAAGCTGAGGTAACTTGGCTGGCGTCACACCGCCACCATGTGTAAGAAGTGGGATTCAAACCCAGGACTTCCCCAGTTGAAGTTCAGCCACCTATTCACTATGCAACATTGCCTCTTACTGTATAATTATAAACAATAAAGGAGAGGGGAGTGACAGTGGTGATTTGCAACGGTTTTTCCTCTTGGGAGCAAATTCATTTTTTAAACCTTCCACTTTTGTTAGGGAGATGGCACAGCACAGTGTTAAGAGCCCTGGATTTAGAATCTAAGGACCTGAGCTGGAATCCTAGGAAATTACTTACTCTTTCTGGGCCTCAGTTTCCTCCTCTGTAAGAGGAGGGAGTTGGAGGACATGGCCTCTAAAGTCCCTTCCAGCTCCAAATCGATGAATTTCCATAAAGTAGCATAACTGAGATGGACTTCTTCACCTGCAGCATCCCGAGCCAAGCCAGACATGGCCTCTAGCAATACCAACCACATTGATACTCTACACTAAAGAGACTGCTTTTGAGCAACTTACCATGCAATGGTACAGACACCTTCCTCCCTTCTGCTTCTATGAGCAGTCATCCACACATCCTCCTCCCCTCCCCTCCCCTCCTCCTTGTCTCCTCCTCCCTCTCATCTTCTCTCTTTCCCTCCCATTTCCTCTCCTCTCTTCTCTTCTCCTCCTTCTCTCCTCCCCCCTCCTGTCCTCTCCTCCTGTCCTCCATCTCTCTTCTTGTCCTCTCCCATGCCTTTGTTTCCTTTCCTTTCCCCTCCCCTCCCCTCCTAGTCTCCTCCTCCCTTTCATCTCCTCTCTTCCTTTCATTTCCTCTCCTCCCTTCCATTCTCCTCCTTCTCTCCTCCCCCTCCTGTCCTCCATCTCTTTTCCCATCCTCTCCCATCCCTTTGTTTCCTTTCCTGTCTCTTCCCCTCCTCTCCCCTCCCTAGGGCTGCTTCAGATTTCCTTCCTCTTTTCTCTCACAGATGTCACCTCCAACTACCCACCCCCACTTGAGCCCAGCAGTGGGGGAGGGAGGGTGGGAAGTCTATAGTCACGAAGCGGAAGCAGAGGAAAAAAGGGGCAGCCCAGAAGTGAAAGGGAAGACAAAGCCCAGCTCGGAGATGCAACTTTTGTTGCCTGGCAGGTGGGCGGAGGGGGCATCATTTCCCCATCTGTCAAACAATGGGGTTGAATAAAATGATCTCTACAGCCCTTTCCAGCTGTAAAGTTTCTCTCGACACCAATGAACCCCTGACCCAGTTCTGAAAGGGAAGGGGAAGGGGAGGCCACTCTGAGATTCTGGAATAACACAGCAGAGGAAAGAGCCTTCTAAGTGAATGCAAATGATTCCACTAATACGGAATAAGTAGCCATAGTACGCAAAGCTCTGTCCTAAAGATACAAGGTTGAAAACAAAACAAACGGTTCCATTGTGAAGATGACCTTGCCCTTGAGAATCTTACAGTGTGCTGGGACTATAGTAAATATGGTATGAGGTAGAATGTGATCAGGGCAAAGGAGACAGAAGCAAAGGCACCAAGGGAATATTCGAAGACGAGATAAGCATGGGATGTGGGATCAAGGAAAGCTCCATGAAAGTGGAGCCCCTGGAGCTAAAGGTCCTTAAAGGAAGGCCGAGATTTACATTTCCTTAAATCCCAGCTCAGAATCACAGAATGTCAGTTCAACCCATACCTCGCCAAGCTTTCCCTCTTTTCAACATCCCTCAGAAGAGGGTGGTGGCCTCACCTGCCCAATAGGGAGAAGTCCACTCCCTTCTAGGATGGCTGGAATATTCATCTCTTGACCCCAGGCATTTTCTCTGGTCCTGCTCTAAGCCTGGAATGCTCTCTGTCCTCATCTCCTCCTTCTGGCTTCCTTCAAGTGCCAACTAAAATCCCACCTCCTACAAGAAGCCTTTCCCAACCTGTCTTAATTCTAGTGCCTTCTGTCTCTGATTTATTTTCTTATTTATTCCCTATGTAGCTTGTTTTTCCGTATTTGTTTGCTTGTTGTCTCCTCTATTAGACTGTGAGCTCCTTGAGGGCAGGGACTGTCTTTTGCCTCTCTTTGTATCTCCAGGACTGGTCCATGGTAGGCACTTAATAAATGCTTACTGACTCAGAGGTCATCTAGTCCAAGCCCTCCATTTTACAGATGAGGAAACTGTGACTCATAAAGGGGCCACAGGATCAGGGTTTTAGGGCTGGAAGTGACCTCAGGCCTTCTAGGCCAACCACTCATTCTACACATGAGGAACTAAGGTCAACAGAGGTTAACTCAGTTCAGAGGGTAAAAGGTACCTCACTTAGCACAGTGCCTGGTACACAGTAAGTATTTCATAAATGCTTCTTACCTTGCTTTGCCTTACAGCCTTAGGTGACTTGCCCAGGGTCACACAATTAGTGTGTGAAGCAGGATCTGAACCCAGGTCTTCCTCACTCCAAGTCTAATAGTCTCCTCACTATCACATTAGGAAGCTTTTCCTGACATCAAGCTAAAATCTGCCTCCCTGCAATTTCTACTCGCTGCACTCTGGGATCAAGCTCTCTACCTGAGGGCCCTTCAAATATTTGAATCTGGTCTCCAGCCCAGGAAGTACTAGACCCCTATTTAGTGTTCCACTGCCCACCGCTCTCCTCACCTCCTCCTCTGTCCCCTTTCCTTGACCCTGACTCAACTCCAGAGCCCCCATCCCAACCCTGTTCCCACCACCCTCCCTGCCCCTGCTTCTGCTGGTGGGGTTGCAATGTTGGGGTGGGGGGAACTGTTCTAGAGTGTGGTGGTCAAGCATTTGATAACCTGTTCTGAAATCCTGGCACCCCAATTAGCCATGAAACCTTGGGCAAGTCCATTTAAGTTGATCCTGTTTCCCTATCTACAGAGTGGAGGTAATGCTTGTACTCCTTATCTCACAGAACTTCCATGAAAAAAAAACAAACGCTTTGTGAAGCTCAATGCACTGTAGAAATGGAAACTGTTATTATTGTTCAATAGAAGAAGTGACCTGAGGGAGACTGCTTCTACAGCACTGTTAGTAAGAAACTCATGTTCAGAAACTTTGGAGAGTTTGCTAATGAATGGCCCAAGCTGTCAAAAACAAACCAAACCAAAAAAACCTCTTTTAAATACATTTTTATTGGCTTAGCTGTGACATGTTATGGCCCTCCTCCCACTCTGCTTGGATGTAAGCTTGAGGAGGGTAGGGGCTATTTCATTTTGGACTCTGTACCCCCGAGGCCTAACAGAATAAACACTTAATAAATGCTTGTTGAATTGAAATGAATGAATTGGGAATTAAATCTTAATTCTGCTGCTTGCTACACCAGTGATTTTGGGCATGTCATCTCTCGCTCTGCGCCTCAGTTTACTTATCTGTAAAATGAAGAGATTGGACTAGAGGGCCCTTCTAACCCTAGCTCTTATCATCTTCTAACACCAGCCCCACAAGAAAACACTTTCCAAGTTCCTACCTATCACTTATGTTAATAGTTGCTCATAGTTTTATAGATTACAAAGTAGCATCTTCACAATCAATAAACACTTACTAAGCACCTACTCTGTCTCATACAAAGACAAAAGGGAAACAGTCCTGATTTCAAGGATCATACATTGTAACAGGGAGCCAACATGTATACATTAAGTAGATACAATATATAAACAATGTCTGTAACCCTTAGGCAATACAGAGGCCCCTGAATTTTATGTGGGAAGGGATGCTGGAAGGATTCTGGGAGTTCAAAGAAGTAGAGATTGAGGAAGAGGTAACCAGGTAGCAATTAACAAATTGTCCACACCTAATCCACTCGTCCTAGGAGCAAGCAATTCCTACCCTGAACAAAACTCAACTCCACTGCCCTCAGAAAGCCAGTTCACCTTCAAGCAGAAGTGGGTGGGAGCAGCAGACAGAGTGCTGGATTAAAAAGTCTGGAAGATCTGAGTACAAATCCAGCCTCAGAAGCAGACTGGCTGTGGGATCCCCGGCAAGTCACCTCTGTGCCTCACTTTCATCCTGTGTAAAATGAGGGAGTTATAGTCAACGTTCCTACCTGCTCTACATTTATTAGGAGAGAAAGCGGAATAACTACTTCCACGTGGAACAGTGCTTTCTGACCTGAGCTTAAGCAAAATATTTCCATTAAACTAACTGCTTAGGATGATCTTATGTAACAAGGTGGAGTTTTTTTTTAAGCCAAATTCTTTGCCATTGTTATTTTTCAACCTAAAAATCAGAGACCCAAGCCAAACAAGGCTCATCTGCATACCTATGCCAATTAAATAAATCATGCAAAGCATGCCAATGTAAATCAGCACTGCAAACACCAGGGCACCAAAATCCCACTCCTGCTCCCTAAGGTTAACAGAGCCCGAGCCCTCCCAGGGCTAAGAAGGTATGGGGAATGGGGAAGGGAACAGTGCAGGACAGGGGCCAGGAGGAAACCTAACCAGGGTTCCAAGCAGCTTGTCATCTAAAGAGACAAGAGGAAAGGGACCTGCCCAAGAGGGGCAGGCTGGAGCTAGATGGACCAGAGTTCAGAGGCCAGTTCTGCCCCTCTTCCCCTGTGATCATGGGCCACATTGTCCTGTTTCTGCCCAAGGGAGGGTGGATTAAGTTCCTTCCAATTCTGAATCCATGATCCCAAGATCTCCCAGGACAGCTCCCCTTTAGGAGACAATTCTCAGGCCCAGAAAAGAAATGTGAGCTTCAAAGGCTCAAGGGCTGAATTGTCCTGTCAGGTCCTCACCTCAAACACAAGTCTGTATAGAGAGTATCTTATCTGAAGATCCTGATTACTCTTATCCTGAAAAAAGAGCTGATCGTGGACAAGTGGTGAGCTCAGATAACAAGCCTGTCCCTCCTGCAAGGGTGTGTGGATGCCCTGGCTTGAGTGCTGGCACTTTAAGGCAGGGAGCCCCAAATTCAAATCCTACTTCTGAAGCTTAGTAGTTGGGTGAGGTGAGGTATAGAATTTAACATCTCTGAGCCTCTGTTTTTTTTTTTAAATAGGGATAATATTACCTTTGTACTGACTTTACAGCGTTCTGAGGCTCAAGTGAGATTTCATACATACATGTATATATAGAACATACTTTATTAAAATATGCTTAAATATATTATAAAATGCATGTATATTTATATATGTAATATGTTTTATATATTAGTAACATATAAATATAGTTATATATATTATACATGTATAATATATTACATGTATATACAATGCTCTGCAAACTTTAAAAAAGGGTTACATAAATGGTAGTGCTAAAAAGAAATCTATAGTAAATGTTATTGTTATTTCAGTACAGCAGGAGAGAATGGGAAATAAACTTCTCCTTCAATGCTGGACAGGACTTTGGGATCTGAGGTCAAACAAAATATCTCTAATAAAGCTAAAAATGTGCTCAAAACAGAGGACTGGGCCAAATTTACTTCATTATATAACACAGTATTTTTTCCCTACCTCATTTAAACATAGAAGTATTTAGTTGGAATATTTTTAGTTCAGCTTTCTACCACACCCAAGTTTCATTCTTTTTTTTTTCCTCCAAAGTCCAGTTTTTGGGCCGCTCATCTGTCCCTCTTATTCTTATTTCCCTTCTGGGTAGTAATCTTCTGGAAGGGGCTGCTTAAGGGCTCTTCAGGCTCCATTTCAAAATGACCCATCCTTAGTTAATACAGCCAAGCCTGTCTTCAATTACCAGTCACTTCCCCAGCACTGGAAGACTACTGCGTACAAAGGCTCTGGCATTCACAGCCAGCCCCTAATGGAGAGTCATGGTGGGTACTGGCAAATTCACTGAGATTCACTGACCTTGAACTCAGGACACCTGGTTTCTGTGGAGAGTTGGGCCATACATTCTCTGAGCCTCAATTTCTCTACTCTTAAAACATGGGCAATACACATGTAAGGAAAGTATAGAGATCATCACTAAGATGTCTCTTTGTCAGGTATGGTGTGGAGGGGATTCTTGCGGAGGGGAGGTTCAAAGGGGTGCTATCCTTCGCTGTTGAGTCATTTTTCCGTCATGTCCATCTCTTCGTCAGCCCATTTGGGGTTTTCTTGGCAAAGATACTGGAGTGGTTTGCCATTTCTTTCTCCAGCTCATTTTACAGATGAGGAAACTGAGGCAAACAGGGTTGAATGACTTGCCCAGGATCACATAGCTAGTATCTTGAATCTGAATTTGAACTCAGCTCTTCCTAATCCAAGGCTACCTGCCCTAAATAATGATTCCAAATGAGTCAATCAATGTCAACTTAGGCAGGTCATTTACTTTTTCTGACTTTAGCATCTCTACTTATAAAATGGGGGGCGGGGAATGGGTGATGTCTGAGGTCCCATTTAGACTTCTAAGTCTACCGTAATGTAATCATTAAAATGAGCATAATGATACTTCACAGGATCATGCTGGGGTTCAAATAAAGTGTTTGTGGGTTGTTTTTTTGTTTGTTTATTTGTTTCTATGAAATGAAAGGAGGGGGTTAGGAAAGAGAATTGGATTAGATCTAATCTCTTCTTAATCTTTTGAGAGAGAGAGAGAAGAGAGAGAGAGAGAGAGAGAGAGAGAGAGAGAGAGAGAGAGACTGTGTGTGTGTGTGTGTGTGTGTGTGTGTGTGTGTGTGTGTGTGTGTGTGTGTCCTGGACCCCTTTGTTGGCAGTCTTGTGAAACCCATGGCTCCTTCTAAGAATCCTGTTCTTAAATACATAAAATTAAATGGATAGGATTAAAAAATAATTCAGTTATACTGAAATACAGTTATTTATATATTTATATTTATTTGTGTTTAAAATTCGTGGACCCCAGGTTACGAATGCATATTAGATGGTCAATAAGGTCCTTTTCTGCTGTGGTCATCTATGAAATTGTAGCTCAAGTTCCCTCCGTTGTTCCCCACTTGGATTAGACTGAACCTCCCCAAGTGCAAGAGTCCCAAGGGGAGGTCCCTGCTGAGCTACTGCCAGCCCTACTTCATCTTTCAGCTCGTGGCCATTCTTGGTCAAGTGAATTAAATGGCTGGGGAGGGTCTGGTCCTAACAGTGGTAGAGGACCGAACATTTCTAGCCCCAGATACCCCCCAACCCCAGTCCGACAACGACATCAGCAAGGAGAGATGGAAATAAAAGGTCAAGAAAAAAAGGATGGGAATGGAAAGCAGGACAAAAAGGAGGTGAGAGGGCCAAAAAAAGTAGAGTGAAGAAAAGAGGAAAGAGAGAGAAGTGAAATAGGGATCAATGCCAAATAGAGAAGATGGGATAGTGAGCAGAGGACCAGCCTTGCAGTCAAGAAGACCTGGGTTTGAATTTTGCTTCTGGAACTGACTGGCTGTGGGACATGCAGACATTTACTGAACATGCATTCTTTAAGTGTCTACAATGTGTCAAGCACTGTGTGAAGAAGCCTCAGTATCTTCAGTGGAAAGAGTGATGGATTTGGAATCTAAGGCCCCTGGTTCAAATCCTACTTAATTACATAATGACTACATGTCCTAAGGCAAACCATTTTTCCCTCCAGACCTGTAACATGAAGAGATGAACTGGCTGAACTTTATGGGCTTAGCCCTCGTCATTCAGCCCAACTCCCAGTGATGTCAAAATCTCAAAATCTATGAAATTCCAGCCCTGGCGTTACTCTGGACACATGACTTAAGTACTCTGGGTCTCAGTTTCCCCATCTGTAAAATGTAGGCAATGGCCAAACAACCTTTGAATTAACATCAGCACAGCATTTTAAAGTTTAAAATGTATATATGTATATGTGTGTAGATATGTGTACACACACACATGACTACATCCTTATTTTTTCCTCACAAAAACCCTGTGACCTAGGTCCTATTAGAGATGAGAATTCAGGCTACCAAAAGTGACTTTCCCAGAGCCACAACCTGGTTCTTCCTGAATAATTCTCTGTTCCCTAAACCAGCTGATTGCCTCTTTAAGGTTCCTTCAAACACAAAATCTACAATGCTCTGATCTGTAAAGGGAGGATCTCAACACCTGTAGTACTGTCCTCTCAGGAATACTGTAAGGATCCAATGAAATGATACCCTTTAGGGGGATGGGGAACCCTCGACAAATCGTCTAACCTCTCAGCATCCCAGGTACCTCTCCAAGACTGTGCAGTAGAGCTAAGGCGCTGTTCCTCCTCAGCAGGAGGGAATTTATCCAGTGACTATATGTCCCAGGTACTGCGTATGCGAAGACAAAAAAATAATCCTTGTTTTCTGAGGGGGGGAGGAAGAAAGAGGATAGCGTGGCACTGTGGAGAGATTGCTGAGTTGGTGCACAAGAATTCAAATTCTGCCCCTCATATTTATCACCTGTGTGACTGGGCAAATCACACAATCTCTGTGGGCCTCAACTTCCTCATCTGTAAAAGTTGTTGTTGAGTCATATGCAACACTTCGAGAGCCCATTTGAGGTTTTCTCTGCAAAGATACTGGAGTGCTTTGCCATCTCCTTCTCCCGTTCGCTTTGCAGATGAGGAAAGTGAGGCAAATAGAGCTAAGTGACTTGTCCAGGGTGACACGGCTAGTGTCTGAGGCTGGATTTGAACTGAGGTCTTCCTGACCCCAGGCCTGGCATTCTATCCACTGCCCAACCTAGCTTCCATGTAAAAGAAGGTGATGCCACTAATTCAATGGCGTCTGAGTTTCCTTCCCGCTTCAGTTCTCTGATTTTATGATCCCTGCCTTCAAAGAACTTATAGGAAGCCACAGATCCAGACCTCCTCCCGTCCAAAGGGTACCTTTCCTGCACTTCTTGTCGATCTGTCTGGCCAGGACAGCAGCCCTATAGAAATGTGGCTTGTGGAAAACAGAAGGTGTGCCTAATAGGCGGTAAGCTCCCTAGCTCCCTGAATTGTAGCATGGAAAAAGATCCATCTATAAAGAACACAGCAGTGGACACACCAGGGGTGGCTATACACATGAAATAATAATTATTCCAAGGCGCCACTGCCTTCCATTTCAGCCCGGTGGCAGCCAGCAGATGGTTAAAAACAAAGTCTCTACTGTCCAGTACAAGCGCAGCCTATTTCAATCAACTGATATCTTACAAGCACTCCCACGGTGTCAAGCATTGTGCTAATAGGTGTTGTCTTATTTATAATGCTTTACTTTTCGGTACCTCCAGGATGGAAAATGATGATAGAGATCTAGAGGAAGATTTATTAATACTAACAGGCCTACTGGTAGGGAGGAGCACTCTGCATTGTTCAGCTGGGAAGGGAGCAAGAAATCCAAGTCCAAAAATGTGGATCAGATTTCGGTGACCAAGTTGGGCAATCCCTGAGTCAGTGACATGGCTCCAGATTTGCCTAGTCATCTTGGGAAAGCTATATTTAACAGCTTCACTTAAAGATGACCAGTTGCCACGCTCACCCCCCTACTACCTCTCACTGCTTCTTTTAGTCTCTTTCATGCCTCTCTAATGATAACAGGACTCAGAAAAGATGTTCTGAATGGCCTCTCCAATCCAGCCCCCAAAGTGCTGTCTGTTGTTAGATCCAAACACATGAATAATTCAATCAATACATCTCTAGACCACCACATCAATCATTCAATGGTCTTGGTACCCAAGTGCATCCCCCAGGAACCTTCCCTGAATAAGGCACAGAATGTGGTTTTTCTTCTTCCTCTCCCCGATAAGCTCAGCAACAGATGCTATAGCTAACTCCCTTTTCTACCTGTCTGACCCTCTTTTCTCTGACTTTGAAGTCCATCAGGATAAGGCACCAGGCTCCTAAGACCCTCCTATTCCGAGGCTCCTTCCCTGTTCTAGAGCTAAAGTCTGATAGACAGGATGGGTTAAAGTCTGATGGTGGTGGTGGCTTGGAGGGGAAGTTTGGGCTTTTAAAGAGGGGGCTTCTCTAGACACTCTGGGGATACCCCCTAGGATGTCAGCATAGAGAAAGTAAGGGAAGAGTGTATTCTTCATTTCTCCCTCCTCCTTAAGAGCACCTGCCATTCATTAGCTGACAGGACAACAGTTACACATATGTGCACATATTACCTATGTCTTCAACTCAAATTTATAGCGTTAAAGCTGCCAGAAGGCCAAAACAGCAGGAGGAATGGGCTTCTGCTGGCTGTAAAAAGATGGGGACAGTTGGGAAGGAGGGCTAGGGGACCCAGAATCCTGTATTTCTCAGCCCACTTAAGACCCGGGAAGTGGGGGCATAGGTGTGGTCCTTGGTAAGACAGAAAAAGGAAGCAAAAGATCAGTGGGGGGGGGCAGGAGTGAGAGGAAAGAGGTGAACTCCCCACCAGGAAAAGAGCCACAGGGGACTTAGTTAGGGGTCAGCAATGACCAAGTGCAGGGGACCTCCCTCAGCTTCCCTCCCCACTCCTATCTTAAAACTCAATCAAGGATCACAGTATTAAAGACACAAATAATTATCCGGATAAAACAACTAGCCCCCAGTGCCTGCCAAGAGCTTCTGAATAGAAATAAACAGGTTATCCCTTAGAGGAGAAAGCAGGGAGGAGGGGTGGGGTTGGGGAGGGTCGAGGGGGGCTTCCCGGACCCACAGAGAAGTCTCTGGTTTCCCTCGCGTTTCTTTCCAAGCGCCCCCTCGTCCCCCAAGAGAAGCTGCGTGGCAGGTCCCGGGCTGAAGATGTCAGGCTGGCCCTCCCCCTCCTCTTCCTCCCCTACCCCGCCCCCATTCTCCCTCCTTCCTACCCTGGGGCCCAGCCCTGTCCGCTCCGCTCCGTCCGTCCGTCCGTCCGTCCGTGCGGGGCGAGATCTCGTCTCGTCAGTCTGGCGCGGAGCCCAGGTACGCGGTGGCGACGGCAGCGGTGGCAGTGCTGGTGGCCGCGGGGGACTCACTCCTGTCTTCCTTCTCCTTGCCCCCCGCTCCTCCTCCTCCTCCTTCTCCTCCTCCTCCTCCTCGGCCCCTCCTCGAAGACTCCTCCCGCCGGATCCTTCATGTAAACAACATGCAGGCAGGCTCTATTTACAGTCGCTGCCGCCGCCGCCGCCGCCGGCGGACAGCGAGGAAGCCCAGCCAGCACCCCGGGGAGGCGGGGGAGGGGGTTGGGGGGAACGAAAGCGAGTGCGCAACGCTGAGCCCCACGCAGCCCCCCGCTGGGGCCCCCTCCGCGCCCCCCCCCACCCGTGGGCACGAGCCGGGGCTCGATCCTGGGGAGGGAGCGGTGCTGCCCCCAACCGCCCCCCGCGCACGTTTGCCCGCTAGTCGCCGCGCCCTGCCCGCTGGAGCCCCGGGGGGGCGCTCCTAGGCACCGGGGGCAGTGCCAGCGGGCCAGGCTGAGTGGCGGCGAGCGGGCG
Source organism: Phascolarctos cinereus (assembly GCF_003287225.1). Classification (NCBI taxonomy): domain Eukaryota; kingdom Metazoa; phylum Chordata; class Mammalia; order Diprotodontia; family Phascolarctidae; genus Phascolarctos; species Phascolarctos cinereus. The sequence goes on from NW_027555958.1 coordinate 466,219,753, forward strand.
GGCGCCCCTCGGCCAGGAAGCATGGTCCGGAGCTGGGGGTCTAGGGGAGTCGCTTGGACTGCCCCGCCCGCCCCAGCCCGGGGCGGGGGGGGGGCAGAGTGCGGGGGTGGCCCCTGCGTGCAGGACGACTGCCGGTTCTTTATGCGGGGGGGGGGGCGGCGTGATGAAGTGTACCCTGGCCGGGTGTACAGCCAGGGCAGTGGCCACCACATCACAACGCAACACAACACCACACTACACACACGTCCCCGCCCCCAGCGCAGCCGCCCCGGGGGGGGGTGTGTCTGTGTGCGTGAGCGCGCGCACGGAGTGACCCGGCTCCGGGCGCAGAGTGAGCTGGGCTGCGCTGGCCCGCGCTGGCCCGACCCTACAGCCGCTATGCCCAAGGTGGCCAGGGCGCGGGTTGGCGGACTGGCGGCACCCGGGCCCAGACCCCGCTGGAGCGCAACGGCTGGCGAGCCCCACGCGCGCGCGTGCATACACACGCACACACACACACACAAAACTAGGCGCGCGCGGGCACAAGCTGAGCCCCGCACACACTGCCCCTGGCCCACTGAGCCCCGGGCCAAGTCCCCGACCGACTGCCCCTAACCCACCTGCGCCCCCCGAGGGCTCCGGGCCCCCCTCTCCCTTTGTTCTTCCCGATATTTGCACGAAGATTATCTAATGACGCAGCAAAGCTCGCCACAACGTGACCGTCGCCATTTTTCTGTTTTTATTATATCTCGGCCATGTGATAGACTTAGGGGGAGGAAAAAAGAGAAAGAACAGGGGAGGAGGAGGAGAAGGGGGAAAAAAACCCTAAACTTCCGGGTCTCATGACCAGGAACAGAGAAAAACAAAAGAGGATGAGACCCAACTCCAAAGGAAGGATGTGTGTGTGTGTATGCGCGCGCGCGCGCGTGTGTGTACCGCTCCAGGTGCCCCCCAAATGAATTAGGTCCATGGAGGCATTTTTCGGCTCTGCTGCTCCGTACCTCCTGGCCAAGATGTCACAGTCTCCCTGTTGTCCCAGCCACCGCTCACTAAGGGCCACTGACCCCTGAGCTGGCGTCCTCTTCTCTTCCCTCCTGCCTCCTCTGCCCAGGGCTCTGGAGCCCCCGAATTCCCGCTGAGAAGTTTATTGCCCAGAGAGGAAAAATAACCCCCAGCATTTAAGGGGCATCGTGCTCCAAAAGTCACTATTATTATTACTATTACTACTATTATTATTATTACTTTTCCAACACGATTTTTTATGACAACTTCCTAGAAACAGCAAACGCAGTGCACTGTTTTATTGGCTCCGCTCCTTTTCGTGAGCTCCACCTCTTCACCCCACCCCACCCCCCCTCCAGCGCGCGGGCACACCCTGGTGCGGAGTGAGATGCGGCTCTGTGGGCTCCGGTGTTACTGTTGCCTATCTGGCACCCTGTCAGGGAATGATTGATTGACGGACTACGTCAGGCGCAGTTGTCAATATCCTTCAAAAAGGATGCTTAGGAGGCTCGGGGAGCTGCTAGATACAGGAGAGTAGGTTAATGTGCAATGGGGCCTATTCACTAAGAGAGGCGTCCGAGCCAAGGGAGAGGAACGCCTGAACTTTCTCCCCGAAGTCTCGGGTCTGCAGGTTTGATGCTCTAGGGGGTGGCCTACGGCGGAGAAGGCCTCCAGTGCTTGTTCACTGAATTGTTCTCTCTAATGCTTTCGCTTTTGAATCTTCTAAGTTTCACTTTCCGGAGAAGGCAGTGTGGTCACAGTGGAAAGGCCATTCATCCTCACGGGCATCAGAAGCTTTGGCTCCTAGGGCCCTTTCTGCTTCTCCTTCGTCACACGACTTCGGACAAGTGGCTGCAGGCCTCCAGGCCTCAGTTTCCTCACTTGTAAAATGAGGGGGTTTGGGGAGATGCGCAGAGATGCAGAAGGGACCTGAGAGGCCGGGTACTCCAGAGCCCTCGTTTTACAGATGAGAAGAAAGGCCCGGGCAGATTGAGCAATCTGCCCAAGGTCAGACAGTGAGAATGGTCGAGACAGAATTTGAACTCAGAACTTCTGCTTCTCCCAGTCTCCCAGGGTGCGCCTCCTTTCGACCCTTCCAGTTCTAACAATGCGATCCGATGCTATCCTGCCATCATTGCACGTTCTTTTTTACAATACTCAACTTTTTTAAATCATAGAAATGAAAAGAACTTACATTTACCTGGTTGAATTTATTTATATATAAATTATATTTATAATGGTTATTTATGCTTATATGGTTATATGTATTTACATATAAATTATATTTACCTGGTCACTCTCTCCCTCCTGGAATTGGTGCGGTTTCCCGGTTTTCCTCGGTTCAATTTGATTCCACAAATTTCTTTTGAATACCTGCAGCACTATTAGTCGTGCCGAGGGCTTGGGCGGGAAAAGGGGAGGAGTACTTACCAAGGTTAGTTAGACACAGGCCCTGCCCTCAAGGAGAGTATGCTTGGTCGAGGCGTTTCAGATGAGTAAATGCGCCCAAACCAATCTCAATCGAATTTTCTGATGTGTTAAGAATGGATCTAGTGATTTTGCTTCCCCTGCTTTCCTAGAAGGAAAATTACACACTCTTCCCAGGAAGATGGATACAGAGAAAACATTCTCAATACCACTTTTTCTCAGTGTTCTAGGTTCAGATTAACGAAGTAGAAGGAGCCTGCAGTTGACAATGACTTTGCCTATCCTGAGTCTCTCCTCCTTGTCAAGCGGATTTCTTTTTCTAGAATCACGTTTTAGCGCTGAAAAGACCCTATTGGATAATTTCATTGTATACTTCTCTTGGGGGCTTGGTGGTTTGTGGGCAGGACACACACACACACACACTTGCAGACAAAAATACAGTGGGTTTGCTTTTTGCTACTTGTTGCTGTGGGGCAGCTAGATGGCACCGTGGATTGAGCCCTGGCCTTGGAGTCAAGAAGACTTGTCTTCATGAGGTCACATCCAGCCTCAGGCACTTTCTAGCTGTGTGACCCTGGCCAAGTCACTGAACCCTGTTCGCCTCAGTTTCCTCATCTGTAAAATGAGCTGGAGAGGGAAATGGCCAACCACTCCAGTATCTCTGTCAAGAAAACCCCAAATGGGGTCATGAAGAGTCAAACGGGGACAGAACAGCAAAACGTGTTACGCTCTGATGAATTCCCTAAAAATCGGTCACCTCTCTCCCTGTATCTTGTGGCCTTTCTCCAAACTTTTCCCAATTCATCCAAATCAAATATTTACATAAACAGGATCCTTTGGGGTTTTGATTTCACTTACTGTAAACATTTGGGAAAACCTCTCATCCGTTCTGGGCACTTGGACTTTAACCAGCGACATGCACTGAAACTCTGAATTTGGAAGGAGAGAACCTGGCTTCAAATCGTGCCCCTGCAACCTTGGGCAATTCATTTAAACTCCCTGGGCCTCACTTTCCTTATCTGTAAAATGAGGGTTCTCTAAGTTTCCTCTCAGTTCCAAAATTTATGATTTCCATTCAGTTCAACAAAGTATTTATTATGTGCCTGCTGTGTGCTAGGCACAGGCAGTACAGTGTGCTCCTCATTCAGGAAAACAAATTGGATTCTCCCCCAAGTACATTTTTTGGTCATATGACTTTTATGAAAAAAGTTATACACTAAAAAATGAAAAATTTAGCTCCATCGCCCTGTCCCTTCTGGTATTTTACAGTCAGCGTTCTAGTTTACCTTGGTTTGTCTTTGTGCAGCCAGTGCCTAGAACAGATCCTGACCCGCAACAGCCCTTCAAGAACCACTTGTTGGATTGGATTGACTCCTAATCCATTTGCCCACACTCTTCTATGTTCTTCTATGTTTTGGTTCTAAATATCATACAACCGACTACAAGTCATCAGAGTAAGCATCTACTATATGGGGGATGCCATTCTCAGAGCTAGGACTACAAACATGAAAAATGATATCATCTTCCCCCTCAAAGAGTTTATCATCATCATTCATGTATGTGATGATGATATGACATAATACAACAATATTAATACTTTTATATAATAATTAATATAACAATATTAATAATATATAACATAACATGATATGACATATAATAAAACATAGCATGATATAATATAACTAATATAATATAATGTGACATAACATGACATAATATACTTGTTTCCTATTCTCCCTAATTCATTTCAATGAGTGTTTATTAAGTAGGAGCTGTGTGCCGGGCAATAAGCATGTGGCATATGAACCCCAAAAGTAAACATTCCCTCCCTAGATGCTGATGCTACTTTTTTTCTTATTATTCCTAGGTTCAAATGAATTAGTGGCCCAGAATCACAAAATCTTAGGAGCATAGAATTGGCAGTGACCTTGAACAATAGCATAATCACATGTCCAATGACTACAGAATACAATGTCCTCTTCAGCATCTCCTGCAAGGCACCCTCAACATCTGCTTTCACTCCTTCTGTCTGGAAATGTAGGCACCCACCAAGACAATCCCTTCAACTTCTAGCAAGTTCTGCTTTGTACTGAGTTGAAATTCCTGTGATTTCTTGTAATTTCTACCTGCTCTTCCTAATTGTACACTCTCCAGTTGACTAACTGCCTAAAGATAACAATGTTCTCCTCACCCAAGTCTCTTCTTCAGGCTAAATATCTCAAAGTCCTTCAGGCATTCCTCAGAGGATGTGATTTTAAGTCTCCTCACCAATTAGTCTGTATGTGACCCAACAGAATCGAAATTCCTTGAGGGTAGGGACTGTTTTTCTGGTACTACCTCCTGGAGGCCTATCCTGGCCCTCTACTTGGTGCTCCACCCCCCTTCTCAGGTCTAGTGCCTTTGGGTACCTTCCCTATAAACTATTGCAGAACTGTGCAGCTGGTGTCTTCTCTTTTAGGATGTAAGCTCCTTGAGAGCAGGGCCTGTGTTTGCCTTTTCTCCACATTTAACTGCAACATTCGGCACAGTGCTTTGATATATAGTAAGCACTTAATATATGTTTGTTTATTGATCAATTGTTTTTTGTAAACCTAGCTCTGGGCTCAGAAAGAGAACATGGTAAGTTGGTGACAAAAGCTTGTCAAATTTTATTGGGCAAAACTCTTCTTAAAATGGGGCACCAGATATAGAGAGAAGGAGGGATATTAATTAAGAGGATCAAGATGAGGCTCCTGGAAAAATAAAGTAGTGGCATTGAAAGACTGATCTCGGAGCAAACAGCGTAAGGATAAAGGACAAAAAAAGTGAGTATTTAGCAATAGGTTAATGAAGAGGTGGGGGTAACTTTAAATTGTAGACTGAGAGGCCCCTTCTAGAGTGGAAAAGAGGTGGAAAGGCCAAGAAAAGAACAGATAAAAGAATGTCAAGCCTTGAACATAGTGGGTGTTTTAAAATGTGGATCTGATATCCAACTTAGATACTGAAGGTTCTCCAGGCATCAGTGGGCCTTTCCTGCTGTGAAAATATGGAGTATACCATATTTATACAATTTCAGAGTCTAAGGGTTAAAAGGGACCTCAGAGATCATAAAAAAGGGAAAAAGGACACACATCTACAAAAATATGGATAACAGCTCTTTTCATGGTGGCAAAGCATTGGAAATTGAGGGGATACCCATCAATTGAGGAATGACCGAACAAGTTGTGGTATGCGAATGTAATGGAATACTATTGTGCTGTAAGAAATGATGATCAGCGTGCTTTTTTTCCTTTTTGTTCTGATTTTTCTTTCACAGCATGACTAGTGTGGAACTATGTTTCCTATGATTGTATGTGTATAACCTATATCAGATTACATGCTGTCTTAGGGAGTGTGGATGGAAGGGAGGGGGGAAATTTAGAACTCAAAATCTTATAAAAGTGAATGTTGAAAACTAAAAATAAATAAATAAATGAATGAATGAATAAAAAGAAATGATGAGCAGGCAGATTTCAGAAAAACCTAGAAAGACTCATATGAATTGATATAAAGTAAAGTGAGCAGAATCAGGAGACTGTTGTACACATTAACAGCAACATTGTGCAATGATCAACTATGATTGACTTAGCCCTTCTCAGCAATACAATGATCCAAGATGATTCCAAAGGACTCATGATGAAAAATGCTATCCATATCCAGAGAAAGAACAGATGGAGTCTGAATGTGTATTGAAACATACTGTTTTCACTTTCTTTATTTTTTCATAGTTTTTTTCCCCCTTTCTATTCTGTTTCATCTTATATAAGAAGGCCAATATGGAAATATGTTTTACATGATTGCACATATATAACCTATATCAGATTGATTCTCATCTCAGGGAGGAGGGAGGGGAGGGAAGGAGAGAGAAAATTTGTAACACAAGTTTTTATTAAAAAATTGATGTTATGCACCTAGGAAATAAGATATACAGGCAATGGGGCATAGAAATCTATCCTGCCCTACAGGAAAGTAGAAGAGGAGGGGGATAAGAGAAAGACAGGGGAGGTGGCAGATTAGGGGAAGGGGTATTCAGAATGCATGCCGTCTTGGAGTGGGGTGAGGGGTGAGATGGGGAGAAAATTTAGAACTCAAAATCTTGTGGAAGTGAATGTCGAAAACTATAAATAAATTTAAAATAAAAATTAATGTTAAAAAATGTCTTTACAATAAATACTATTAAATAAAATACTATTTAAAAGATCATCTTGTGTAGCTCATTCCTGAATAAGATTTCCCTTGATAATATCTGAGGAAATGTTTATTCAGACTCACTCAGGAAATGGACTGGAGACTTCTTGACTTGTACATCCCATCCTGGGAGAATGCTGTAGGTTTTCATAATAATAATGATAGGATTTAGAGTTGTAAGGTGCCTTCGAGACATTGAATTCACCTCCTTCCTTTTACAAGTAGTGCCTTCTCTGGAGCTACTCTCCCAACCCTAATTCAGTCAGGCAGATTGGGTCCTCAGAGCTATGCTACTTCTCCCCTCAGTGGTATTCCTTAAGGATTATTTGATTTTCTCTCTCTCTCTCTCTAAGTGCCATATCTATCTATCCATACATATATATGTGTTTATATATGCATATATATAACATATTTTCTCATATCTAGTACTCTTCCATTACTATATATTTAATATGTATGTATGTGTGTATATATATATATAATATATATATGTGTGTGTGTGTGTGTTGTTAACGTTAATTTTCAAAAAAGACCAATGACACCGTGATGTTGGAGTAAGATAGTGAATGAAGGGTGATATCTTTTCTCATGTGTGAGTTTTTAAATGAAGCAGAGCTGCACAAAGTCATCAGCCTCAGTCTCTCTTCCAGAGTTATTAAAGTCCAGTGGCAGGACAAAAGGGCAAGATGGCTGGTGATGGCCCAGGATGCAGTGGATGACCTCGGTGTCTTTGATCTCTGACCAAGCGCTAAGCACTCCGCAGCTCCTGCTTCAGCTGCCTTCATAGCCATTGGAACAAATTGTTTTCATCCATCTATTCTACCAGGGGAAGTCTTCACTTGCTGAATAAATACTTGTTTCTAAAAATTAAATGTCTGGCAGGCTAACTGATACCAACTGATAATCAATAGGGAAAAGCATATGGGGTGGGGGGAGCTTGTGGGGTGTGTGTGTGTGTGTGTGTGTGTGTGTGTGTGTGTGTGTGCATGTATCACAGGCACATACAGGTATATATGTCTTTGTGTATGTGTGGTACGATATATATAAAGAGTCCAGGGGAAAGTAAGCTCAAGCTTAGAGAACACATGTAGCAAAGAGGTAACTCAGAGCTCTTGGAAGTCCTTTTCCTGTCATCCTCGAGATACCAGTTTGCCTTAGGTGTGATTTAGCTTTCTGCTAGCTCATTCTAGAGCCCCAAATCTGTCTTTTCTGAGTGTGCGTGGTGTGTCCTTGGCTGCCACTGAAGACATCACAACCATTCTGTGATGATCAGCGGCGGTGATACTCAAGAGAAACCCAGATCTTCTGAGCTTCCAAGTTTACAAGGCTGTTTTCTGTTGGGGAGGAGGATGGAGTGGAAGGAGCCAGAGGCTCTGCTCCTCCATCCTCAGCTCCTTCTAAATGATTCCCTGTCATTTACTTACCTGGAATGGCTCTCTCCTCCTCTGCCTGATTCTGAAATGCCCGGATTCTGAGCTAACTTCCTGCTTTATACAAAACCCCCAGGGTGTGAATGAGTGTGCATTGCTTTAATGTCTTTAATTGACAGATTCAAAAGGGCAGTCTAATCCAATAAAGATATCAGGGCTTAGTGGGAGTGGGGGAGGTGATTGACTGACTCAATTACTCCTCCCTCAATTTATAGTCTCCCCCCAGTATGAGGAATCAGAGATCTAAAAAGATACCTGAGGCCACACAGATAATTGGTTCTATAGCTAAGGCTCAAGCCAGGTCATCTGATTCTAAAACTGTTGGCTTTTTTACCTCCACCTTGCCAACTCGTCTGTAGTACTTCAAGGTTAGGGATAATCCTGAGAGGTAAGAAATGCACAAGTAATTTTTCCCATTTCATTTTATTTGTTAAGTGTCTTATTGATGCTTCTTTAAAAAACAACAACATTGTTCTTATTTCTCAATATCTCTCCTCAATAGAACTTCCTCCTTGTAACAAAAAAAAAAAAATACAGTTAAGTCAAACAGAAACATTGTTCATGTCTGAATTGTCCCCATTTTGCAGAAAGAGAAACTGGGGCTCAGAAAAGTATGGTGATTTACCCAGGCTCACACAGCTAGTAAATGTGAGCCCAGAATCAAACCAAGGTTTCTTGAACTGAAGACCAGGGCCCTTCCTAGGACACACTGCTACATTCCAAAGATACCCTAATCAATCCATCAAAAAGCATTTACCAAGTATGTGTGCCATATTCTGTGCTGGTTAATGAGGACAGAGATGGGGACAACTCAGCATGAAACTCACTGATCTAGGGTATTCTCAGAAGACAAAACTCCTTCTACCAAAACAGGTTAGAACCTTCTCTGCAACACGAAGTCTTACAGCAGACGTTCCCAAATTTTCTCAGTTCACAACAACATTAGTGTCTCAGATATTTTCCCAAAGAACTGCTAGGCCAAAAGAAATACCTACAGTTCCATTTATTAAGTAGTTAGGTTCAAACAACTTAATATGTATTTATGTCCTAACAACTTAGTGGAAGTTTGAAAAAACAATATATATGAATTGAAAGAAAAATATAATTTCATTCCTAAGTAACCATAATTACTTTCTAATGGGATGAGTGTTCTTATAAGGCACTGTACAACTTCTCAGAAATTAGAATCAGATTGGACACCACCAACCCCAGACACTTGTTAGTACATTTTGGACAAGTCCCTTAACCTTTGTCTGCCTCAATTTCCTCATCTGTAAAATGGGGATAATCACAGCTACCTCCCAGGGTTGTTGTGAGGATCCAATGAGATAATATTTGTAAAGTATTTTGCAAACCTTATAGTGCTACATAAATGCTAACTATTATTATTAGGCACATGTCCCATTTCATCTTGATTTTTCAGGGGTCTTGCCTTTTGTGACATCCAACTCTGAAAATGCAGCTTTGCAAAGATATGATATTGCAAATGGAATTACGGTTTGCTGAACTTTAGCTTTAAACAGTCATCTTCTGTGTTTCCCTCAAAAACTCAAAATATCCCCTGGTGCCCCTGTGAGCTCTCTGTGATCCACAGATTGGGGAGCTCAGTCTTAGAGAGTTACCTGGAGCAGCAAGGGATTAAGGGATTTGCCCAGGAAGGAAAATGAAACCATATCTGCAACAAGGCATTTACATTCAATCTGAAAAGCAAATGTAAAAATTGTAAATTTGCACCAATTTGCTAAAAAAAAATGCGCAAAGTAAATAGGAAGTAATTTCAGGGCGTGAGAGGCACCTACAATTGGTGGGAGGGGGAGGGTTAGGAAAAGCCTCCTACATGAGGTGGTGCTTAATTTAAGCTTTGAAGGAAGCTTGCAATTCATTTTCAAGTCATTACAAGGATGTCATGGTCCTCCTTGAGAAGGAAGGACGAAGCAGTACAAGGAAGGATGAACAATGAAGGAAGCTGGAGTTTTCTAAAAGGCAGAGGAGTAAAGGAGGACATCATTTCAGGAAGGAGATCCAGCCTGTGCAAAGGGAGGTGGTAGAGGAATCGGTACCATCATGTGAGAAAACGTGAATCTCAGAGTCCCTTTGTATATGTTCTGTGTGCCACGGATCCCTGTAATAAGCGTTCAGTGGGGAACAGTGACCAGAACAGTAGCAACAGCTGTAATAAACAGAGTGTAATGATCCATCTTCCAGCAAGGTGGTAGTGAAGCCTAATTATTTGCAGTCACAATATTTATAAAGTAATTTGATGCCTTCAAAAAACGAAGTGGATAGATTTTACTATAAGACTGCTACTCTTTCTCCCTAAATACTCCAATCCCCCACCATATGCCTGCAGCCCCAGAACACAAAGAATATCATTGAAACCCTCCTTCTGCACCTGGTTCTGTGAGTTGGAGCAGAGAACGTGTCCATGCCATGGCCAGAGAATGTCACTGGTGCCTAGGCTTTCCCACACACACTTCTTCATCTCCATTCACACATACCCTACCACCACCACCATCTGAACATTCTTACCCCTCTAGCCAGAAGTGAACCAAAGCTATACCTCAGGCTGCCGCTTATAATGAACTGCCTCAATATTAAAGATGATTATTCTTTCACATTCACGGGGAAAAATGTGTATTGCTGCCCCGTGGCTGGAGGTTTCTGGAGTGGGGAGAGGTAGCAGATCTTTGTAGATGGGGTTCCTGGGGAGATATCTAGGCTGTCCAAGGTGGCCTCTGGAGTTCCTTTCAAATTTGAGATTCCAATTCTGAGGTATGTCCATCCTTTTTTATATCCTCTCTCCCTCTTATGCTGTAGGAGTCTGAGGGAGAGGGGCCCCTGTAGAGGTTTCTGCATGTCAATATTTCTTGTCACTTAACTTTGTTGTTTCACTGGATGTCATTTGACTCGATCTGTATTTTCTGTTTGGTCTAGCAAAGGTAGGTCATGGAGACTTGTAGATGGCGGGGAGTTTGCAAGTTCAGAACGGAAGTGGATTCTGATCCCCAAATGTCTCAAACCTGGAACAGCTTTCTTAGGCAGTTAAGTGGTACAGAGGATAGAGTGATGAACCTGAAGTCAAGAAGACTTGAGTTCAAATCCAGACCTAGGACCCTGGACAAGTCACTTAATCTCTCTCAACCTCAGTTTTCTCATCTGTAAAACAGGGATAATAATAGCACCTAGCTCCCAGGATTGTTGTGAAAATTAACTGAGATAACATATGTAAAGTGCTACTCTATGAATCCTAGTTATTATTCTGAATATCAGGTATGTGTGTGAGAGGAAGGCAATACTATCCCTAGCTGGAGGGAAAGCAGTGAGGTAATGACTTCTCAAAACCTAAGTGGCCCAGCCAGAGAATCCATGAGCCACCCCACGTTTTCCTCATTAGTGTGACTTTCCTCCCTAGATTAAATCCAAGTAATTATTTCAGATCTCCATTTTATTGCTCATATTTTGTTAGTGTTAATCATTACATATTTAGAAATAATCATAAAGGGAAAAATAATCTTTTCAGCCTCTTAATTTTTAAAAATTCAATTTGGAGAAAGTTTAGTTAATAATGCATTGGCCATGAAGCTCTTGATATAGAAACTCTTCTACAGCCATTGGTCCTGGTGGCCCTATGGGCCTACATAAAACCTGGACTCAGTGTACCCTCCCTGAGACCAGCATTACAAACGGTCCTGCTTGCCTTCTCTTCCTACTCCATCATGCTGCTGCTTAGCACTTGGCAAAGAAGGAAGCCAAAAGGTATTTCTCCACAAGAGATTGTTAAAAATATTATCTTCTCATACAAAGACCTCACTGCTGGTTTTAGACAGACAGAATCAAAGCATTTCAGAGGTGGAGGGACTTTAGAAGTCATATGGTCTATTTTCTTCCCATTATATATGAGGAAACTGAGGTACAAATAGGTTAAATATTTGCCCAAGGGCACACAGTGAGGGAGTGGCAGAGCTGGAATTAGGACCCAAGACTTCACCTTCTAATCTGGAACCATGTTGCCTATAGAAATATAACCCTCAAAAGACCTATGTTGGAAAAGGTAAAGGGGGGCAGGTCTAGTAAAGAAAGGGGCCCTTCTTTTATGGAGACCTGCTTAGCAATCACTAGAGAAAGAACAGGCCAGTTCTGAAATTTGTGTTTGAGGAGTTTAAATTTCTGTCACTGGCAGAAATTACTTCTCAGTAAGACTTTTCAGTAGGGAATGAATTCACCATCAAGCAGTGGCTGGCTAGTTACTTCCTGGGAATGTTATAAAGAGGATTCTTGCTCATTTATTTGTCAGACTAACTGTGCTCCAAGGTCCCTTACTCCTGTAAAGAACAAGCCTGTATCAAGCAAAAACGTATATGACCTGATGTGGGGCAAAGTGAATAGATCCAGAAGAATCAGTGTAAGTAGTAGTCCCAGTAATGTAAAGGAGAACAACACTGATCAACATCAGAATTCAGAGAAGTGTAATGACCAATCTTGACTCCATAAAACTGGTGATAACACAAACTTTTCCCCTTGAGTAGAGAAGTGGTAGACTACAGGTGTGTAATGGGGCATACACTATCAAATGTATTGGTTTGCTCTGCTTCTTTTTCACAAAAGTAAGTTCTAGTAGGGAGTGAGTATTAGGGAGGAAAAGCATCAATGACATTTTAAGAAATGAAAATGCTTGCATTTATGCAGCACTTCAAAGTTTACAAAGTGTTTTGTCACATTATCATAAGTGATCCTCAAAACAAGAAGTAGGTACAATTATTATTCCCAACTTACAGGTGAGGAAACTGATGCAGACAGAGGTTAAGTGATTTATTCAGTGTCACACAGAGCTAGCAAGTGTCTAAGGCAGGCTTCAAACTCAGGTCTTCCTCACTCCAAATCCAGCACTCCCTCCACTATGTCTTCAAGTTGAGAAAGGAGAGAGTGAGGAAAAGGGTAAGCCAGGATGTTACAGAAACCTTGGAAATGTCTAGTTGGATGCTCTGCGGACATCTCAAATAGAGAATGACCACCCCAAAAGCCCTTTTCTTCACTGTCTTTATCCAAATTGGCTATCTGAGCAACAACGTCCAAGATTTTTGCTCAGTCACAACTTCCTTTTACCCAGAGGAGTTAAAGACAAAGAATTCTTGGCATACACCATAGAGGGCCCACTACTGGGCTTCTCCAGGTGGTAACTTTGGGAACCATATTGGAAAGTGTTTCCGAGGTGTTTCCTACAATATCTAATATTGTTAGTAATAAGTCTCAGTTTAACCCACATGCTAAATCCCAGCATTAACCAGAGAGGAATCAATGACCATAAATAATAAGCATGGTTTCATTAAGATTACTGTGTCCAGAACGTTGTGCTAGGCCCTGGAGGAGATACAAAATTTAGAGAAGCCTTCCTAACCTTCTAATCAGGGGAAATGGTTGCTATACTTAACAGTGATAGACATTTATTAAGCATTGTAAGAAGAATAGTGTGTCAGGGGAGGACAAGGGAGGGAAGACGGAGAGATAAAGTTTAGATAAGATACTAAAAGACTAGTAAAAACCTGAGACACAAAGATAGAGAGTTACAGTGCAGCTTTAGTAAATATGCCCTGCTTTTATGAAACAAAGGACAGTGTGAGGTCCAAGGAAGAGGGTTGAAAGAGAAGCCAGAGCTTTCTTCCTTGAATAATAATAGTGAGTATTTATATAGCATCTACAACACTGTGCTAAGTGCTTTACCAATATTAACTCACTGGATCTTCACTATAACCTTAGAAGGTAGGTGCTATTGTTATCTGTATTTTGCAGTTGAAGAAACTGAGGTAGACAGAGGTTAAGTGACTTGCCCCGAGTCACACAGTAGGTTTCTGAGGCTAGATTTGAACTCCTGTTTTCCTGACTCCGAGCTCAGGGTTATCTACTGAGCCACCTATCTGCCCTTGAATCTCTCAGGGCATTCTGTTTGACCTTTCCTTCACGCCTCATCATTTCCAGTGGAAATTTTATCCATCTACTGGACAACGAGCACCTTAAGGGAAGGGATTTTGTGAGATTTTCAGCTCTGTATCACTAGTCTCCACTCTAGCACTTTGCATGTAGCAAACATGGGGAACTTCCCTGCATCACTGTAGGTCAGCATCTTCTGTGGACCTTATAATCTTTAAGAGTTGTCCAGAGCATCTAGGAGTAAGTGACGGCCAAAATGATAATCAGTTTGTGCCAGAGATAAGACTTTAACCTAGGTTTTCTGGATCCAAAACTGCTGCTCACATATTAGGTATTTTGTGCAAAGTAGGTGTTTAATAAGTGTGTATTGAACCAAATTGAGGAAGAAAAGAAAAAAAACTGATTGTTTTCCCACCTTCCCCCTTAGATGAGGTGACTCACCCAATTCACACTCACACTTGTGGTCTGGAGTCCCCAGAGGATGCAGCTGCTAATTAAATCTCTCTCATGGTTCCAGAAGTAACCTTGAGGGTTGTGTTTCTAATTCTATGGCTTAGTGTGTTTCCCCATTAACAATCAGCCAGTCAGATTTTACTAGAATTTTTGGAAAAGGTATTTGTTCAAAACAAAACTCTCCCCCCACCCCCAACCTGGGCTGTACTCTTAAAAAAAAATACATCTACATGTGCCATGAGCATCTGTGGCAAAGGGGCGCCTCTTACTGGTGGCTGGCTCTTAGTGTGTTTTTCTCCTTTTGTGGACTCCTTATGAAGTTCCCCTTCAGTGTCGCTCTCTGCTGGGCTCTGAGAACTTTTGAGAATCTGAGCACCCTTCTAGAGTTCATAGCTATTACTCCTCTCTTCCATCCCTGGTCACAGTCCCTGAAACTACTGTTGTCTTTAGTCAACCATCGCTCCAAATTTCCACGTGGCAGCTTGAAGTCAGGAAGATTTGTATTCATATCTTGCTTCAGATACTTACTAGCTGCATGACCCTGGACAAGTCATTTGATCTCTCTTGGCCTCAGTTTCTTCTCTGTAAACTAGATTAAAAATGGCACCTACCTCCCTGATTGTTGTGAGGATGTAATGAGATAATATTTGTAAAGTGCTTAGCAAACTTTAAAGCACTATGTAAGTGCTGGCTATCACCATCATCATCACCATCATCATCATCATCATCATCATCATCATCATCATCATCATTATTGTTATATCTGCACATGCTTCAAAGATTGATCCCTGTAGGCCAGTCCACTTTTATTACAGAAGTAAATCCAGAAAGGACAATTCCATTCATTGCTTTCTCTGTCTTCAAGAGAAAGAATTGTCAGCAATTCAAGACAACCCTTGGTGAGAGTCTGTCCTGAGAAGACCACAACCGATGTCAGAGGATAAGAGAATTTAAAGCTGGAAGATGCCCAGTGGATCTGGAACCTGACGTCCTCTATGGCTACACTATTTGGCCTCTGGGCCAATTTCGGGATGATCTGAATCAGCAAACCATCTCCCCTGTTTTGTCTGGCCCACAGTCTATCTCCTCTTCCCCAGCAGAATTGTCTCCCTTCTCTCCCCTTGTATCTCTGCCCAAATGGCTTTCCATCTTTTAGATTTGTTTCTTTCCAGGCAAGTGCTGATGTTCATCACGGTTGCCACTCATCTCCCCAGCCCCTTCTCTCAGACAGATTTCTTTCCCCAAGCCTTTCTGCCTTGTTGTCTTGGAAAAGATGTTGCTGCAGCACATTGAGAATAGAACTTAGAAGCTGGCAGACGTTGGTTCTGGCGGGTCGTCTCTTCCTAAAGCTACACTGTATTCGTCTTGTATATATTCTGCACACACACGGCTACATGTTGGTGCCTCCATTAGGATATAAGCCCACTGAAGGCAGGGGCTGTTTTGATTTTGTCTGTGTGTCCCCAGTGTTTACCATAGTACTTGGCATAGAATGAATGCTTGATTGATTGAATCCCACCCCTGTTACTTACTAGCTATGTGACCTTGGGCAAGTCATTTCATCTCTGCTTGCCTCAGTTTCCTCTTCTGCAGAAAAATGGTGCAAATAACAGCACCTTCTTCCTGTGGTTGTTGTAAGGATCAAATGAAGTAATATTTGTAAAGCATTTAGCACTATCCCTGATATAGAGTAGGCACAATATAAATGCCAGTTGTTTATTATTATTGTTGTGATTGTAAAAACAATTATTATGGGAGAGTAGAGTTAAAATTCAGCTCAGTTCCTGCATAGCATTGCTCCCACCAAATTTGCATACAGAGGTGACATCTCAGAGATAGGAGTTCTTGTCTCAACTCCCCCTGGGCTGAAGTCCCAAAGATCTCCAGGAAGCTCTCTCTTTGCTTTTCTGAGCATCAATGATGGGTTGACTGGAAAATCTGGCCTGAATTCCGATTCCGAGTGACATGCTTTCCCAGCCTTTTGAAATTCCCAAAGTCAGATGCTTCAATCTCTTTCACTCAGAACGGAAAAGACCAAACAAAAAGGACAATGGCCAAAGCCTGTTTCTCAGAGCCCCATGGCCTTGAAGAGGAGAAGCCTCCAAGACCTCTCTCCTTATAGCATGGTTTCTCACAAGATACTATGAGCAAAAAAGTGACTAGGACAAAACAACAGCCAAAACAAAACCAAAAAGCCCACAACCGAAAATCAAATGGGGCAAGAGCTGCCTTGGATTTTGAACCGGGTACAATTTCCCGTTGAATATTCCAGTCCCGTTCTCTGACAGCACTATCTAAGCCTGAGATTTTGCTCAAAAACTTGTGTTAAAATTCAAGGTTTCTTAAGTAGATAATTCCATTCATTGGCTGTAAATGTTATTCCCAGCAATCTGCCCCATTATTATCCCTCTTATCCTATCAGTCAGCATCATTCTGCAGAGAAATTCAGACACCCTGAGACCTCTGCCCTTCCCCTCTCTGGCCTTTAGTTCCCTTGTTTTGAAAACAAGAAAGTTAGATTAGTTCATCTCACCAGTATTTTCTGACTCCCTGCATTCACCTTCTCCAGTTTCTGATCCATCCATACACAGCTGCTATTCCCGAAGCACAAGTCTGACCATGTTGTTCCACTGAAGGTCCAGGACCTTCCGAAGCCCCCTACTACCTGGTCTGGCTTTTAGAGCCTTCACAGTCTGGGGCCATTTTCTCTTCCCAGGTTGATGATACCTCACTCTCCCTCATGCACTCTGTGATCCAGACAAACTGGGCTAGCTATCTGCCCTGTAAATATATGTAATATATATAAAATCTAATAAGGTAATAACAAAATTACTCTCCAGGTATCCTCCTGCATTTCCTTCCATTTCCCACTGTACTTTTAAAAAATACATCTTACTGCTGTTCTTTTTTTTTTTTTGGAGGGTGCTATCTATCACCTTCTGACCTCCCACCCTGCTCCCTGCAGATAGAAGCTGTTCCTTGTGAAGGATAAATACAGCTGAGCAAAATATTGTCTATATTTGAAGATAGAGCTGTGGACACATTGTATTCTCCCTGTACATAATGCAAGGTCCTTGATGACAGGAGTTTGTTTATCTTTCAGCTCTTAATGTAGTGCCTGGCACAGAGCATGTCTGAAACGAATGTGTGTTGAGCTGAATGTGATCCATTTTGAAAGGTAGATTCATAATCCCCTCTGTCACTTAAGGGGAAGCTTATAAATACAAGATATGTTGATATGTATATATAATATCTAAAATACCATCATTGTTACTCTGTTCAGTGTGTTGAGCAGCCCTGACTCCAAAAGGCTGATGAGAAAGCCTGCTACTCACCTCCCAGCAAAAGAGGGATGTGTAGAATTTATTATATATTATATATATATAATAAATTCTTTGTGTTTATTTTACATTGTGACAGATTAGATCTTTATTATATTCTACATATTATACTTCCTATGTTATAGATTTATTATCTTCTATACATTTATTATGTTATATAGTCATCATACATATTCATTATATTCTATATATTCATTCTATTCTATTTATTTTATATTAATTATATTCTATATGTTTATTATATAAATTATATTTATTATATATGTTTATTATAATGTACACTGCCACCCCCATAGAGCAGGCCCTCATCGCCTCACTCTTGGACCATTTCGATGGTCTGCTGGGGGCTCTGCCTATCTCAAGTCTCTCCCCACTCCAGGCCATCCTCCATTCAGCCACTAAAGTAATTTTCCTAAAGCACTGGTCTGATCTTACCCCACTCAATAAACTTCAGTGCTCTCTCTTACCTCCTGGACCTAATATAAAATCCTTAGTTTGGTGTTCAAAGCTTTTTATAACCTAGACCTTCTTTTCCTTTCCTTATAACTTACTCCCCAACACAGACTTTTCAATACAGTGACACTGACCTTCTGCCTGTCCCACAAGCAAGACCCTCCATCTCTTGGCTCCTGGCACTTTCACCTCTTTTTGTATCCCAAGTGCTTACCACAGTGCCTAGCATATAGTAGGCACTTAATAAATGTTTGTTGACTAACTGACTTGGAGTCACCCAACTAGTAAGTATCAGAGGTAGGATTTGGACCCAGGTTTTCCTGACTCCATAGCCAGCATTGTGTCTACTAAGACAGGACTGCCTCTCAGGCAGGTTACAGAATGGATCCAGGTCATTTTCATTAGTAATTTGGAAATCAATATCTGGTCTAAACTCTTAGCTTGCTGTGACCTGACTAAGGCTTGGTGCACAGATCCTTTAGAGGGTTCCTTAGAACCAACCAGAGGAAGCTAATTCCAGCTGTGAGCTAGAGTGTCATTTCTTCCAGCCAGCGCCTGGTTCTCTGCTCAGCAGATGCTTCCTGCTGTTTCTAGGTTACAAGTACAATCAGAGACAAGCAGCTCTGGATTACATAGACAAGGATTATTACCAGGGTCTTTATTGGCTTGACTGTCATGGAATAATGGTAATATATCTGATCCGCCTCCAAATGATAACCACTATTATTAGTGTTGTTAACTTTGAATCATCATGGATCCAAAAATGACATGATAATAGTAATAAGAAAAATAAATCAATGATTGTAACACCAAGAAAGATAGTCAGCTTAATTATTTAGGGAATGATTATCCAGCGGGAAAATCGGACACTCATTCAAACCCCAGTGATTCAGTATGTGTGATAGTTCCAAAGGGGCTGGCCTGAAGTTTACTGCTAAATTATCCATTATGATCTAAGAGTGGGTGTCCATTGATTTTCCCACCTCACTTAAAAGAAATAAACTTTGCTAGGTAAGACTATTTCTTGACTGAATAAATCAGAACCAGGTGTGAACGAGGACTGGCAAATGCCTTCAAACAATCAAAAACATTTCAATTAGGTGTAAGGAGTTTGTTCTGATGGGTGAGGCACTTTGTCATGTTTTGAGTAACTTGTATTTATTTTGTCTGTTTCATATATATAAATGTTCCTCACATTCCCAAAGAATATAGTAGGGGCTGTTTCCTTAGTATCTGTCATATGCATAGATAATATTAAAATGCTTATTGATTAATTAGTTGATTAAAGAATCCATTGCCCAAAGAAATAAAGTGAATTGCCCAATATCACACAAAATATTTAAGTGTAACATTATTACGCTAATTAGGTTCTTTTCAAGCTGAGGGGCCTCTAAGCCTTAAGTGATTTCTTTCTCTTCTGCTGTAGAGATTGTATTTTAGACAAAAAGGTTATGGGTTTGGTCACAAATGCTCTGGGCCCCCAGATAAGGAAATTCCTAGTAATTTAGTCAAAGGCTGGGCTCTTTATATAATTTATATTTTTGTTTGTCTATCTATCTACATTCATGTAGATAGATACACATATGTAAATGTACAAATAGGTACATATACTCAAATCTCTGCTTCTCCAGGAAATCTTCCCCAATCCATTTTAATTCTAGTATCTTTTCCCCAGTGATTATTTTCTAGTTGTTTGCCTTTCTCTTCCCCATTAAACTGCAAGCTTCTTGAGAGCAGAGACGTCTTTTGCCTCTTTTTGTATCCTTAGCTCAGTGCCTGGCACTTAGCAGACACTTAATAAATGTTTATTGCCTATCAGCCTGACTGTTCCTTCATATATCTCCTTTCTTGGCTGTAACTCAGTTCATTCTCCTACTTCTTCTACTGGTTGTCCTGCAGCTACAGGTTCTGATTCTTTGATTTGGGTATGACTTCCTTCCTCTCCACTTCTGGTCCTTAGAATCTCTATCTCTTTTCCTGAGTTTGCCCCTCCCTTTTATAGAAACTCCTTAAAGCACAGAATGGTTTTAGTTGCTTCAGTGAGGTTCACAAACTCAATTCTACTTGATTAATTCAATCAAGGAGTATTCTCATAACAAAGGTGATTATTTTTGAGCGGATGGGATAAAAAATGGAAACCCTAATCTCTTACACAAGACTAAAATAGTGATCAGATATGGGTGAAGAAGAGTGAAAAGTGGAATTATGACTCTTAGGTAGCAAACTTGAGATACTGGTAGAAAGGTGGTGTCCATGACAGAAATAGGAAAGTTTAGGGGAGGGGTAGATTTAGGAAGGAAGTTAATGAGTTTTGTTTTGGGCATGTTGAGCTTGAGGAGCCAGTGGGGACATCCAGGTGGGAATGTCCAGTATAGTGGAGATAAAGTATTAGAGCTTAGGAGACATGTCTGGAATATGTAGACTTGAATCATTAAACTGAATCATTGAATCAAAAAAGCTGATCATTGAATCTATAATGATTAATGAGATCACTAAGACAGGGTATAGATAGCTCACTAGTCAAGGATATATATATATATATATGTATATATATATGTGTGTGTGTGTATGTGTGTGTGTGGTGTGTGTATATATATATATATATATAGAGAGAGAGAGAGAGAGAGAGAAAGCAAAAGAGATCTCTAAGACAGAGTATGTATATATATATATATATATATTGCTATGTATATATATATAATATAGTATGTATACTCTCTCTTAGAGATATCATTTTTAGAGATCTCTATAATATAATGTGATGTGTGTGTGTGCGTGTGTGTATTGCTCACTAGGCAAGTTGTCAGAAGCCCTAATACCAGAGGCTTATAAGCAAATCAGGGATGAGGAAGTGCCGGCAGTATAAGACGAGGTGCCTCTTTCTTTCTCTTTGCAGAAGAAGGAGCTGAGGTTCAGAGAGGTCAGTGGCTAATCTGAGGTCACACAGGTGGCCGAGCCACAATGAAAATCTGGATCTTCTGACTCCAGATATGGGGTCCATTCTGCCACAATACTCAGCCTTTTAACGGGGCAGGCCTATTATGTCAGGATAGTTCCAAATGATTTCTTAAGAGTCTTTTGATGGACAGTGAAACTCCTTGAAGGGGATTATAACTAATGGGAGGACCATGTTCCCCACCCCTCCAAAATCACTGAAACTTGGGGGCAGCCAAGCATTCTCAGAATGAAACTGTGGACGGGTGGAGGAGGCCAGATAGAATCCCTCACGCTGGAATTTGACCCAAATGCCCAGGCATTCACTTCAGTCCTTATACAAATAAATGCACCCGGGAGCTCCGGGTTAGGTCCAGGGCCACGCAGAAAATCTTGAGGTGTTTTCAAAATATTAGAGGGATTTCCTCTGGCTATCAGTCTAGGGACTATCAAAGGGGAATGAGGAGTGGGGTGGGGCAGGGAAGATTGGGAAAATGGAGGTATGCTTCTTTTAAAAAAGTAATGACTTTTTTGTTTTTACGTTGACATTTCCAACATATTCTTTTTTATCTGCCTCCCATGAGCCATTCTTTATAAGAAAAGAGAAAAAAGGGGGAAAAACAGTTCAGCAACCAAAATCAGCACATCAGTCAAGTCTGACAGAATATACAATATATCGTACCAATAGTCCCCCACCTCTGCAGAGAATAGGAGGTGAATTCTCTACATCTTTTTTTGAGGCTCCTTCTTGTCTATTATAATTAAACAGCACCATAATTCAATTATTTTTGCTGTTATTCTTTCTTTTTGTATTACAGCAACCAGGTGGCACAGTGGACAGAGGGTTAGAATTGGACCCAGGAAGACTTGAGTTTATCTCCTGCTTCAGACACTGCCTTAGCTGTGTGGCCTTGGGAGGCTTGAGGAGGGAGAAAAGGTTTGAAACAGACATTGGGGAGTGAGATAGCCAATGGATTAGGGAGGTATAGAAACATTTCCTTGCTGTACTGAGAGCCCAGGTAACATGAAATTATGTAACAGAAATTTGTAATATATTTTATCTTTGCTCTCCATCTTCATTATGTGAAGACTTCCAATGGTGGAATAAATCTATATCTGAGCTTGATAAACTCTCCATATGCTTTGACTTGGAGATTCTACTGCTAAGCATGGACACTATTCATTTTTTAAAAGGCTCTATATCCACCCAAATATTTACAGCCACACACTTCGAAATAGCAAAGACTTAGAAACAGAGTAGATGTCCATTTAGCCATGGAGAATGGCTAAACACATTCTGGTATGTGGATGTCATGGAATATGATGGTGCTGAAGAAATGAGGAATGAGATCAATACAAAGAGTGGAAAGACCTGCATGAACCAGGTGATGTAAAGAGAGCCGAGAAAACTATGTGCCTACATAGCCTTGGAAATGGAACCAGTACGGCAACTAGAAAACTATGAAAAATAAAGACTGAAAAACTGCAAAGCCCGAATTTGGCCAAAAAAGCAAAACAAACAAACAAACACTGAGACATGAAAAAACACTTCCTGCCAACTCTTTTGCATAATCTGCTTTGGCCATCTATGTTCCCTATATTCTTTAGTTAGTCAATCAACAAACATTTGTTAACTGCTTACCATGTAGCAGGAGTACTTCACTCTCTGAGGACTTTGTGTTTGCACACGCTCTTTCCAGTGATGCTGTGTGTGTTTATGGGAGCGTAAACTTCTAGAGGAAATGGTTTATAGCTACCATATTGACCATGCCATCTTAATAAATGTCTTTACTTTGAGCTAATTGTTTTGACTGGCTATCACAGGTAAGTCCACTTGTAGGAGGAGCTTGTGAGCTATAGTTTTAGGAGTTCAGATTCCCAAGGACCTTTGAAGCTGAGGTAATATCTTAGGGACCCAAGGTATGAGTTCAAGTGAAAGATGAGAGAGAGTTCCAGAAGGGGCACTTAATATATATTATGAATACCTTTTTCAAGTATCAAAGAGAAATTGCCAGACATGATGATCACCAAATAGCACCACAAAAATGAAACTGATCATATTTGAATAGACATGCTGATAGGGAAATCATTACTGAATGAGCTCTCTGCAAATGTGCAGAGCACTGACTTGTTAGAGCAAGGTCAAAATTAATCCAAAGTTGGAAGGAAGAAGAAGATATGGCACGCAATGAAGGCAACTCCAACCTGATCATTCAAGTCAATTATTGATATGAAAGATGTGATGGATAGACAAAAAGGATATCAACACTGATTATAAGGATTTCATAAAGACATTTAACTGAGGTAAATCTCTTACATGATGAAGGCTCAAGAAAGCCCAACCACTGCCTTAGTGAACTAGATGCTGCCTTTCCTGCTAAGCGGAGAACTATAGCAGGCAAGGACCCAGATTCAATTGCAAAACCTGATAGAGACAACCAGGGAATAGCCAAATAAGTTGTACTAAATAAATATGTTGAAATATTGCTGCATTGTAAGCAATGACAAATTTGAAGAATTCGGAAAAGCCTTCTAGGAAGACAAGTAAACTGATGCAGGGTGAAATAAGGAGAACCAGGAAAATAACATGCAATGACTTTAGCTATATAAATGGTAAGAACAATAAAAAACTGAATGCCTTTATATCTCCATGGTCTAGCACAGTGATTGACACATAGTAGGCACTTAACACATGTTGATTGACTGACTTCTTGTATATTTTAGTGACCAAGCTTTGCTCTGGAGGAGAGTTCAGAAAATATACCTCCCTCCTTACTCTGCAGAGGTGGGAAACTATGGAATGTGCAGAATATTGAACATACTGGCACATAAGGCCCATGTGTTGGTTGGGCTAGACTGCTTTTTAAATCCCTTTTAAAAAACCTTTGTTACAAGGGGTTGTTTGCAGGATAAAAGAGGTGAGAAGGAACATATTTGGAAATGGTGGTAATGTAAAACCAAAATATATCAATAAAATAAAATAAAGGCAAACAAAAACTATGTCAGCAAAAAGACTGGAGAAAAGAAATGTTCTACTCTTGAGTTAGGAGAAAGAAAAAATGGTGTTAGCAAACATGGCTCAATGCTCTGAATCCAAATGCAAATAGGATTTCCTAGCAGAATTGCTGTTCTCAATTAAGTTGCCTCAGAACCTTAAAAGAAAAATCTTATGGAGAAAAATGATAGGAGATTGTAAGCAGCACTGCCTCATAAAACTCACCCAGAAGGACATGGTGGAAAGTAAAACCTGTTTATAGAAAACTTAATAAAACCCAACTAAGCAAAATCATCCTGAGAGTATTTTATGATTAATGTGGAAGGAAGACAACAGGTGAAAGACGGAAAACATTTGCAAAAATTTTTGCAACTCATTCTTTTCACCATCAAAGACAGTGGAAGCCATCACATTTGGATTCCAACATCACAGTCCTTGAGATACTCGTAGAGATGATGGAAATGGTCCTGGAGAGGGGAAAAAAGATGGGAAAAGCAACTGGATTGAAACAGATATACACAAAGAGGTCTCTTCTGAAGGAAACAAAATAGGGTATTGAGAGTTGAATTCTCAGGTTATCTGAAGGAAGGGAAGATACCAAAGGCATGGAAAAAATCTTAATTATTAATGCTACCTCTCCCACAAGGGCACCAAGCATACCTCATTATCAAGTACCTATGTGCTTACTTTCCCATCCATGATGGAAGTAATATATATGTGGATCAAGGGTGTCTTTGATGATGGGATTAAAAGGAAACAGCAAGGATTTTATAAGTGATATTCCATGGTAGCTCATGTCTTTGCTATCATTTAACAGACTAAAAGGTATAGAAAATAGAGATTCCTACTGTGTTCATTATTTGTTGATTTTCAAAAAAATGTCAGGAAAGCAAAATGATATCTTAAAACTTTTTTCTCTAACAAGGTCTCTTTTTTGCATGCATTCAAATTAAACAAGAATCCTTAAAAGATATTCCAACAAAAATAGCCCCATTTGATGGTCCTCTGATTATTAATTCAGATGAGGGATAAAACAAACAAGTATTCTTGCCAAGGTATTCGGCATTGTCGTGGAAGAGATCCAGCACAGAATCTAAATTGAGGGATTCCCTGCGGATAGTGAGACCCTCCAGATGTTCCTGTTTATGGATGACATCATGCCGATTGCATCAAGATCCAGAACACTGCAGAACCTCCTGGAGGAAAACCATTGTTCATTCATCGTTTTTGAATCCCTTATGCCTAGTACAGTGCCTGGCACATAGTAGGCACCTTAGAAATACTTGTTGATTTATTATTGATCCATAGGCATTTAAAAGTTCATTGTCCTATCTGACTATGGCAAGAAGATGGTCAACCTAGAGAGTTCAAACATTAAAATGTGTATGCATATATGTATTGCACATAGATATACATCTACCTATGCGCATATAAAATATATTATATGTTATACATGTGCATTATGTGTATATGTCATTGTATATACACATATACATAAGTATCCTCATATATCTTTCTGTATCTTGGACAGACACTTCAAAGGAAAAAAAGTTTATTCTAGAATTCAGCAGAAGTGGAAGAGCTGGCTGGATTACCCCCGGGAAAATGGAGTTCTGTTAATGACCACATATTTTTCCATGAAACAAAAGTTCATCTTTTAAACACCAGTATTCTTCCATTGTTATTGGACCTCTACCAAACAAAGACCTTAACAGTCTCTGAAGAACTGAATATAAATGTCACCCAAAGGGTGAGGAAGGGGTACTTCTTGGATGTGGAAGAAGCAGCAGAAGAAAGAATTTTCTCCAAGAAGTTTCAGTGTCTGGGTTCAGATCCCACTTCGAATACTTACTGTTTGACCTTGAACAAGTCCAGTAACTTTCTCATCTGTCAAGTGAAATGGTTAGACCAAATGACCTCTGAGGTCTCTTGTAGAGATAGGAGCCTCTTAGTGACACGTCTATCTAGTCTTGACTCCCTCACTACCTCCTTCTCACCTCCCAGGAGATGATTGCTGAATGGGTTAAATTCCTGATACCCCATCAGAAATCACTCCAATATTGCATTATATCTTTTGTATTTACTTATCTGTGTTCACGTAGTATCTTCCCAATAGAACATAAGCTTCTTGAGGATTGGTCCCTTCTTGTCTTCTAGCAGGACCCTTCCCACCACGACAAAAAGGAAACATTTTTCTTGTACACCCTTAATGAATGCTGAAGAATAAAGTGATTCCTCCAAGAACAACAGCTGACTCCTTGCCTAGAGGATGCTCCGGGTCTAAACTCTTCCTCTTCAGAGAGTACAAATGCTTCCCTGATTTTCTCTTTTTGGTTTAAAACCCTGCCTGTGTTATGGCTTCCTCTGTTCACGTTCTAGTGCTGAATTATAAAACGTCAAAATATAGTAATTGCAGGGCAGCTAGGTGGTGCAGTGGTTAGAGCTCCAGCCTTGAAGTCAGGAGGACCTGAGTTCAAATCTGGCCTCAGACACTTGACACTTACTAGCTGTGTGACCCTGGGCAAATCACTTAACCCCAATTGCCTTGCCAAAAAGCAAAAAAAAAAAAAGTAATGGCCACATTGATCTTAGCTCAGTTCCAACCCCCCTGGAATAATTCGCTCTCCATTTCATTCCCTCTGTATCCATTCATTGGACAAGCAACACATGAATCACTGTAGTTTTAATATATCTGAAATTAAAGTTAATATAAAGCAGATACACTCTCCTGTTCTCTCAGGATAATGTCAACTCCTCAACAGTAGGGGACATTTCTCATTCTGTCTTTGTATCCCCAGCACCCAGTTCATTTTGCACAGATCAGCCACTTATTAAATGGTTGTTCAGCTAGATATATTTTATTACGTAAATATATATATATATATATATATATATGCACACATGTATATGAAATGAAGTTATGCACCATTAAAAATAATCCAAATGAACATTGAAACTCATTACTTCAGCTTCTTTCCCAGTCTTTTTTTCATGTATACCTATTCATTTTACATTGTTGTAATCAGTGTATCCATGCTACTTGGACATTTGGACCTATTGTTTTACTTTTTCCACTTAAGATTATATCCTATTTCTCTTTACATATATCAACATAACTTACCAGGCTAACATGTAATGGATTGCCCAGTCAGTACCCGATGATTGGACATTTGGACTGTTTCTACTATTTTCCGATTCTGAATATCAGCCTGTCCAACTTCATGTCACAGTCTGAGCAGAGCAGAAGGAAGTCATATCATCATTCTGACCTTTTCTTCTACAAATTTATGTCATCTGATCTCAGCTGATTTGAAGCTAGGCAATCCTTTTTCACTCCTTCCTAACTGATTCTCTACCTCATTCTTCAGAGTAATTATTCTCACTTTTTTTCTCTCTCCTCAAGCTTCTCATATTTTTCCCAGCTGAGGATCTCACATTTTACTAAGATATTAGAGGGCTATTGTCCAGAGCTCCATCTTCTCCCTTTATCTACCCATCAAGACTTAGAATATTTTCCATTTTCTATAAATCCACTCTCTGATGAAGATGTAACCCTTTTCCCCAAGGCCTTAGAGAAGAACACACACATGGACATAGGATCAGACATAGACACTGACATAGACATAAAACTCATTCTTTGCTGTGGTATATTGGCTCTCCAGACGACAGCTGACTACTGGTCATACTCAGACTGCCAGAGCTAATATTCAGGGGTTAGACTATCTAGAATTGTCTCTTATGAGCCTTCAGTTCTTGTGTTCTCATTGGTCGTCAGCCAGTAGCCCCAGTTAGCTTTCAGCAAAGGATTTTACTTGGTTGGTATAGAAAGAGCAGTAGATACAAAACATTTCCCTCCTTTCCCACCCCTTGAGCCTTGGGTGGATTCTTCCACAAGTTCACAAAGAGTACCAGAGAAGAACAGACTTAAAGCTAAAGCATGACAATAGTGAAGCACGTATGTAGAAAGTATGTGTGGCTGACCGATAGACTCACCGCCACTGGTTGCTAGAAGTCTTTTCTTTCATTTCTGACCACCATTCTCTTCTGGTTCAAGAGGCCGCACACCTTGAGGCTGCTTGCACAAGGCTGCCCCTGCCTCATTTGTCTGTGTATCTCTCTGTCCTCAGTCGGATGCACTGTCTCTTACTTATCCAGTCTCTTGGATGACTTGGTCAGTGGGGAGGGGGCGCTGCTCAAACATGGTTGGCCCGGATTGGCCTCCTATGGTGTCTCTTCCATCTCTGAAATTCTGTGACTGTAAGGTTCCATGATGAGGGCCAGGCATGGATGGAGGGAAATCCAGGGAGTATTTATCTGTATGAAAAGTCAGCTCTGGGAGGGGAGAGGTGAAAAGGCCAATTTACCATTCCCTTTCCCTTCAATCCTGAGGAAGGAGGTGAGGGAAAAACCAGGTACAGAAAGAAGCTTCCTTAAAGTACCTCTCCAGCAGGGGGCACCCAAGGCCCATGTGTCCTGGGAGTTCTAGCGGAGAGGTCCATTGGCCTTAATCACTGGGATGTGGAGCATCAGACCCTGGTGTGCTGGGGACAGCTGGACTAGGAGCAGAGCAACACCTTCCCCTCTCCCTTCTTTCCTTCCCCAACTGAAGAAGAGGCCAGGCTAGGCTTGGCCACAGGCTCCAGGCACGAAGTTGGTACAGAGCAGCAAAGCAGAGAGGAGGCTGATCCTCCCTGCTGCCAGTCAAGGGTCTGTGGGGAGAGCAAACTCTCTTTCCTCCTTCCTCTCTCTCTCTTTCTTCCATTCCTCCCTCCTTCATTCCTTCGTTCGTTCGTT